>NC_091991.1:96332981-96635172 GCF_044704955.1 Pristiophorus japonicus | reverse complement strand
GACGACAACATACTGCGTCTGCACAGATCATGGAGACCCCCCCGACTCAGCACACACCATGCCCGCCCCCAAAATCCGGTTCGCGCTCCACCACACCCCCAAATCTGCTCGCACCATTCCCTCCCCACCCCCCCCAATCGGCTTGCACAATCCCACCTCTCAACCTGGCTCCCCTACCCCCACCCCCCCCACAACCCTGCTCCCCCACCACCCAAACATGCTCAACTCCAATTCTATGCCACGGCATCACGAGCGACTGCACCTCACTGTCTAGATTCATTCCCGAAAGCCCATCAGACGCTGCTGGTGAATCTTCCTGCAGTTTGGACAATCTCGGGAACTCTCCCTGACTATGGCCGAGCCCCAAGCACTGCTGGCTGCATGTGTAAATATAAGTGCACATTAACCATCCCTTGCTGTACTGGGTTGTTAGAAAATCAAATTACACTATGAAAAAATTCTGTTTTGGTCTTCAACTCCAATTCCTTTTGAAATAACAGTTTGATTTGAGCAACCACCACTGTTACCATAGCTCTAATTCACTGCCTGGTTGGCATTAGGGATTAACATTTACCGTTCTTTGAAGATCTAATTTTAGTGCATCCATGCAGCACAGTACACTGGGGAACAGTTACCTGAAAAAGAATTTTAAACAAAGTTACTCCTTGGATAGGGGAACGGTGCCAGAGCACAGGAAGATTGCAAATGTTAAACCCCTGTTTAAAATAGGTCAGATGGATAAACCAGGTAACTAACTACAAGCAAATCAGTCCAACATTTTTGGTGGGAAAACTACAACAGACCATTGTCAAGAACAAAATGAATTCTCATTTGGAGAAGCAGGCTTGAAGAGAAAGCCAGCACACGCAGTTAAATGCAAATCATGTCCGACTAACCTGATTTGACTTCTTTGATTAAGTAACAGAGGGTTGATGAAGGTATTATAGTATTTACAGCACAGAAAGCAACTGTTCGGCCCAAAAGGTTCATGTCGGTGTTTATGCTCCATCAGCCTTCTTCCACCCTTCTTCATCTAACCCAATTAACATCTCCTATTCCTTTCTCCCTTATTTACTGATCTAGCTTCCCCTTAAAGGCATCTATGCCAGTCACCTCAATTACTGGGTAAAGAAGATTCCTACTGGATTTATTGGTGATGACCTTATATTTATGGCCCCTACTTCTGGTCTCACTCGCAAGTGGAAACATCATCTCTATGTCTACCCTATCAAACGATTTCATTATTTTAAAGGCCTCTTATCAGATCATCCGTCAGCATTCCCCTTTCTAGAGAAACAGTCCCAGCCTGTTCCATCTTCCCCAACAGAGAGAATCTCTCCATTGTGGTATCAAACTAGTCAATCTTTGTGCATCTTCTCCAGTCCTTTTTGTAATATGGAGACCAGAACTGGTCACAGTACTCCGTGTGGTCAAACCAAGTTTATATACAAGTTTAACATAACTTCTCTGCTTTTCAATTCTATTCCTCAAGAAATAAACCCAAGTCCTATATTCGCTTTTTAAAAATGGCCTTATTAACCGGTGTCACTACTTTTCGTGGTATGTATATCTGTACATCTGTACATGCAGATCCCTCCATTCCTCTACCCCATTTACACACTTATTACTTATTTTCCAAGGAGTATGTGGCCTTCTTATTTTTCCGAACCAAAATGTACCACCTCACACTTTAATCTATTTTCCCAATCCACTTTGGCCAACTTTGCCTTCATACCTTTGAGAGGGTGCAGAGATTTACCAGGGAATACTTCAATTATGTGGAGAGATTGGAGAAGTTGGGATTGTTTTCTTCAGAGCTTAAGGGGAGACCTAATAAGAGGTATTCAAAATTTGAGGGGTTTTGATAGAGCAAGTAGGGAGAAACGGTTTCCACTGGCAAATGGGACAGTAATCAGAGGTGACAGATGTAAAATAATTGGCAAAAGAATGAGGGGGGAAATGAGGAGACATCTATTCACACAGAGGGTTGTTAAGATCTGCAGCACACTACCTCAAAGGGTGTTGGAATCAGATTCCACAAGGCAATAGGCATGGACTTCAAGAGGACTAATTTGCAGGGTTGTGTGGAAATGCTGGGGTGCGAGACTAAATTGGACAGCACTTTCCAAGAGCCGGCACAGGCACGATGGGCTGAACGGACCCTTCTGTACTGTCAGATTCCACGATTAAAATGCACAACAGAAACAACACGGAGTTAAACCTCCTAAAAAATGATCAGAAAAGATCAGATTATTGTCCTTCATGACGGTTTCCCCTTCTTCCTCTGTACTTGGACCTCCATTAATAAAAGACACTATTACCCGTTATAATCTGGTGTCAGGCAGGACATGGCACTCTTACTACAAATCTTACACTGGCTCCTACTCAAAATGAACCGGAGCTCTCTTAAAAGGATGTATTAGAAATAAAATAGGAAGCTACAACTACAAATGGTCAGAGAAAACACCAAGAATGTAAAGGTAGCGAGCTTTGTGTGTAGAAATTGAAATAAATTGAGACTGATGCTACTATCCGTTGAACCGTAATATAAACACAAGTTCAGGAGATGAGGGAACAAATGAGGCCAGTGTTCAGTTTCCAGCAGTGAAATGGTCATCAATTTGGCAAATCAAGGCCATATAATGAATCTTCAGAAAGAGACAAAGAGCTGTGTTGCAGATACTGCTCACAGCATGAGCTTCAGTTTTGCTTTGTAAGTCACAAACTGCTAAGGGACGACTTTGCTCATTTATAAACCCGATTTTAACTCCAGGGAAGGAAGAGAGGCAGGTGGCAACAGCCATGATGGGGGCAACTAGACGCCTGGGAGACTTTCATTCCATTGCACAGTTGATTTTTCCAATCTGAAACTGTCGGGAAGCAGCAGCTGGCTGGCGGACAGGCGTGCACTTCCGGGCAACAAGGGGAAGCCACCAGAGACCAAAGGAACTCTGCTAAGTGGCAAGGAGGGGTTTACACCAGGGTCAACAACAACAATTTGCATTTATATAGCGCCTTTAACGTAATAAAATGTTCTAAGTCACATCACAGGAACATTATCAGATCAAATTTCACACTGTGTCACACAAGGCGATATTAAGACAGGTGACCAAAAGCTTGATCAAAGAAGTGGGTTTTAAGGAGCACCTTAAAGAAGGAGGTAGAAGTGGAGTGGTTCAGGGAGTGAATTCCTGAACTTTGGGCCGAGACTGCTGAAGGCACAACCAGCAATGGTGGAGCGATGAATATCGAGGAAGCGCAAGAGCAGTGAGGGCTGTGAGGGACCTGACCTGGGATAAAGAGACAGACCCGGGTTAGAGACAGCGAGAGCTGTGAGGGACCTGACCTGGGTTAAGGCACAGGCCCGGGTTAGAGACAGCGAGAGCTGTGAGGGACGAGAGCTGGGATAAAGTCATAGGCCCAACAGCAGAGACAGCGAGAGCTGTGAGGGATCAGAGCTGGGATAAAGGGACAGGCCCGGGTTAGAGACAGCGAGAGCTGTGAGGGACCCAAGCTGGGATAAAGGGACAGGCCCGGGTTCGAGACAGCGAGAGCTGTGAGCGACCCGAGCTGGGTTAAAGGCACAGGCCCGGGTTAAAGGCAGCGACAGCTGTGAGGGACCAGAGCTGGGATAAAGTCATAGGCCCAACAGCAGAGACAGCGAGAGCTGTGAGGGACCTGACCTGGGATAAAGAGACAGGCCCGGGTTAGAGACAGCGAGAGCTGTGAGGGACCCGAGCTGGGATAAAGGGACAGGCCCAGGTTAGAGACAGCGAGGGCTGTGAGGGACCCAAGCTGGGATAAAGGCACAGGCCCGGGTTAGAGACAGCGAGAGCTGTGAGGGACCAGAGCTGGGTTAAAGAGACAGGCCCGGGTTAGAGACAGCGAGAGCTGTGAGGGACCAGAGCTGGGATAAAGTCATAGGCCCAACAGCAGAGACAGCGAGAGCTGTGAGGGACCTGACTTGGGATAAAGAGACAGGCCTGGGTTAGAGACAGCGAGAGCTGGGAGGGACCTGACCTGGGTTAAAGGCAAAGGCCCGGGTTAGAGACAGCGAGAGCTGTGAGGGACCTGACCTGGGTTAAAGGCAAAGGCCCGGGTTAGAGACAGCGAGAGCTGTGAGGGACCCGAGCTGGGTTAAAGGCACAGGCCCGGGTTAGAGACAGCGAGAGCTGTGAGGGACCCAAGCTGGGATAAAGGGACAGGCCCGGGTTAGAGACAGCGAGAGCGGTGAGGGACCCGAGCTGGGTTAAAGGCACAGGCCCGGGTTAGAGGCAGCGAGAGCTGTGAGGGACCCGAGCTAGGCTAAAGGCACAGGCCCGGGTTAGAGGCAGCGAGAGCTGTGAGGGACCAGAGCTGGGATAAAGTCATAGGCCCAACAGCAGAGACAGCGAGAGCTGTGAGGGACCTGACCTGGGATAAAGAGACAGGCCCGGGTTACAGACAGCGAGAGCTGTGAGGGACCTGACCTGGGATAAAGAGACAGGCCCGGGTTAGAGACAGCGAGAGCTGTGAGGGATCAGAGCTGGGATAAAGGGACAGGCCCGGGTTAGAGACAGCGAGAGCTGTGAGGGACCCAAGCTGGGATAAAGGGACAGGCCCGGGTTAGAGACAGCGAGAGCTGTAAGGGACCCGAGCTGGGTTAAAGGCACAGGCCCGGGTTAGAGGCAGCGAGAGCTGTGAGGGACCCGAGCTAGGCTAAAGGCACAGGCCCGGGTTAGAGGCAGCGAGAGCTGTGAGGGACCAGAGCTGGGATAAAGTCATAGGCCCAACAGCAGAGACAGCGAGAGCTGTGAGGGACCTGACCTGGGATAAAGAGACAGGCCCGGGTTACAGACAGCGAGAGCTGTGAGGGACCTGACCTGGGATAAAGAGACAGGCCCGGGTTAGAGACAGCGAGAGCTGTGAGGGATCAGAGCTGGGATAAAGGGACAGGCCCGGGTTAGAGACAGCGAGAGCTGTGAGGGACCCAAGCTGGGATAAAGGGACAGGCCCGGGTTAGAGACAGCGAGAGCTGTAAGGGACCCGAGCTGGGATAAAGGGACAGGCCCGGGTTAGAGACAGCGAGAGCTGTGAGGGACCCAAGCTGGGATAAAGGGACAGGCCCGGGTTAGAGACAGCGAGAGCTGTAAGGGACCCGAGCTGGGTTAAAGGCACAGGCCCGAGTTAGAGACAGCGACGGCTGTGAGGGACCCGAGCTGGGTTAAAGAGACAGGCCCGGGTTAGAGACAGCGAGAGCTGTGAGGGACCCGAACTGGGATAAAGAGACAGGCCCGGGTTAGAGACAGCGAGAGCTATGAAGGTCCCGAGCTGGGTTAAAGAGACAGGCTTGGGTTAGAGACAGCGAGGGCTGTGAGGGACCCGAGCTGGGTTAAAGAGACAGGCCCGGGTTAGAGACAGCGAGGGCTGTGAGGGACCCGAGCTGGGTTAAAGAGACAGGCCCGGGTTAGAGACAGCGAGAGCTGTGAGGGACCAGAGCTGGGATAAAGTCATAGGCCCAACAGCAGAGACAGCGAGAGCTGTGAGGGACCTGACCTGGGATAAAGAGACAGGCCTAGGTTGGAGACAGTGAGAGCTGGGAGGGACCCGAGCTGGGTTAAAGGCACAGGCCCGGGTTAGAGGCAGCAAGAGCTGTGAGGGACCAGAGCTGGGATAAAGTCATAGGCCCAACAGCAGAGACAGCGAGAGCTGTGAGGGACCTGATCTAGGATAAAGAGACAGGCCTGGGTTTTAGACAGCGAGAGCTGTGAGGGATCAGAGCTGGGATAAAGGGACAGGCCCGGGTTAGAGACATTGAGAGCTGTGAGGGACCCAAGCTGGGATAATGGGACAGGCACGGGTTAGAGACAGCGAGAGCCGTGAGGGACCAGAGCTGGGATAAAGGCACAGGCCTGGGTTAGAGACAGCGAGAGCTGTGAGGGACCCAAGCTGGAATAAAGGAGCAACTCAAAACCAGTAGAATTTGAAACAGTGACGTCAGAGTAAAAAACCTAAAGTGACGTCAGCACAAGGGAAGGAGCTGATTGGTGAGTGTTTTTTTTTAAGTTTTAAGTTTATTTCTTCTAAGATAGTTCTTAGTCTATTAGATAGAGGCATGCCAGGGCAGCTCAGTCCCACGGAGGGTGCATCCTGTGCCATGTGGGAACTTCAGGACCTGTGCCCTGGATAACCACATGTGCAGGAATTGTCATTAGCTGGAAGCCCAGGTTTCAGAGCTTAAGCTGCAGCTGGAGTCACTGCGGTGCATCCGTGAGGCTGAGAGCTTCATGGATAGCATGTTTCAGAAGGTGGTCACCCTGCAGCTGAAGTGTGTGCAATTTCAGGAAAGTGTGTTCAGGAAAGATAGATGTTGGTTAAGGACAATGTTACAGGTATGGAGAGGGAGGATGCCCTGGAGGGGTCAAGGACAGAATATAAATGGCTAGAGTTAATAAATAATAGCGATACCATGACACTACTAGGTGTATTCCAAAGACCATCAATAATGGGAAAGATATAGAGGAGCAAATTTGCAGAGAAATTACAGAGAGGTACAAGAACTATGGAATAGTGATAATGGGAGACTTCAATTATCCTAATATAGACTGGGATTGGAATAGTGTTCAGCAGAAAGAGGGTTAAGAATTTCTTGTGTGTTCAGGAGAACTTTCTTCATAGAAATTTACAGCACAGCAATGGTCTCTCGGAGGCTATTTCGGCCCACTGTGTCTGCACCAACTGACAAAGGGCGATCCAGCCTAATCCCACTTTCCAGCTCTTGGTCCCTTGGTTGATCAGTATGCTTCCGGCCCAACGAGGGTGGAGGCATTGCTGGATCTAGTTCTGGGGAATGAGGTGGGTCAGGTGGAGCAAGTGTCAGTAGGTGAACATTCAGGGAACAGTGATCATAGTATCATAAGGTTTACATTAGCTATGGAAAAGGACAGGAAGCAATCTAGAGTAAAAATGTTTCACTGGGGGAAGGCCAATTTCAGTGGGATGAGAACAGATCTGGCCCAGAATCAAAGATTGGCAGGCAAAACTGTAATGGAACAATGGGCTGCCTTTGAGAGGAAATAGTTCAGGTACAGTTGATGTACAATCCCACGAGGAGAAAAGGCAGAGCAACTAAAGTCAGAGCTCTCTGGATGACGAAACAGATAGAGAATATGAAGAAGCAGAAAAAGAGCGTGTATTACAGATGTCAGGATGCAAATACATCCGAGAATAAGGTATATATAAATATATAAAATAGAAAAGTCAGAAGTGAAAAAGAAAATAAGAGGGGCAAAGAGAGGGTATGAAAATAGAATGGAAGCCAACATAAAAGGGAATCCAAAAGTCTTCTATAGGCATATAAATCGGAAAAGGAAAGTAAAGTCTTGGATTTATGTAGCGCCTTTCAGGACCACCGGATGTCTCAAAGCGTTTTACAGCCAATGGAGTAATTGTGGAGTGTAGTCAGTGTTGTAATGTGGGAAACGTGGCAGCCAATTTGCACACAGCAAGCTCCCACAGACAGCAATGTGATAATGACCAGATAATCTGTTTTTGTTATGTTGATTGAGGGTTAAATATTGGCCAGGGCAGCAAGAGGACAGGTGTGGCTGATTAGGGACCAAACAGGAGACCTAAATGCGGTTAAAAATTGATAAAGAAGAGGTATTAGAAAGGCTGGCTGCACTTAAAGTAGATAAATCATCAGTCATTGAAAGTTGGCATGCAGTGAAGAAGGCAAATGTCATGTTGGCCTTCATAGCGAGAGGATTTGAGTATCGGAGCAGGGAGGTCTTACTGCAGTTGTACAGGGCCTTGGTGAGACCACACCTTGAGTATTGTGTTCAGTTTTGGTCTCCTAATCTGAGGAAGGACGTTCTTGCTATTGAGGGAGTGCAGCAAAGGTTCACCAGACTGATTCCCGGGATGGCAGGTCTGACATATGAAGAAAGACTGGATCGACTAGGCTTATATTCACTGGAATTTAGAAGAATGAGAGGGGATCTCATAGAAACATATAAAATTCTGACGGGACTGGACAGGTTAGATGCAGGAAGAATGTTCCTGATGTTGTGGAAGTCCAGAACCAGGTCTAAGGATAAGGGGTAAGCCATTTTGGACCGAGATGAGGAGAAACTTCTTCACTCAGAGAATTGTGAACCTGTGGAATTCTCTACCATAGAAAGTTGTTGAGGCCAGTTCGTTAGATATATTCAAAAGGGAGTTAGATGTGACCCTTACGGCTAAAGGGATCAAGGGGTATGGAGAGAAAGCAGGAATGGGGTACTGAAGTTGCATGATCAGCCATGATCATATTGAATGGTGGTGCAGGTTCGAAGGGCCGAATGCTCCTGCACCTATTTTCTACGTTTCTAGCACATGGGATTCATCCTGAGATGCTGAGGGAATTGAGGGCAGAAATCGCCAAGGTACTGGCCATAATATTCCAATCCTCCATAGATATGGGGGTGATGCCAGAGGACAAAAATTACACCCTTGTTCAGGAAAGGGACAGTGCAGGAAAGTGGAGTTGAGGTCAAAAATCAGCCATGATCTTACTGAATAGAGGCCGAATGGTCTACTCCTGCTCCTAATTCTTATGTTCAAAAAAGGATGTAAAGATAAACCCAGCAACTACAAGTCAGTCAGTTTAACCTCGGTCGTGGGGACTTTTAGAAATAGTGATTAGGGACAAAAGTAACAGTCACTTGGATAGGTGTGGATTAATTAAGGAATGCCAGCACGGATTTGTTAAAGGCAAATCGTGTTTAACCAACTTGATCGAGTTTTTTGATGAGGTAACAGAGAGGGTTGATGAGGGTAATGCGGTAGACGTGGTGTACATGGATTTCCAAAAAAGAAATTGATGATGATGGATTTCCAAAAGGCGGTTGACAAAGTGCCACATAAT
This sequence comes from Pristiophorus japonicus, assembly GCF_044704955.1. Taxonomy (NCBI): domain Eukaryota; kingdom Metazoa; phylum Chordata; class Chondrichthyes; family Pristiophoridae; genus Pristiophorus; species Pristiophorus japonicus. The sequence continues at coordinate 96,626,285 of NC_091991.1, read as the reverse complement.
AGGCTTGCCAGCAAAGTTGAAGCCCGTGGAATCAAAGGGACAGTGGCAGCATGGATACAAAATTGGTTAAGTGACAGGAAACAGCGAGTAGTGGTGAACGGTTGTTTTTCAGACTGGAGGAAGGTATACAGTGGTGCTCCCCCAGGGGTCGGTCCAGGACCACTGCTTTTCTTGATATATATCAATGACTTGGACGTGGCCATCCTAGACTGGGTGATGTGTAATGAGAAGGGACTAATTAGCAATCTTGTTGTGCGAGGCCCCTTGGGGAAGAGTGACCAGAATATTAAGATGGAGAGTGACACAGTTAATTCAGAAACTAGGGTCCTGAACTTAAGGAAAGGTAACTTCGATGGTATGAGGTGTGAATTGGCTGGAATAGACTGGCAAAGGATACTTAAAGGGTTGACGGTGGATAAGCAATGGCAAACATTTAAAGATCACATGGATGAACTTCAGCAATTGTACATCCCTGTCTGGAGTAAAAATAAAACGGGGAAGGTGGCTCAACCATGGCTAACAAGGGAAATTAAGGATAGTGTTAAATCTAAGGAAGAGGCATATAAATTGGCTAGAAAAAGTAACAAACCTGAGGACTGGGAGAAATTTAGAATTCAACAAGGGAGGACTAAGGGTTTAATTAAGAGGGGGAAAATAGAGTACAAGAGGAAGCTTGCAGGGAACATAAAAACTGACTGCAAAAGCTTCTATAAATATGTGAAGAGAAAAAGATTAATGAAGACAAAGTGTAGGTCCCTTGCAGTCGGATTCAGGTGAATTTATAATGGGGAATAAAGAAATGACAGACCAACTGAACAAATAATTCAGTTCTGTCTTCACAAAGGAAGACACAAATAACCTTCCGAATGTAGTAGGGGACAGTGGGTCTAGTGAGAAGGTGGAACTGAAGGATATGAACGCCGATAAATCCCCCGGGGCTGATAGTCTGCATCTCAGAGTACTTAAGGAAGTGGCCCTAGAAATAGTGGATGCATTGGTGATCATTTTCCAACAGTCTATCGACTCTGGATCAGTTCCTATTGACTGGAGGGTTGCTAATGTAACACCACTTTTTAAAAAAAGGAGCGAGAGAGAAAATGGGTAATTATAGACCGATTAGCCTGACATCAGTAGTGGGGAAAATGTTGGAATCAATCATTAAGGATGAAATAGCAGCGCATTTGGAAAGCAGTGACAGGATCGGTCCAAGTCAGCATGGATTTATGAAAGGGAAATCATACTTGACGAATCTTCTGGAATTTTTTGAGGATGTAACTAGCAGAGTGGACAAGGGAGAACCAGTGAATGTGGTGTATTTGGACTTTCAAAAGGCTTTTGACAAGGTTCCACACAAGAGATTGGTGTGCAAAATCAAAGCACACGGTATTGGGGGTAATATACTGACGTGGATAGAGAACTGGTTGGCAGACAGGAAGCAGAGAGTCGGGATAAACGGGTCCTTTTCAGAATGGCAGGCAGTGACTAGTGGAGTGCCGCAGGGCTCAGTGCTGGGACCCCAGCTCTTTACAACATACATTAACGATTTGCATGAAGGAATTGAGTGTAATATCTCCAAGTTTGCAGATGACACTAAACTGGGTGGCGGTGTGAGCTGTGAGGGGGACGCTAAGAGGCTGCAGGGTGACTTGGACAGGTTCGTTGAGTGGGCAAATGCATGGCAGATGCAGTATAATGTGGATAAATGTGAGGTTATCCATTCTGGGGGCAAAAACACGAAGGCAGATTATCTGAATGGCGGCAGATTAGGAAAAGGAGGTGCAACGAGACCTGGGTGTCATGGTTCATCAGTCATTGAAGGTTGGCATGCAGGTACAGCAGGTGGTGAAGAAGGCAAATGGTATGTTGGCCTTCATAGCTAGGAGCTTTGAGTATAAGAGCAGGGAGGTCTTACTGCAGTTGTACAGGGCCTTAGTGAGGCCTCACCTGGAATATTGTGTTCAGTTTTGGTCTCCTAATCTGAGGATGGACATTCTTGCTATTGAGGGAGTGCAGTGAAGGTTCACCAAACTGATTCCCGGGATGGCTGGACTGACATATGAGGAGAGACTGGATCAAACGGGCCTTTATCCACTGGAATTTAGAAGGATGAGAGGGGATCTCATAGAAACGTATAAGATTTTGATGGGACTGGACAGGTTAGATGCGAGAAGAATGTTCCCGATCTTGGGGAAGTCCAGAACCAGGGGACATAGTCTTAGGATAAGGGATAGGCCATTTAGGACTGAGATGAGAAAAACTTCTTCACTCAGAGTCATTGGATATATTCAAGAGGGAGTTAGATATGGCCCTTACAGCTAAGGGGATCAAGGGTATGCAGGAAAGGGGTACTGAGGGAATGATCAGCCATGATCTTATTGAATGGTGGTGCAGGTTCAAAGGGTCGAATGACCTACTCCTGCACCTATTTTCTATGTTAACGCAGAAAAGTGTGAATTGATACATTTTGGTGGAAAGAATGAGGAAAGGACATATAAACTAAAATGGTACAATCCTGAAGTGGGTGCACAAGCAGAGAGACCTGGAGGTATATGTGCACAAATCATTGAAGAGGGCTGGGCAGATTGAGAAAGCAGTTAAAAAGGCTCACAGGATCCTGGACTTCATAAATATAGGCATAGAGTACAAATGTGTGGAAGTTATGAAGAACCTGTATAAAACATAGGTTCGGCCCCAACTGGAGTATTGTGTCCAATTCTGGGCACCGCACTTTAGGAAGGATGTGAAGGCCTTGGAGAGGGTGCAGAAAAGATTTACGAAAATGATTCCAGGAATGAGGGACTTCAGTTACGTGGAGAGACCAGAGAAGCTGGGGTTGTTCTCGTTGGAGCAGAGAAGGTTGAGAGCAGATTTGATCGAGGTGTTCAAAATCATGAGGGGTCTGGACAGAGTAGATAGAGAGAAACTGTTCCCATTGGTGGACGGGTCGAGAACCAGAGGGCACAGATTTAAGGCAAAAGAATCAAAGGCGATGTAAGAAAAAGCTTTTTTACGCAGCAAGTGGTTGGGTTCTGGAATGCACTGCCTGACAGGGTGATGGAGGCAGACTCAATCTTATCTTTCAAAAGGGAGTTGGATAAGTATCTGAAGTTGCAGGGCGATGGGGAAAGGGCAGGGGAGTGGGACTGGCTGAGAGTCAGCACGGGCTTGACGGGCCGAATGGGTTACTTCCGTGCTGTAACCATTCTAGGATTCTAGGTTCGAACTGGAGGAGCACAGAGATCTCAGAGGGTAGTAGAGTTGGAGGAGGTTAGAGAGACAGAGAGGAGACCATGGAGGGATTTGAATTTTAAAGCTGAGGTGTTGCTGGACCACGAACCAATGTAGATCAGCGAGCACAGGGTCATGGTGAGCGGGACTTAATGCAAGTTAGGATACGAGCAGCAGTTTTGGATGAGCTCATCTTTATGTTGGGTGGAATATAGGAGGCCAGCCAGGAGAACATTGGGACAGTCAAGTCTAGAGGTAACAAGAGTATGGATAAGAGTTTCTTCAACAGATGAGCTGAGACAGGGGCGGAAATGGGCGATGTCACGGAGGTGGATGTCGGGGGTCAAGGTGATGGAGAGGATATGAAGTCGGAAGCTCAGGGTCAAATAGGATGCCAAGGTTGCGAACAGCGTGATTCAGCCTCAGTGTTCAGGGAGAGAGATGGAGTCGGTGGCGATGGAATAGGATTTGTGGCAGGGACCGAAGATAATGGCTTCAATGGTGTTGAGCTAGAGCCAGTTGTCATCAGCGTCCATCTGGAATCTGACGTTGTGTCCTCAGATGATATCATCGAGGGGCAACATGTAGAACTAAGAGGGGGCCAAGGATACATCCTTGGGTTTTGTGATCGGGGAGGCGGGAAGGAAAGCCCGGGACATGGGAGGCCTAAACTTTATGGGCCCAGTGATAAGTAATCTGTCTCCCTCCTCTCTCCATCTCTATCTCTATCTCTACACACCATTCTTCCAATCTTCCCTTCCTCCAATTTCTCCCCCATCGGCTGCTCCTCTCTCCTCAATGTCTCTCTGATCCAGCTCCATTCTATTTCAATCTGCTGCTCTCTCCTCTTTCCCACCCACTGCAACCTTCGCATGAAAGCTCCTTTTAACTTCCCTCTCTTGTTCTTCTTCAGCTGCAAATACATTGAGTTACATTCTTCTCCTCCCTGCACTGTTACTGTTAAAATCATCCATCTTTACCTCACTTTTTCTCAGGACTAGCCCATTATTCTTACTACGTGCCTCAATTTTAAAAGCTTTTTTAAACCCAAGCTTCGCATCGCCTCATCATTACTGTTCAATTTGCTTCATCTTCCTTTTTATTATATTCACCCTTGGTAGGGTCCTGCACTGTGGGCCTCATTTCTTCACACCCCTTTTCAACCAATAAAAACTATTTCTAGCCAAAAGCACACATACAAACATACAAATAAAAGACAAACATGACTGATTGTCTGTCTGTTTGTGTCTGCCTGCCCCCCGGCCCCCCACCCCCGCAGCCTGTTTCACCCAGACACAGGCAGCCTACATGCAGGATCAAACTGTCACATAACCTCCCGAGAGAGGCAAAACAAGGTGTTCATTTTGGAAAAAACCTCTGGAAATTTCCTCTCCAACCCCTGAAGCCGATCAAACTCATGTAGACTAATATCAGTAATTACAGCTAACCATATAGATCTCTTCACAGCAAGTGTACTTCCCTCTCAGCAACCCATCCAGACTCCTTCTGAAATGAATCCATAGTTACTTCAGATTTTGGCGATCTATTCCAGGTCAATGACTCTGCAAATAGTACTTCTGGCTATCTAAACCAACTCTGTTTTTGTTTTTTTATTCAGGTGTCTATTTCTTTACTCACCATCTTGCACAAAAAAAACTGAACCAAACACAATCTATTCCCTTCATCATTTAAGAAAGTCACTCCAACTGTCAAAGTTTATGCTTCTGCATTAAAAAGTGAAAGAAGGTCTTATCTGAAAGATGTGCAAGACTACATCATTTTTTTCTCATTTTCCGTTAATAACTGTGATTGCAAACTGCTCCAAGATGGCTTGACCAATTTTTAATAACCCAAAATGCTCTGCAAAAGTCAAGGGACCTTTTTTAATGAATTTTTGAGAGATCTCACAGCTGCGAAGAGATATTTTCACAGCCAGTAAGTCGTCCTTGAATGGTGATAAGAAATAAGAAGACCTATTAATGGGAAGGATTTGCTTAAGAATATCTCTGTTTCAAACCTAGACAATTACATACACGTTGTGCCACCATCCAAAAAAATGGTATAAATGGCTGCAACATGCGAGGTCAGGGCTGCTCCAGGGCTGGTAAGTTGCCAAGACAATCAGGGTGTTAAGTCTTACAATCGCAGACCACGGTCTGGTGCAAGTGTCTTCTAATCATTCAGGGGGATTGGTGATTTTAACCTAAGTATTTTAATAGGGATAGGCTGGTGCGGGCTGATTGTGCATTTGAAGCTATCGTAAATTGCTTGTATTTCTTTTGCTTATTCCAAGTCAAGATAACCCCCTGGATAGGGATGAGAAAAGAAATATCCTGAATCTATGTGTTGTTTTGTATCACAGGTTTGAACTCTGAAGTGTAGATAAATCCTGCAGGCTAAAACCGGTCTAATTAAAGGCAAGTCTTACAGATGCCCCCCGCCCAGCAGTGCAGCACTGCCCCAGCACTGTCCCTCCAACAATGCAACCCTCTGATATCGGGCAGGGGTGGGCGAAATCGCAGGGCCAACACCTGAGGATGGGCAGACAGAGGTGGAGAAGGAAGACTATCGCAGGTCCACCTTGGCTCCAAGCTCTGGATCTGTGCCCTGGTGATTCCCCTTTCCCTCTAACTTTGAGCTATTATTCTTTATATATGGAGGGTGAACACGAGGAATTTACATTCAAAATAAAGCTACAAATCTAAAGCTGCAATTGTGTTCCCCGAATACACAATGAAGCAGCAACCTGAGCTGTCCCTTCACTCAGCCCGTGGGGTCATTACAATACCTTGTGTGGAGGCTCTTTATGAAAGTAAGTCACTGTTTCTGCCTCAGGACCCATCAAGGCCAACAGGTGTTGAATCTTTTTCCGATCTTCCAACTCCCTGCAATGACAACATTTGGACAAAATGTCAGCATGGCATCAGACAGGCTGTCAGCTTGTTGAGCTACATTTTCAACAACCTCCCCTAGCATTGGAAACTGGAACCAAGAGGCAACGACAGTCTCCAAGCTGGTTTTATCCTTGTAGTACAGATGTAAAGGCTGCAAGCTTCTGAAACATCCCGTGCAATGATATCGGGCACCGAGCACGCAAGGGAAACCGAGAGCACTTCCATGCACACAACGGAACTTAGGCTGCCCTCAGATACTGTGCAGGGCTAGAATAGGACAAATAACATTTCAGAGTGGAACTAAAGTGCATTTCAGGCAGGGACTTCATCAGGACACAGTGGGGTACAATACCAGGCAGGGGGAGGGTGGGTTAGAGCCTGCAACAGCAACTGCGTGAGTGGGGAGGGTTAGAGGCTGTTACTCCAGGTCTATGTTCCCTCCGAGGTGCGTGGCTGCGCAGCGATCTGTACGGTTCTGCGCAGGCTGCACACAGTGAGAGATGGAGGGGGGCAATGGCCAAAGCGTGAGCAGCTGCCCAGAGCAGAGCGTGGGTTAAAGTGCCACTGAGGGCAAAGGGAGTTACATCAGATTGGCCGTCAGCGTGTGGATTGGAGAAGATGACCACGCTCTGGGTCATGGTCGGCTACGAGTGTTGTGCTCTGTAAGCACGGTTTCAGAGCCAATGGCTCTTTGTGTAACTAAGAAATACAGACTGACGGAAGCGAGGGAAACGCCGGGTGTTTTTACTGAGACCTGTTATATATGGAGGGAGAACAAGGAATTTACATTCAAAATAAAGCAACAAATCTAAAGCTTCAATTGTGTTCTCGCGGAGAGCAGCCGCTTGGTCAAACCATTCCGGCAGCAAGTCGAAGACTGCTCCTCCAACGCAAACCCAGCTCCCAACAGCAGACTTTAAAACTCCCAACAATTTTCACCTGATTTAAATGTTGGAGGGTTTCAATGGAATTCTGATTGTTGTCGTGAGGAGAAAAGGACTGTTTATAAAATGCCACAGTCCTCGCACTCACTCGCTATCTCCCACACCTCCCCCCGTCTCCCTCCCTCTTCGCACTCACTGTCTCCCACCTCTCCCCCCTCCCCGCACTCGCTCGCTATCTCCCACCCCTCCCTCCCTCGCACTCGCTCGCTATCTCCCACCCCTCCCTCTCCGCACTCGCTCGCTATCTCCCACCCCTCTCTCCCTGCACTCGCTATCTCCCACCCCTCACTCTCCCTCTTCGCACTCGTTCGCTATCTCCCACCCCTCCCTCCTGGCACTCACTCGCTATCTCCCATCCCTCCCCCCATCTCCCTCCCTCTTCGCACTCGCTATCTCCCACCCATCTCCCACCCCTCCCTCCCTCTCCCTATCTCCCACCCCTCCCTCCCTATCTCCCACCCCTCCCTCCCTCTCCCTATCTCCCACCCCTCCCTCCCTCTCCCTATCTCCCACCCCTCCATCCCTCCCTCCCTATCTCCCACCCCTCCCTCCCTCTCCCTATCTCCCACCCCTCCCTCCCTCTCCCTATCTCCCACCCCTCCCTCCCTATCTCCCACCCCTCCCTCCCTCTCCCTATCTCCCACCCCTCCCCCCTCTCCCTATCCCCTCCCCATCTCCCACCCCTCCCTCCCTCTCCCGATTTCCCACCCCTCCCTCCCTCTCCCCCCTCGAACTCGCTCGCTATCTCCCACCCCTCCCCCCATCTCCCTCGCTCTTCGCACTCGCTATCTCCCCCCTCCCCGCACTCGCTCGCTATCTCCCAACCCGCTCTCGCTATCTCCCACCCCTCACTCTCCCTCTTCGCACTCGCTCGCTATCTCCCACCCCTCCCTCTCCCTCTTCGCACTCGCTCGCTATCTCCCACCCCTCCCTCCCTCTCCCCCTCCCTCCCCGCACTTGCTCGCTATCTCCCACCCCTCCCTCTATCCCCTCCCCCAGAAGGCGAGCATGCAGATACAGCAAGCAATAAGGAAGGCAAATGGCATGTTGTCCTTTATTGCAAGGGGTTTAGAACATAAGAAAAACGAAGAGTAGGCCATTTGGCCCCTCGAGCCTGCTCCACCATTCAATAAGATCATGACTGATCGGATCATGGAACTGGCTCCACTTTCCTGCCCACTCCCCATAACCCTTTACTCCCTTATCGCTCAAAATTCTATCGATCTCCACCTTAAATATATTTAATGACCCATCCTCCACATTTCTCTGGAGCAGAGAATTCCATAGATTTACAACCCTGAGAGAGAAGAAATTCCTCCTTATTTCAGTTTTAAATGGGCAGCCCCTTATCCTAAGACTATGTCCCCTAGTTTTAGTTTCCCCTATGAATGGAAATATCCTCTCTGCATCCACCTTGTCGAGCCTATGAATCAATAAGATCACTTAATTCTTCTGAAGTCTAATGTGTATCAGCCCAACCGATCCTCATAAGTCAACCCCCCTCATCTTCGGAATCAACCTAGTGAACCTTCTCTGAGCAGCCTCCAATGCAAGTATATCCTTTCTTAAATACGGAGACCAAAACTGTACGCAGTACTCCAGGTGTGGAGTACAGTTGTAGCTTTTATACTCTGTACAGTTGTAGCTTTTATACTCTGTTCTCCTTGCAATAAACGCCAACATTCCATTTGCCTTCCTATCACTTGCTGTACCTGCATGCCCATTTTGTGTTTCATGCACAAGATCCTCCAGATCTCCATGTACTGCAGCAATTTTTTTCCATTTAAATTATAATTTGCTTTTCTATTATTTCTGCCAAATAACCTCACATTTTCCCTCATTATACTCCATCTGCCAAATTTTTGCCCACTCACTTAGCCTTTGCAGATTTTTTGTGTCCTCCTCGCAATTTGCTTTCTTACCCATCTTTGTATCATCAGCAAACTTGGCTACATTACATTCGGTCCCTTCATCTAAGTCATTAATATAGATCGTAAATAGTTGAGGACCCAGCACCGATCCCTGCGGCACCCCACTAGTTACTTCTGCCAACCGGAAACTGACCCATTTATCCCGACTCTCTGATTTCTGTTAGTTAGCCAGTCCGCTATCCATGCTAATATATTGGAATATAAGAGTGAGGAAGTCTTGCTACAATTGTACAGGGCCTTGGTGAGACCACACCTGGATTACTATGCACAGTTTTGGTCTCCTTATCTAAGGAAGGATATACTTGCCTGGAGGCTGTGCAACGGAGGTTCACTAGATTGATTCCTGGGATGACAGGGCTGTCTTATAATGAGAGATTGTGTAGAATGGGCCTCTACTCTCTGGAGTTCTGAAAAATGAGAGGTGATCTTATTGAAACATAAGATTTGGAGGGAGCTTGACAGGGTAGATGCTGAGAGGTTGTTTCCCCCTGGCTGGGGAGTCTAGAACTAGGGGCGCAGTCTCAGGATAAGCGGTCGGCCATTTAAGAGAGATGAGGAGGAATTTCTTCACGAGAGGGTTGTGAATTTTTGGAATTCTCTGCCCCAGAGAGCTGTGGATGCTGAGTCTCTGAATATATTCAAGGCTGATATAGATACATTTTTGGCTGAGAGAGAGATTTTTGGAGTCTACGAGAATCAAAGGATGTGGAGACTGGGCAGGAAAGTGGAGTCGAGGTTGGTGATCAGCCATGATCTTATTGAATGGCGGAGAAGGTTCGAGGGGCCGTATGGCCTACTCCTGCTTCTTATAAGAACATAAGAATTAGGAACAGGAGTAGGCCATCTAGCCCCTCGAGCCTGCTCTGCCACTCAACAAGATCATGGCTGATCTGGCCGTGGACTCAGCTCCACTTACCCACCCGCTCCCCATAACCCTTAATTCCCTTATTGGTTAAAAATCTATCTATCTGTGATTTGAATACATTCAATGAGCTAGCCTCAACTGCTTCCCTGGGCAGAGAATTCCACAGATTCACAACCCTCTGGGAGAAGAAATTCCTTCTCAACTCGGTTTTAAATTGGCTCTCCCGTATTTTGAAGCTGTGCCCCCTAGTTCTAGTCTCCCCGACCAGTGGAAACAACCTCACTGCCTCTATCTTGTCTAGCCCTTTCATTATTTTAAATGTTTCTATAAGATCACCCCTCATCCTTCTGAACTCCAACGAGTAAAGACCCAGTCTACTCAATCTATCATCATAAGGTAACCCCCTCATCTCCGGAATCAGCCTAGTGAATCGTCTCTGTACCCCCTCCAAAGCTAGTATATCCTTCCTTAAGTAAGGTGACCAAAACTGCACGCAGTACTCCAGGTGCGGCCTCACCAATACCCTATACAGTTGCAGAAGGACCTCCCTGCTTTTATACTCTATCCCGCTCGCAATGAAGGCCAACATTCCATTCGCCTTCCTGATTACCTGCTGCACCTGCAAACTAACTTTTTGGGATTCATGCACAAGGACCCCCAGGTCCCTCTGCACCGCAGCATGTTGTAATTTCTCCCCATTCAAATAATATTCCCTTTTACTGTTTTTTTCCCCCCCCGCCAAGGTGGATGACCTCACATTTTCCGACATTGTATTCCATCTGCCACACCTTAGCCCATTCGCTTAACCTATTTAATCTCTTTGCAGCCTCTGTGTCCTCTACACAACCCGCTTTCCCACTAATCTTTGTGTCATCTGCAAATTGTGTTACACTACACTCTGTCCCCACTTCCAGGTCATCTATATATATTGTAAACAGTTGTGGTCCCAGCACCGATCCCTGTGGCACACCACTAACCACCGATTTCCAACCCGAAAAGTACTCATTTATCCCGACTCTCTGCTTTCTGTTAGCCAGCCAATTCTCTATCCATGCTAATACATTTCCACTGACTCCGCGTACCTGTATCTTCTGCAGTAACCTTTTGTGTGGCACTTTATCGAATGCCTTTTGGAAATCTAAATACACCACATCCATCGGTACACCTCTATCCACCATGCTCATTATATCCTCAAAGAATTCCAGTAAATTAGTTCAACATGATTTCCCCTTCATGAATCCATGTTGCGTCTGCTTGATTGCACTATTCCTATCTAGATGTCCCGCTATTTCTTCCTTAATGATAGCTTCAAGCATTTTCCCCACTACAGATGTTAAACTAACCGGCCTATAGTTACCCACCTTTTGTCTGCCCCCTTTTTTTAAAAACAGAGGCGTTACGTTAGCTGCTTTCCAATCCGATGGTACCTCCCCAGAGTCCAGAGAATTTTGGTAGATTGTAACGAATGCATCTGCTATAACTTCCACCATCTCTTTTAATACCCTGGGATGCAGTTCATCAGGACCAGGGGACTTGTCAATCTTGAGATCCATTAGCCTGTCCAGCACTACCCCGCTAGTGATAGTGATTGTCTCAAGGTCCTCCCTTCCCACATTCCCATGACCAGCAATTTTTGGCATGGTTTTTGTGTCTTCCACTGTGAAGACCGAAGCAAAATAATTGTTTAAGATCTCAGCCATTTCCACATTTCCCATTATTAAATCCCCCTTCTCATCTTCTAAGGGACCAACATTTACTTTAGTCACTCTTTTCCGTTTTATATATGTTTTTACATTCTTAAGGAGGTGCTCGATGCCAGGATCCGAGGACTAGGGAATTTGGGTGGCTGGGGTGGTGGCGGGGTGTAAGATTCCAAACATTCGTGGAAACCGCCCCCCCCCGCAAGTGTTTAGACTCACTGAAAAAGAAATTTGATTTGGAACTATTAAGCAGAAAGTTTGGGATCCTAAAATGCATATGGAAGAAATCTCCGAGTTTTAACCAAGTTTGGAATTTTTTTTAAATGTGCATGTCAGGTCTGTGAGAAAAAGGCTGCAAGGCAAGGAGTAAGTTCAAACTTTGAAAAGCCAGTTTGAATATTGGAGCTAATCAAGCTGTCTGGGGATATTGGAGCTAATCAAATTGTCTGGGGAACTGTTTACCCTCAAACCTGCCCCCAGAAGACATTTACATTTCAACAATCGACTCAAGGAAGTACAGTTTTAGTCCAAGCACAGAGCCCATCCAACACATACATAATGCTAGTCACCTTTCCATCCTGCATAGAAAGCTCGGACCCAGGCAGACAACTCAACACCAGAAACTAACTAACAATTGTGACTCGAAACCAAAGGATAATTTCAACAATTGACAAGAGCTCGTCAGCTCAGAAAAGTCGATCAATGCCAGATTAAAAACACTTAATCAAGTTTCAGTTAGCTGGGCAGCAAAACTTAAACAAAAGAAACGTTAGATTTGGCGCAAAGATTAAGGAGCCTCTCAATATAATTAAGGGCCTATCGTACCAAGAGAACTATCTCTGTTCTGACCATCACAGAAAGAACTTTTCTGACCAAGCACTTCAGAACAACAAGATCGAGAGCATACGGCGAGAAAACGCAGGAAGAAACATCGCGACATCGGAGAAAAGAACTCGCCCCAGCTGGCTTTCAATCCGCAGCAGAGGTCTTCTACCACGTCCAGGATACGGTAAGGCAAACCGGCGATAACCAAAGAACCCCAAAACCACGAAACAGTCCTAGCTGTCAAAGGAAAGGATCTGGTGAGCATGAATCCCTGGAGCCCTAGAGTTTGACCTAGTTAGAGAGTGAGTGGGAAGTGGAAGGTATTTCTGTTGTGTTTATTACCTGTAATAAAGTATTCCCCATTGTTTCGAACCTTTTTGTAAGATTTTACACTTTAATTGGAATGTATTTGTGATATTTGCTTTCTTGAATAAAACCCATACCTTCTTTGAACAAAATAGTTGTCCGCTGTACTTTCAGAGGCAAGGCCATGAACTGATTTACGCAAGACGAGAATTTTAAATTTGAGGTGTTGGGTTACCGAGAGTCACCATAAGTGAGTGATGACAGGGTCTGATGGGCAAGTGGTGCAGGGCATGATACGGGTAGCACCAGGACAGCATTGGAATAGTCAAATCTGAGCGTGATTAAAGCCTTGGATGACAGTTTGAGCGACAGATTGGATTTATATTCAAGGCTGAGACAGATAGATTGTTGGACTCTAGGGAAATTAAGGGTTATGGGGATCGGGCAGGAAAGTGGAGTTGAGATCAAAGATTAGACATGATCTTATTGAATGGCAAAGCAGGCTCAAGCAGGCCCAAGCAGGCCATATGTCGTACTGCTGCTCCTAATTCTTATGTTCTTTAGAGGTGGGCATAGTTGAAGTAGGTGCTCTTTGTGATGGCGAGGATAGCAGAAAGCAGAGACTGCAAGCAGTCCTCTTCAGCATAATTTTCATCCAAATATTCAAACTAACAATGGCATCTACTTTTAACTCACCAGGACCTGCTAAATGAACAACGATTATACGCATCTTATATTTGGTGCCTCCATTCACATCTCCTTCAAATTAGATCAGTATTTTGCCTCAGGGACATAGCAGCAGATCTTGTACCTCACCCATAGCAGCCACTTTTAGCCAATCCACTGGAACCTTGCTTCCTACCTGATTTTTAGCCGGTCATTTTCAGCATAGAGTCGCAGTGCATGCTCACGTTCCTGAAAGAGATAAACCTGCATGTCGCTGAGAGCTTTCTGTAGCTCCTCAATTTCCTCTTCCCTCTGCCGCATCGTCCACTGGAGTTTATGCTGAGAAAATAACGATATGACGATCACAGTCCAATATTCCATGTCTTAAAATAAAACATGGATTTGAGATAGAGAACAAAATTAGCAACACCATGCTCCTGCAGTGGTAACAGAATGCTTATCTATTCACATTGTAAATATCTGAACATTCTTTGAATTCTCTCATGAAGCTTATTGTCTCATACCATCACATCTGCCACTCAATCTCCTGTTATCAACTTAACTAGAATTTACAGCACAGAAGGAGGCCATCAGCTCATCGTGCCTGTATCAGCTCTTGGAAAGAGCTGCCCAATTAGTCCTACTACCCTGCTCTTTCCCCATAGCCCAATAATTTTTTTCCTTTTCAAGTATATATCCAATTCCCTTTTGAAAGCTGGTATTGAATTTGCTCTACCATCCTTTCAGGCAGTGCATTCAAGATCACAACAACAAACCTCTCCCCTCTGGTTCTATCCCCAATTACCTTAAATCCGTATCCACCTTTCACTGAAAATAGTTTCTCCCTATCGACTATCAAATCCCTCAGAATTTTGAGCACCTCTGTTCCATCTCCCCTGAACCTTCATTGTGCTTAATACAGGACCAGTATACATCATTAAGGCTCTAATTACCAAATAAGACAGCCATGGTCGACAAGAGGTGAGGTATAACATCAAACTCAAGAACTAAGCATACAAAAGTGCAAAGAATAGTGTAGATCCCGGTGACTGGAAGAAATATAAAGAACTCGGCTGGTTCCATTCTTAACTGTTGAATCGTAGCCAGAGAATCACAGCAATGGCTTCTCTTCTTACACCACCACCCACAGACCACATATCTGTCATCACTAAGACCGCCTGCGGAACATCGCCTGACTCTGCCCCGCCTCAGCTGATCTGCTGCTGAAGCCCTGATTCATGTCTCTGTTACCTCTAGACTTGACAATTCCAATGCACTCTTGGCTGGCCTCCCTCGTTCTATACTCCATAAACTTATCATCCAAAAATCTTCTGCCCGTGTCCTAACTCACACCAAGACCTGTTCACCCATCACTCCTTTGCTTGCTGAACTACATTGTCTCCTGGTTAAGCAACGCCTCGATTTTAAAATTCTCATCCTAGTTTTCAAATCCCTCCATAGCCTCGCCGCTCCGCATCTCTGCTATCTCCTCCAGCCCCACTACCCTCCGAGATATCTGCACTCCTCTAATTCTGGGCTCTTGAGCTTCTCAGAGTTTTACTACATTAAAAAGGTGCTATATAAATATAAGTTGTTGTTGAACAGCAAAGGAAGACAAAAAAGATAAGAGCTTCGAAAATGAATATGAAAGGAAACTTGCGAGGGATACCAAGAGTAACAAAAAAAGCTTTTACAATTATATTAGAGAAAAAGAGGGCAGTCAAAGGTAATGTGGGCCTTTTATAAAACAGAGGCAGGTGAAATTTCAAATGAAAAGGAAGTGGCAAATTTGTTGAATGATTACTTTGTGTCAGTCTTCACAGTAGATATAACTGACATTCTGGGGAAACTAATAATGAATCAGGACTGGAACTCACTAAACTTAATGCAAGCAAAAAATATTTAAAAAAATAATGGTACGAAAGACTTACAAATCCCCCAGGATCTGATGGGTTTCATCCAGGGTTTTAAATAACATTAGGAGCAAGAGTAGGCCATTCGGACCCTCGAGCCTGCTCTGCCAATCAATAAAACCATGGCTGATCTTCAACCTCAACTCCACTTTCCCGCCCTATCCCCATATCCCTCAATTCCTCGAGTCCAAAAATCTATCAATCTCAGCCTTGAATACATTGAGACGCAGCCTCCACAGCTCTTTGGGTCAGAGAATTCCAAAGATTCACAACCCTCATTGAAGAAATTCCTCATCTCAGTCTTAAATGGCCAACCCCTTATCCTGATACTATGCCCCCTAGTTCTAGACACTCCAGCCCAGGGGAAACAACCTCTCAGCATCTACCCTGTCAATCCCCCTCAGAACCTTATGGCCCATAAATTCCAGCCTCTCGTAAGGACCCGGGAAGGCAGTGCACAATGCGCATGCGCTGAAAAACGGTTTTTCCAATCTGTCAAGCTGGAGCTGGACAGATCCTCCGGATCTTGGCAGCCAGGACATTCAAGATTGCAGTATTTGCCCAGTGGATGTCCTGAAAACTCTTGTGCCTGATAAAAACAGGCGCATAGCTTACATTTACAGGCGTGAGTTTTAAAACACACTTAAAACATAAAAAATAAATTAATAAAACACATTTTATTTTTAAAAACTCTGCCCACAACGTTAAATTTATTTTAAAACATAATTTTTAAAAACTTTAAAAATCGGAAAAATATATATTTTTTAGTAATATATAACCTTCATTTAAATTAATGTTAAATATGTAGTGTGTTTTTTCTATTTTTTTTTATTAATGTTGTGTGTGTTGGGGTGGGGGGGGTGGTTCTCATTCATAATAATGGGAACTCCAACTTAGAGTTCCCATTATTATGAATGAGAACATACTTTACCCGATTGGCTGCCCAGAGCCATGTGACTGCAGCTCCAGCCCTGCGCATGTCCCGACGTGCACGTGCTGTGACACGCAGTCAATGGAGGCCTCAGGACCAGGAACTCGCGTGGGCGCAGCAGGAACAGGTAGATGCGCATCTTTTTTCTAGAATCCAGTCGAACGCCCGTGGGAAGGAGAAACCGGGATTTCTGGGCCAAAATGCTACATTTAGTTAACCTCTCATTCTTGGAAACTCCAGAGATTATCGGCCCAATCTCTCCTCACCGGACAAGTCTCTCATCCCAGGTGAAGTTGGAATTAAAGAGTTAAACACATTTTAGATTAAGGCGGCAAAACACAATTTGCCGATGTGGCAGAATTAGCAGGTGCAACTGTAGGACAATGGTACAGTTCCTGTTATTCAGAGCTAAGGTCGTAGGTCTAGGAAGTGGCTTTCTGTTGTATTCAGAACTTAGAAATAAATCCCTGTTAGTGGCAGGAGGCAGGATACATATGTTCATACCCAAGGAGGATGTGAAACAATTAACAAAGTTGAAATTAAACAATCTGCAACAAATCAAAAAAAAATTGTCACGCAGTAGAAAGACTGACCAATGATAATGTAAATGATGACTTTGCAAAGAATTTTGTATAAAAGCAGCAGCTCCTGAAGTGTTCCACGAGAACGGTTGGGAAGTCATCCAGTTAAGGAACTGGTGTAGACCGTGTCTCCCTTGATCAAGCAATTAAACAATTCTTTTCTCCACAACAGGCCCGTGTTGAGTGTCTTTGACATACTCCACATCAAATGGAGTCGTCTGGCAGGACGCACCCGGGCGAAAGATAGACGGACATTTGCAGACCATCAAGAGTGAGTATATTTTAAATACCACTCATAAATCCCATGGAATCTGCCGCCAAACGTGTCGGTCGCCTGGAGTGTCTGAACTTGTGAGAAAGGTCTGTGATGGTGTAAAAGACTTGAGGATAGTAAAGAGGTCACATTAGTAATTATCAAAGTAGGATCGGCTTAGTATGTTTGTAATTGCAGACCCTAGGTTCGAGGAAACCAGGTTAACGGGGACAACGAACTGAGAGGGGTAGATGTAGCAAAAATAGATGGCGTGCAAAGATAAATGTTCGGGGCCCGGAGGTTTGCTGAGTAGGTATTTTGCCGACGACTATAAAAAAATTGATAGTTACTATGTTAATTGACGGATGGGATCCCAAAGACGACCCCGCAAAACAAAAATTATGGTGGGAGAAAGGCAAATAAACAGATGGCCAAAACAAGTTTGATCGTGGTCAGTCAATGTTTGCAATATAAGGCCATGGCCAGGTCTCAATTAGAGGAATTGCGCAAATTAAGAGTAGGAGATAGAGTGAGTAGATGCAAGAAGAATATAACACCGACACATAAGCTTCAGCTTTTGTGCCGAGGAAGAGAAAGATAAGCTTTGTTGAATTAAAGTGGTTGCGTGGAAGTTTTCTTGACTGTAGAATATTTGAGGTGGGGGTTAATGAATTTTCCAGTTGTCTGAAAGCTGGCCTTTTAAAATACAAATAGTGCAGCTTTATCTTTGTTTTAGCTCCAGCCACTTTTCTGGGCAGTGAGCTGAACGTTTTTAACCTTTGTAGTGTTGTCCTAGATGTGGGAAGTTTAAGAAAATGTGAAGAAGTTGAATTGTGTACCTAGAATTGAATGACACTTCAAAATAAATCCACATCTGTGTTTCTAATTTAATGATCAATTACAGAGCTAGGAAATGTACAAAGGATGGGTTTGTTTAACAAAAGATAAAACTTCAATTAAAAATGTGTGGCTCAGTTTAAATCAATTAGAATCGTAAACAAAGTGTTGTCTTTTCAATTTGGTTATTGCAGTCCGAGACACCCAATTACTTGCGTAAAAAAAAACATGTAATCATTGATTACATTGGGTTGAAAGATAATAATTTTAGTCTGAGTGAAAAAAAGAAAAGGAGAAGGGAGAGTGTAATGTCATTTTTTTTTTAAAAAAGCCTGCGTGAATTTCTTGAGGCTTGAGGCTGGGGAAGTTCCGCCCTCATTTCCTTTGTGTACAATCTTATTTTAAATGACGTGAAAGCTTCTAGTTCAGTAAAAGATTTAAATGAAAAGATTTGCAGTGCAGTATTTGAATTGGGATTTTGAGATATTCTTCTTGATAAACATTTTGGTTGTATTGGAAAATCTTGGATTTGGAAACCTTTGTAAAAGAAATAATAATAAACAGTTTAAAAAAAACTAAAAGTTTGGAAACAAACATCTTAAAATACCATTTTCTCTGATGAGAGACAGAAATGCACGGGTACAGAATGAGACCCATAGCTTACTATTCAACCCAACAATCGCGGGCTTGTCCAGATGCGTGGCTGCACTAGACCGCGCCACATGAGTAGTCAAGGTCAGTGAACCTGTCATGATGACAGGCGAAATTGTCCTACGCACCAAACACACTCTGGTAGAAACGTTAAATACTAGAAAGCTCCGGGCCGTCTCCAATGTCTGCCGAACGAAGTGTGAAGCCGTTTTATTGCCCCACGATGAATCAGTAAAGATAGAGACACCGGGGAAAACTCGGCAGAAGGAATCCTCACTAGCGGGGAGCCCCACGAGTGTAACACATTAGAATGGGAAGATTCCCCAGGGAATGTCAGTGAGGTAGCTCTCGAAAACCCTGACCTCACATTGTATGTGGACGGATCCCGAAGGTACGTCGACAGCCACCCACGTACGGGATGGGCGGTATTAAACCAGCATCTTGAGGTAATGATGCAGGGAGTGTTGGACGGAGGCCTTTCGGCCCAAGAAGTAGAATTAACCGCACTGACGGAAGCCTTATTACTGGCAGAGGGAAAGACAGTGAATATATATGTATATATAGACAGCAGGTATGCCTTTGGGGTAGTACATGACTACATGGTAGCATGGGGAAGGAGAGGGTTTGTACCTCTGACAGCGAGGCCATCAAACACGATGAACGTATAAGTTACTATTAGAAGCAGCCAGCAAACCAGCTAAAGCAACAGTGATAAAGGTAAAGGCCCATCAACGAGTAGTGGACAAAATACAGCGTGGAAATGAGGCTGCGGACAATGCCGCCCGAGAAATGACCACATCCGAAGACATAGATAGAATCAGTCTGTAACATTACCACAGAGGAGGGTATAAACATAGTTAAACTGCACGCAGATACGAACGAGGAAGAAAGAGCAGAATGGGAAAGGGAGGATCACCTGGTATAAACTCCGTGTGGAGAAAGGACGGAAAGGTGTTGGCCCCTTCCTGCTTTCAGCAAATGATCATGGAGTTACACCACGGCATTAACCATGCCGAGCGTAACGCCATGATATCCAATATCGCACGGGATTGGTGGTGGTCGGGAATTGGGCGCAACGTTGCTAGTAGCAAGGATTACCCAAGACGACTGGAGACCAGCTCTGCTGCATGTGTCAATACATACACACAAACTCAAACATACTCCCACTGTCCTCCTTCCCACAGGACCCCTCTCTACGTGGAATTCATAGTCCGCAATGTGAGCCTCACCATCTCACAGCCTTGCTATTGGCTCGTGCTGCGCCTTCCCTTGGTCTGTCCACGTGGCTCCGCCTCTGGGCTCCAACCTCTCCGCTCCTCTGTGCCTCGCCCGTCCTCTCCTCCCCACCTCCGCTCCTCGTCCCGGTCTGCTCCTCGTCCCTCGCCCATCCCTCCCTCCCTCCGCTCTTCATCCATCCCTCCCTCTTTCCGCTCCTCGCCCGTCCCTCCCCACCTCCGCTCCTTCAATATATATTAATGATTTAGACGAAGGAATTGAATGTAATGTCTTCAATTTTGCAGATGACACCAAGCTGGGTGGCGGTGTGAGCTGCGAGGAGGATGCTAAGAGGCTGCAGGGTGACTTAGACAGGTTAGTTGAGTGGACAAATACATGGCAGATGCAGTATAATGTGGATAAATGTGAGGTTATCCACTTTGGTGGTAAAAACAGGAAGGCAGAATATTATCTGAATGGTGACAGATTAGTAAAAAGGGAGGTGCAACGAGATCTGGGTGTCATGGTACATCAGTCATTGAAAGTTGGCATGCAGGTACAGCAGGCGGTGAAGGCAAATGGCATGTTGGCCTTCATAGCGAGAGGATTTGAATAAAGGAGCAGGGAGGTCTTGCTGCAGTTGGACAGGGCCTTGGTGAGGCCACACCTTGAGTATTGTGTACAGTTTTGGTCTCCTAATCTGTGGAAGGACATTCTTGCTTTTGAGGGAGTGCAGCGAAGGTTCACCAGACTGATTCCCGGGATGGCAGGACTGACATATGAAAGACTGGATCGACTAGGCTTATATTCACTGGAATTTAGAAGAATGAGAGGGGATCTCATAGAAACATACAAAATTTTGATGGGATTGGACAGATTAGACGCAGGAAGAATGTTCCCGATGTTGGGGCAGTCCAGAACCAGGGGTCACAGTCTAAAGATAAGAGGTAAGCCATTTAGGATCAAGATGAGGAGAAACTTCTTCACTCAGAATTGTGAACCTGTGGAATTCTCTACCACAGAGTTGTTGAGGCCAGGTCGTTAGATATATTCAAAAGGGAGTTAGATAGGGCCCTTACGGCTAAAGGGATCAAGGGGTATGGAGAGAAAGCAGGAATGGGGTACTGAAGTTGAATGATCAGCCATGATCTTATTGAATGGTGGTGCAGGCTCAAAGAGCCAAATGGCCTGCTCCTGCACCTACTTTCTATTTTCTATAAACATTGTCAGCACTGTTACGTGCGCCCAACATAATCTGGGAAAATAAAGATGGTGCACAACCTCGCCCACGGGGACCATGGGAGAACATAGAGATTGATTTTATTGGGCCCCTAATAAACTCCAGGGGAAGGAAGTACTGCTTGGTGATTAATGACCAGTTTACAAGGTGGGTGGAAGCATTCGCCACCCACAATTGCACCTCAACCACGGTAGCCCATATACTAGCGGAAGAGGTAATTCCTAGATGGGGTATTCCCATTCAGATAGACTCAGACCAAGGGACTCATTTCACAGGAAAGGTAATGAAGTAAACTTGTAAAATACTGAACACTAAGCAGAAATTCCACATCCCCTACCATCCCCAGAGTTCAGGAATGGTAAAAAGAATGAATAGAACCCTCAAAACCTCATTGAGTAAAGCAATCCAGGGAACCGGACAGGCATGGCCGGAACTCCTGCCTACCATATTGATGAGACCGCGTGCTACACCGAACCGCACAAGAGGACTCACCCCTTACGCAATAATGACTGGACAAGCAATGCTACTCCCCGAGGGAATAGTTACAGGAGGAGTTAGGACCTTTACGCGATACAATTAGGAAGTATGCGATGGAACTGAGTAGGCAGTTGAAAGGTATGCGACAGGAAGTGCGAGATAAACAGGAAGAGGAAGACGAGAATAAAGGAACAAAACCCCCGGCGGTAGTACCCGAGGTGGGGGCAAGGGTAATGGTTAGGGTGTTACCAGAAAAATCTGGATTCTCCCCTCAACAGAGCGGACCCTATGAGGTACTGATTAGCGGAGACATGTGTGCATGCGTATATATGAAAGGTGGGGGCCAATGGAAACATTGGTCCCAGCTGAAAGAATATAAGGAGTGGAGGGATGCATTGATAGATGGACTTTTCGGGGGACTAGGATTAATATTTGCAATACTAGGGGTACTTGCCATAATAAAATGGACCTGGAAAAGGTCACATGCCTGGAGAAACGGTGCAAACAATCCGGTAGAAGTAGAAATGGTAAGTATCTAACTAAAAGCCTGGAATATCCAGGATGTACTTCATTAACAGAATGTCTATAAACGTGATCACCACCGCCCTCATAATTCTACAAGGACAAGGAAGAAACTAGTAGCCCATCACCCGCCCCAGAGGGAAGTACAAGTTGTGACAATCATACAGGAGGGGGAACGATGTTTCTGTGTATGAGGAGAACTCCAAGATGCCCTCACATAACAAAGGGGGCCAAAGGAGGATTAGTAATGAAATACACGAAGGAAAAAAATACACTTTGGAATACGTCAGAAGATAATCACGATATTTCTAAATTTGACCGATCTAATGATCCCCAGTTCCTGTGGGTCAAAAACAATAAGCATGTATAAAAATCTGACACTTCGGGCCTTAGATGGACCCGAGTCTTAGACCCTGAGGTTTATCACATTAAAAGGGAAGGTTAGACAAAAAAAGGAGATATTAGAAATGAGGGATGCGGGATATGCGGCGGGCGTAGCCACAGGAAACGCTATAGATCTCCAGATGGTAGAAGAGCAGGCTGACACACTCACCCAATCAGTACCTCATAGGGTCCGCTCTGTCGAGGGTTGCTGGAAAGGGGAAATGATAATGAGAAAATGCAGGCCCAATTGGGAGATGGGGCTGAACGAGAATTGTTACAACTGGCCCACACACCAAGGGATCATGCCAAGACAATTAATTTAATAAACGCGAACCAAAAGCATAACAGCGAAAGTGGACGAAACGCCACGGTATATGCTGGGTATGGAGCATGGATGATAAGTATAGTAGAACATAACTTAGGACAGCTACAAAATGGGAAGGACCCAGATTGGATAACCAATGATGTATTCAGGGAATGGACCTTGAGAAAAAGGGAAACAGACGCCTGTGAAATCAGGCGAAACAGCCATGCATGGGTTCCTAAAACTAAATGTGTAACTGGTCATCAGAATATAATCAGATTTGTACTGTCAATTCCACAATATGATGTGACCAAGGGAAACCTCCTGTATAAAGTTGACAATATAGGAGAAATAAGAGACCAAACACGGGTCAAATACCACAAGCTGCACCAATACATTAAGGGAGATGATACCAAGGGTGTATGCATTAACGACTGTTATAAGAATAACCAGGTTGTTTTGTGCCGAGAACATCCCAAATTTGATCAGGATGACTGTGGATACAGCCGCACAGAAGGATGTGTCCTGAGCATAACCCCGCTGATGCTGGATTTCGAGACAACAGCAGCACCACGAAGTAACGGGCAATGGTATGTCAGCACCACAGCCACTAACATGACTGTGGGAGGAGTAACGCACTGCCCTATCACAACCACCAACTTTTGCTTCATGACCAGAGAAGAGGTTAATATTCAGGGACATATTATATACCCAGAATTAAAAGTGGAATGGTGGTAGACACTATAAAGGCAGGATACACGGGCTTGGAAGAGCCTCAGGGAAAACCTATTCCCAAACGAAGTGAGGAACAGACAGGGTTAGAGAAGAGTGTCCATGAACAACGACAAAAATAAATCATCCTGATGAAAAAGATTGTTGAGCTGCAAAAGGACACAAAGGAAGTGCTGGCCAATAAACCCTGGTCTACACAACGATGGGATTTTGGACTTAATGTTCATGTACACCCTTGGATAAAAATTATGTCACGTGTATTAGTGATAGTGCAGATGTTGGTTATACTCATGTTACTGTTTGAAAGGTGCTTTACATGTAGGACGAGAATGATGAAAGCGCTGGTAAAAGCCGCTCAGAAATACGAAAGATAACAGGGAAGACGAACCAAACCAACATGAATACCTGATATGAGTCATGAGTGTCCCAATACTATCGCCTGATCAACAAAATCGGGGCGGAAGACACACGAATAAAGGTAAAAGAATTGGTCACGGTGGGTTAATAGAATAATCATGTAACCAAAGTGGGGACTGAAGCGGGATTTAAAGAGTTAAACACGTTTTAGATTCGGAAGGCAAAAACACAATTTGCTGATGTGGAAGAATTAGCAGGTGCAACTGTCGGACAATGGTACAGTTCCCGTTATTCAGAGCTAAGGTCGTAGGCCCAGGAAGTGGCTTCCTGTTGTATTCAGAACTTAGAAATAAATTCCTGTTAGTGGCAGGAGGCAGGATACATATGTTCATACCCAAGGAGGATGTGAAACAATTAACAAAGTTGAAATTAAACAAAGCGAAAAACAATTGTCACGCGGTAGAAAGACTGACCAATGATAATGTAAATGATGATTTTGCAAAGAATTCTGTATAAAAGAAGCAGCTCCTGAAGTGTTCGACGAGAACGGTTGGGAAAGCTGGTTAAGGAACTGGTGCAGACCGTGTCTCCCTTGATCAAGCAATTAAACAATTCTTTTCTCCACAATAGGCCTGTGTTGAGTGTCTTTGTCATACTCCACATCAAATGGAGTCGTCTGGTAGGACGCACCCGGATGAAAGATAGACAGACGTTTGCAGACCATCAAGAGTGAGTATATTTTAAATACCACCAGGGATCAATCGAGTAAACCTTTGTTGCACCGTCTCCAAGGCAATTATATCCTTCCTTGGACAAGGAGACCAAAACTGTGTGCAGTACTCCAGGTGTAGTCTCACCAAGGCCCTATACAATTGCAGTGAGACTGCCTTACTCTTAAGACTCCAACCCTCTGACAATAAAGGCCAACATGCCACTTGCCTTTCTAATTGCTTGCTGTGTCTGCATGCTAACTGTGTTTCTTGTACAAGGACACCTAAATCTCTCTGAACACTAACATTTAATAGTTTTTCGCCATTTATAAAATTATTCTGTTTTTCTATTCTTCTTACCAAAGTGAATAACCTCACATTTCCCCACATGATACTCCATCTACAATCTTATTGCCCACTCACTTAGCCTGTCTATATCCCTTTACAGGCTCTTAGTATCCCCCTCACAGCTTGCTTTCCCACTAGCTTTGTATCGGCAGCAAACTCGAATACATCCCTTCATCCAAGTCAATAGCTTGGAGACAGAACTGGGTAAATCGCACTCGGATTGGATAGCACGCAGAATGGACGAATTTGGTGATACTAGGAATCGGTGGAGAGGAGAAAGGCAGTTTCTCACATCAAACGCAAGAGGAGGACTTTTAAGTTAAGTATCTAGATATCTACTATGTAGTTTCTCTGTTTAGTATCTCTGTGGTTCTTGTTAAGTTTGAGTAATTTTTTGTCTTTTTTTCTCTCTAAATTAGGTCAGTGGGTTAAATTGAAGTTTAGTTAGTAATCTATTCACAACAGTCATGGCAGGGCACCTCAGTCACTTCGAATGCACATCATGTGCCATGTGCCAAGCCCAGGATACTGACATAAGAAATAGGAACAGGAGTAGGCCATACAGCTCCTCGAGCCTGCTCCGCCATTCAATAAGATCATGGCTGATCTGATCATGGACTCAGCTCCACTTTCCCGCCCGTTCCCATAACCCCTTATCGTTTAAGAAACTGTCTATTTCTATCTTAAATTTATTCAATGTCCCAGCTTCCACAGCTCTCTGATTACACAGATTCACAACCCTCAGAGAAGAAATTCCTCCTCATTTCAGTTTTAAATGGGAGGCCACTTATTAGACATAGATATAGATATAGAAAATAGGTGCAGGAGTAGGCCATTCGGCCCTTCGAGCCTACACACTATTCAATAAGATCATGGCTGATCATTCCCTCAGTACCCCTTTCCTGCTTTCTCTCCATACCCGTTGAACCCTTTGGCCAAAGGGCCATATCTAACTCCCTCTTGAATATATCCAATGAACTGGCCTTAATAACTTTCTGTGGTAGAGAATTCCAGTGAACAAGTTTCTCCTCATCTCAGTCCTAAATGGCTTACCCCTTATCCTTAGACTGTAACACCTGGTTCTGGACTTCCCCAACATCAGGAACATTCTTCCTGCATCTAACCTGTCCAATCCCATCAGAATTTTGTATGTTTCTATGAGATCCCCTCTCATTCTTCTAAATTCCAGTGAATATCAGCCTAGTCAATCCAGTCTTTCTTCATATGTCAGTCCTGCCACCCCAGAATCAGTCTGGTGAACCCTCGCTGCACTCCCTCAATAGCAAGAACATCCTTCCTCAGATTAGGTGACCAAAATTGAACACAATATTCAAGGTGTGGCCTCACCAAGGCTCTATACAACTGCAGTAAGATCTCCCTGCTCCTATATTCAATTCCTTTCGCTATGAAGGCCAACATACCATTTGCCTTCATCACCTGCTGTACCTGCATGCCAACTTTCAATGACTGATGTACCATGACATCCAGGTCTCGTTGCACCTCCCCTGTTCCTAATCTGTCACCATTCAGATAATATTCTGCCTTCCTGTTTTTGACACCAAAGTGGATAACCTCACATTTATCCACAATATACTGCATCTGCCATGCATTTGCCCACTCACCTAACCTGTCCAAGTCACCCTGCAGCCTCTTAGCATCCTCCTCACAGCTCTCACTGCGACCCAGTTTAGTATCATCTGCAAACTTGGAGATATTACACTCAATTCCTTCATCTAAATCATTAATGTATATTGTAAAGAGCTGGGGTCCCAGCACTGAGCCCTGCGGCACTCCACTACTCACTGCCTGCCATTCTGAAAAGGACCCGTTTATCCCGACTCTCTGCTTCCTGTCTGCCAACCAGTTCTCTATTCACGTCAGTACATTACCCCCAATACTATGCGCTTTGATTTTGCACACCAATCTCTTATGTGGGACCTTGTCAAAGGCCTTTTGAAAGTCCAAATACACCACATCCACTGATTCTCCCTTGTCCACTCGGCTAGTTCCATCCTCAAATAATTCCTCAGAAGATTCGTCAAGCATGATTTTCCTTTCTTAAATCCATGCTGACTTGGACCAATCCTGTCACTGCTTCCCAAATGCGCTGCTATTTCATCTTTAATAATTGATTCCAACATTTTCCCCACTACTGATGTCAGGCTAACCGGTCTATAACTACCCGTTTTCTCTCCCTTCTTTTTTAAAAAGTGGTGTTACATTAGCTACCCTCCAGTCCATAGAAACTGATCCAGAGTCGATAGACTGTTGGTAAATGATCACCAATGCATCCACTAAGTACTCTGGGATGCAGACTATCAGGCCGCGGGGATTTATCGGCCTTCAATCCCATCAATTTCCCGAACACAATTTCCCGCCCAATAAGGATATCCTACAGTTCCTCCTTCTCACTAGACCCACTGTCATCTAGTACATTCGGTAGATTATTTGTGTCTTTCTTCGTGAAGACAGAACTAAAGTATTTGTTCAATTGGTCTGCCATTTCTTTGTTCCCCATTATAAATTCACCTGAATCCGACTGCAAGGGACCTACATTTGTCTTCACTAATCTTTTTCTCTTCACATATTTATAGAAGCTTTTGCAGTCAGTTTTTATGTACTCTATTTTCCCCCTCTTAATTAAATCCTTCGTCCTCCTCTGTTGAATTCTAAATTTCTCCCAGTCCTCAGGTTTGTTACTTTTTCAAGCCAATTTATATGCCTCTTCCTTGGTTTTAACACTATCCTTAATTTCCCTTGTTAGCCACGGTTGAGCCATCTTCCCAGTTTTATTTTTACTCCAGACAGGGATGTAAAATTGTTGAAGTTCATCCATGGGATCTTTAAATGTTTGCCATTGCTTATCCACCATCAACCCTTTAAGTATCCTTTGCCAGTCTATTCCAGCCAATTCACGCCTCATACCGTCGAAGTTACCTTTCCTTAAGTTCAGGACCCTAGTTTCTGAATTAACTGTGTCACTCTCCATCACCAGAAGACGATGACAATCCTGAACAAGCTGAAGATCCACCAGAAGATCCAGATGCATGTGCTCCAGACCAAGGTAGGTGAGGGGGGGGGGGGGGGGGGGGGAAAGAGGGATCCATGGAAATGTGTTCACGGGAGAATGCTGATCGTGATATGGATCAGTCCACAGTACAGGGCATCACACTGCCAGAAACCTCCAAGAGCTCTGTGGCGACATTCCATGGTTTCACACCTTCCGAGGTTGCAAGTCCCAGTGGCAGTGGTGAAATGCATGTTGGAACACCCAGTGCCCCACCGTCCCAGCCTGCGCCTCGCACTGGAGGGGTGCCACTAGTCAGACCCATGGCGAGGGGAAGGAGAAGCCGACGAGTCTCTCCTGAGATGCAGCCTTCATCAGATGTTAATAAGGTTATGTCATTGGGTGAGGAGACCAATGCCCTTACAAGCTCACTCGTGGCGACCATCAGTGGCGTGCATGATGAGGTAGCGACACTGTCGGGAGAAATATCAGCACTGAAACGGGAACTGAGGTCGGGCATTTCAGAGGGTGCGCAAACGATGGCAGATGCCATGAGGGAGCTAGCTGCTGCAATAACGGCACATAGAAAAGCGGTGCAGGAGTAGGCCATTCGGCCCTTCGAGCCTGCACCACCATTCAATAAGATCATGGCTGATCATTCCTCAGTACCCCTTTCCTGCTTTCTCTCCATACCCCTTGATCCCTTTAGCCGTAAGGGATATCCCTCTTGAATATATCCAACGAACTGGCATCAACAACTCTCTGCGGTAGGGAATTCCACAGGTTAACAATTCAGTGAAGAAGTTTCTCCTCATCTCGGTCCTAAATGGCTTACCCATTATCCTTAGACTGTGTCCCCTGGTTCTGGATTTCCCCAACATCAGGAACATTCTTCCTGCATCTAACCTCTCCAGTCCCGTCAGAATTTTCTAAGTTTCTATGAGATCCCCTCTCATCCTTCTAAACTCCAGTCTCTCCTCATGTCAGTCCTGCCATCCTGGGAATCAGTCTGGGAACCTTGGCTGCACTCCTTCAATAGCAAGAATGTCCTTCCTCAGATTAGGAGACCAAAACTGAATACAATATTCCAGGTGAGGCCTCACCAAGGCCCTGTACAACTGCAGTAAGACCTCCCTGCTCCTATACTCAAATCCCCGAGCTACGAAGGCCAACATGACATTTGCCTTCTTCACTGCCTGCTGTACTTGCATGCTAACTTTCAATGACTGATGTACCATGACACTCAGGTCTCGTTGCACCTCCCCTTTTCCTAATCTGCCGCCATTCAGATAATATTCTGTCTTCGTGTTTTTGCCACCAAAGTGGATAACCTCACATTTATCCACATTATACTGCATCTGCCATGCATTTGCCCACTCACCTAACCTGTCCAAGTCACCCTGTAGGCTCTTAGCATCCTCCTCACAGCTCACACCACCACCCAGCTTAGTGTCATCTGCAAACTTGGAGATATTACACTCAATTCCTTCATCCAAATCATTAATGTAGATTGTAAAGAGCTGGAGTCCCAGCACTGAGCCCTGCGGCACCCCACTAGTCTCTACCTGCCATTCTGAAAGGGACCCGTTTATCCCGACTCTCTGCTTTCTTTCTGCCAACCAGTTCTCTATCCACGTCAGTACATACCCCCAATACCATGTGCTTTAATTTTGCACACCAATCTCTTGTGGGACCTTGTCAAAAGCCTTTTGAAAGTCCAAATACACCACATCCACTGGTTCTCCCTTGTCCACTCTGCTAGTAACATCCTCAAAAAATTCTCGAAGATTTGTCAAGCATGACTTCCCTTTCATAAATCCACGCTGACTTGGACCGATCCGGTCACTGCTTTCCAAATGCGCTGCTATTTCATCTTTAATAATTGATTCCAACATTTTCCCCACTACTGATGTCAGGCTAACCGGTCAAAAATTCCCCGTTTTCTCTCTCCCTTTCTTAAAAAGTGGTGTTACATTAGCTACCCTCCAGTCCATAGGAACTGTGTTGGATGATAATTGAGCGATGAAATCTTGGCCAGGGCAGAACTCTCTGCTCAGAATAGTGCCACAAAATCTCAGACATCTACCTGGACAGATCGGGCCTTGGTTTTAATGTCTCATCTGAAAGAGGACAGTGGAGCGTTCCATAGGTACTGCACAGTACAGCCGAGGTTATGTATTAAATTCTGCATATGTGTTCTATTCCACAATCTTCTGCTAAAAAGACAGGAGTGTTCCGAACCAAGCCAAACTGACACGCTGTGCCCAAGCTGTGTGTTTTTGTGAGTTGTGTACCATGGTGACTCACAGGATACAATTACCTGTACAACTTTATTTCCCTGTTCCCAATAATTTCCAGATACCTTATAGCATTGATACTACCACATTTAGGTGTTCGGATTTAGAATTTATCAACCAACAAGGTAACCTCCCTTTCCAGACATTCAGGATTGACTTGAACCTAGGAAAATACAGAACGCGAAAAGGCTGCAATCCATCTGGCTTCTCCAAAGGATTCATTCCCCTCAAAACCATCCACTCTCTCAAAAACCTATCTAATTCTCTTAGTGCTCCACATGACATGCCACCGTTGCCTTGCTGGACAGTCCATTCCACACACACATAACCCACTCCGTACAGGTTACTTACATCTAAAGTACCCCAACCTTAAGCCAGTGTCTCCTGGATCTTAAGTTAGTGGAAATAGAAAAGTTTGTCTTGCATTCTTGCAGCTTCTTGTTATCTTGTTGGAGAGTTGTGAGGCTATGGAATTCACTTGCAGGATCAGTGGGCAAGGCAGAAACCGTTAAGATTCAGGATTAGATTGGATAGGTGTGGAGAGGTGAAGGACAAGATGGGAGCAGGGTGGGTAAATGTGTTTAAGAACGATTTGCTTGTGTAATGGGACTGGTTGAGCCAAATGGCTTGTTTCCAGGTTGTAACTGCCACGCATTTCTAGCCTGGCTCCACAGCCAGACAGGCAACGCTACTGACTCCTACTTCCATTTTTCTCCTCGCCTGAAGGCATTGTCCCATGGGCGCCATCAACCTTCAGATAGCTCACAGGCTAGCAGTGGCAGGCTGTTGACACCTGAGCCCAATTCACTTCTCACTAAGCTTGCACAGAGAGACTTTACAGCAGCATCCCAAGGACAACCAAAACAGAAACCCCATCTGATTCTATCCCTTTACTAGCCCAGCTATTTTGAAGTCATTTAACAGCACAGCCCAGGAATCAGACCTAGAGACAGGCACAGCCCAGGAATCAGACCTAGAGACAGACACACGTATAACATGTAATTCTGCAATGGAAGGTGCTTTCCAATTTAGGCGATTGGGGAGCCATTCAAGGTGGTTTACAGATAAGTACAGAATACTTATCTGCCAATTTTGAAGTAGATACGCCTTTCCTTCCAATAATGCTCCCACTGGGCTGGCAGATTTTTCATACATATTAGCCATCAGTAACTGTTGACCTGTGACTGCCACAACTTGACTGTGCTTGCTGAGATTCACCTGTTCTTCATACGTGGCCTTGTAGTTCTCCAGTCTTCTCAGGAGGTTTTCGTGCTCTTCATCAAATTCTGCAATCTTTTTACGGTAATACTCCAGCAGCTCCCGAGAAGGACGGAGAAAAGCCAGACGTTCATTTACTGATGGAATGGGTGGAGAACCATCATTTCTGGGAATCTGTCCTTTGGCTGAATGGGATGAATTACGGCCCATGGCTGATCTACAATGCAAAAAGAAAGCATTTCCCCAAATGGTTATTGGCATATAATCATAGAAGTACACAGCACGGAAAGGGGGTGGGGGGAAGGCCGGGGGGGAAAGCTCTGGGGGGAAAGAGAGCTCTGGCAGGGGGGCGGGGAGGAAGAGGGGGGGCAAGGAGAGCGCCAGGAGGGGGAGGATAGGGGGGCGAGGAGAGGGGGGGCAAGGAGGGGGAGGGGGGAGAAGAGGGGGCAAGGAGAGCGCCAGGAGGGGGAGGGGGGGCAAGGAGAGCGCCAGGAGGGGGAGGGGGAGGGGGAGAGGGCGAGCTCACCTGTCGCGGCGCCGCTCGCAGCTCTCCATCCGTGTCCGTCTGTCTCTCTCCGCACAGCCACAGCCGCCAGCTCGCGCTCTGCCCGCGCGCTCAATACCCATTGGCTTCTCCGGAGAGAATGTAGCCAATCAGCGACCGAGACACCAACGGTTTGCGGAGCCTGCTACACGGACATGCGCAGTTCGCATGGGGGAAGTTCATGGGAGAGGGGGTGGGGAGATGGGGTTAAAAGGAGGGGGACGGGATTAGAATCGAGTGGGAGGTGGCGGGGAGTGAGGTGAGTAAAGGGTCGAGTGTCGGGTATCGGGTAGAGTGGGGGAGTAAAGGGGACCAGGTGTAAAGGGATCGGGAGGTGTAAAGAACATAAGGAGCATGCCATTCGGCCCTTCGAGACTGCTCCGCTATTCAATAAAACCATGGCTGACTTCTACCTCAACTCCACTTTCCTGCACTATCCCCATATCCCTTGATTCCCTTAATATGCAAAAATTTATCACTCTCTGTCTTGAATATACTCAACGACTGAGCCTCCATAGCCCGCTGGTGTAGAAAATTCCAAAGATTCACAACTCTTTTGAGTGAATAAATTCCTCCTCATTTCATTCCGAAATGGCTGACCCCTTATTCTGAGACTGTGACCCCTGATTCTAGACTCTCCAGCCAGGGAAAACATCCTCCCTGCATCTACCTTGACAAGCACTGTAACAATAATCATCTGAAATTTGTGGTCAGTGGCGAAGTAAAGACATTCACCGCTCGTCCCTAAGAAAGCTGTCCACAGAGATCTCATGATCTCTGACAAGAAGTTTGCTTTTTTGACACATAAGTGATTTCAGCGCTCTATAGTGGTGATTCCCCAGGGCGATCTGCAGTGATGTCAACAAGCTGTCTAAGTAGTCAATCACATTGTAGAATTCTTACAGACAGGGAACCAGGAAATGAGAATCTGCTTTTATCCTGACTTTTTAAAACTGTTAGAGAGATCAAAACAAAGATTGGGGCTCTTACATGGTGATAAGGTGAAACCTGACATATCATGAACAATCTTTTGAAAAAAAAGTTACAATTTTTTTTTAAAGTTTAATTAAAAATTTATTTTTATCATACTGAAGAAACTTGACACTTCATAACTTAAAATTAAATCTTCAGGGCCATAACATTTAGCAGTAAATATGCTGTTACACCTAAACCAACAAGGCCGAACATTTAATGGGGTAATTAACAGCGATATTATTACGAAAAAGCCCAAGTTTTCATCAGTTTCACTGATTGCCGACTATGCGTTGCATCCTGAAATTGCGGTCAGTCATTTCAAAGGGGTGATAACAGCGAACGCTGTAAGTTCGCCATTATTACCCACTGCAAATTCGGGCCTTTATATGTTTCAATTAGATCACCTCTCATTTTTCAAAACTCTAGGAAATATTGGTCTAGTCTCCTCAATCCCTCCTCATAAGACAATCCTCCCATCCCAGGAATCAGTCTGGTGAACCTTCGTTGGTAAGAAGACCAAAACTGTACACAGTTCTCCAGCAGCGATCTCACCAGAGTCGTATATAATTGCGGTGAGACGTCTTTACTCTTGTTATATATGCAGACTATAGATATACTCTCTGTGTAGTTACTGTATAGTTGCATTGAAATACTATCAATAAGGTTTCCACTGTATATACATGCTGGCACCACTAGAGAGTGCAACTGGTGGAGACCAGGGTTTCCTGCCCTGGTAGCAGGGGCTGTATAAAAAGGGAGCCACCATGCCGCTGCCTCACTCTGGCATTTGGAATAAAGGATCAAGGTCACTACAGTTTGAGTGCAACACATTGCCTCATGGAGTCATTCAGAAGTACACTACAGACAGTTACCACACGTTAAAAAATCCACGCACAGGCACCTTCCACCCCCTTAACTGGAGTTCAGGACTGGAACATCGGGTCCTTCATTGAAACATTTGTGAACTCTCGTGGAAGCACGTCATCCTCGTTCGAGGGACCGCCTATGATGACGATGACAGACATAATAACTCTGATACTCCAATTATTTTGTAATACAGACTAACATATCATTTGCTTTTCTAATTGCTTGCTGTACCTGCATGTGTGTACAAGGACACCAGATCCACATTTCGACACAATGGCCTGGAAATCCCGGCCTCCCGGGTCCGTACAGAGTGTGTACGGACCCAGGAAGGCATCGCAAAAGCCGGTTTTCAGCGCACAATGCGGCTGAAAACCGTCTATTCCAATCTGTAAAGCTGGAGCTTGACAGATCACACGCAGCTCGGGAGTGAGGACATTTGCACGGGCAGGATTGCGGGATTTACCCATATCTTGCCCAACAAATGTCCTCAAAACTCTTGCGCCTGATAAAAGCAGGTGCATAGCTTACTCTTACAGGCATAAGAGTTTAAAAACATACACAAATAAAATTAAATTAAATTTTAAAAACACATTATTTTTTAAAACCCTGCCCACTATGTTACATTTATTTTTAACCATAATTTTAAAAACTTTTTTAAAACTTGGAAAAAAACATTTTCTCGAAGATATTTATTAACTTTAATTTCAATTAATTTTAATTATGTAAAGTGTGTATTTTATTTTTTATTACATGTGTTTAGTGTCTTTTGTTTTTTTTCTAATTAATAGCAATGAGAACTCATGGATACGGAAATCTCATTGCTATTAATGGGAAACCTGTGGAATACTGTACCTGATTGGCTGAGCAGTCACACGTGACTGCACCTTCTGCGTGGGAACCTGGAGGACGGGAGCGCGCTTCGCAATGCTGGAAGAGAAGGCATCCCCATTGGAATCCCACGCTCCTCCCGGACCACCAGGTAAATTCGTAGAAATGTTTCAGGTCAGAGGAAATTGCCCGTGAGAAGCCTCCAACTGGAATTTCAGCCCCATTATATTTCATCTGCTATAGAAATTAGAAACATAGAAAATAGGTGCAGGAGTAGGCCATTCGGCCCTTCGAGCCTGCACCATCATTCAATATGATCATGGCTGATCATGCAACTTCAGTACCCCATTCGTGTCTTCTCCCCATACCCTTGATCCCTTTAACCATAAGGGCCACATCTAACTCCCTTTTGAATATATCCAACGAAGTGGTCTCAACAACTTTCTGTGGTAGAGAATTCCATAGGTTCATAATTCTCTGGGTGAAAAAGTTTTTCCTCATCTCGGTCCTATCTGCCAACCAGTTCACTATCCATGTCAATACATTACCCCCAATACCATGTGCCTTGATTTTACACACTAATCTCTTGTGTGGGACCTTGTCAAAAGTCCAAATACACCACATCCACTGGTTCTCCCTTGTCCACTCTACTGGAAACATCCTCAAAAAATTCTAGAAGATTTGTCAAGCATGATTTCCCTTTCATAAATCCATGCTGACTTGGACCAATCCTGTCACTGCTTTCCAAATACGCTGCTATTACATCTTTAATAATTGATTCCAGCATTTTCCCCAGGCTAACCGGTCTATAATTCCCTGTGTTCTCTCCCTCCTTTTTTAAAAAGTGGGATTACATTAGCTACCCTCCAATCCTTGGGAACGGATCCAGAGTCCATGGAATGTTGGAAAATGACCACCAATGCATCTACTATTTCTGGGGCCACTTCCTTAAGTACTCTGGGATGCAGACTATCAGGCCCTGGGGATTTATCAGCCTTCAATCCCATCAATTTCCCTAACACCATTCCTGACTAATAAGGATTTGTTCTTGCCCACTCACTTAACCTGTCTATTTCCCTTTACAGCCTCTTTGCATCCTCCTCACAACTTACTTTCCACCTTGCTTTGTATCGTCAGCAAACTTGGATACATTACACTCGGTCCATTCATCTATGGGCCACCCTGATCTGTGTGAGAACACCACCCCAAGTCTGTGCTATAAATAGAGCTGGAGCGCGGGGCCCTGGAATATTGTGGGCCGCCCCGACCTGTGTGAGAACATCACTGCAGGTCAGGGCTATAAATAGAGCTGGAGCGCTGGGCCCTGAAACATCGTGGCGGAGGTGCGGCGAATGAAGGTACGGGGTCCAGAAGAGTCGAGGACCCAGGGGCAGCATGGACCAGCCCACACTGCGATATGTGTGCGCACTCGGTCCGTGCAGCAGAGCAGGTCTCCAGTCGTCCTGGTTAATCCTTGCCACTGGATAAAGGCCTAGCTCTGTCAAGCCTGTGTGGTGGCTGATGTGCAACGGTCACCACACGTTAAAAAAATCCATGCACATGCATCTTCCACCATCTTAACTGGAGTTCAGGACTGGAACATCGGTTCCTTCATTGAAACATCTGTAAACTCTCGTGGAAGCAAGTCATCCTCGTTCGAGGGACCGCCTATGATGATGATAATACAGATTGTAAATAGCTGAGACCCGAGCTGTAATTTCTGAGGTATCCCACTAGTTCCAGCCTGCCAACCTGAAAATGACCCGTTTATTCCGACTCCCATTTTTCTATCCGTTAACCAATCCTCAATCCTTATATTACCCCAATCCCATGAGCCCTAATTTTGTGCAATAACCTCTTGTGTGGCACCTTATCGAATGCTTTTTGAAAATCCAAATACACGACATCCACTGGTTATTACAAGGTTATTAATTAACCCTGTCTCACTGCATAACATTAGATCTAAAATAACCTGTTCCCTAGTTGGTTCCTCGACTCACTGATTTATTCCTTGAATGCATTTCATGAACTCTTCCTCCGCACTATTATTGCAAATTTGTTTGTCCATCTGTTTGAAAATTCAAGTCCCCCATGGTTACTGTGTTGACCTTGTTACATGCCCCTCTAACTCCCTGACTCATACTGTGGTGTATGAAATGATACAATGAACTCCGTACTGTGAGCCAGTGACTAGGTGTAACCTGGTCAATCTTTAATGGCTTCCAGAAGTGACAATACAAAGGTGAAGTTCAGGTTATATACCGGGTCCAGCATGAGTGTACCTATGACCCTAGGATCTCTGATGGTAGTGCCCCCTGGTGGTGGGCAGACCTTATTACATTACATCATTTCCCTCCCAGTTCTTGGCACAAGTCCATATTACAAGTTCAGACGGTTCGGAGCTCTTCGCTCCTTGATTGAACGTCTCAGTACAATCCCAATGCTTTCCGAGTCTCTCACAACTTGGGGCTTGGCGTTGACCACAGTGGGTTCTTCTGATGGCTGGACATGAGTTGGTTGGTCGTCTAAGCTCACGGTGTCTCCTTCCAGCTGTTCCGGTTCATCAGTGTGTCTTACCTTGATTTGATCAATGTGTTTGCTGCACATCTGCCCATTCTTGAGCTTAACCATATACACCTGGTTATCCTCCTTATCCGTAACATTGCCCTGGAGCCACTTGGGCCCTTGACCATGGTTAAGTACATTCACTGGGTCATTTACAGATATGTCGCGTGACACTGCGGCGCAGTCGTCGTGATACTACTGCTGGCGTTGACGTCGGGTTTCGACATGATCGTTAAGGTCAGGATGGACTCGAGAGAGAGAGCCTGGTTTTGAGGCCTCTCTTCATCAATAGTTCCACAGGCGGGATCCCGGTGAGCATGTGTGGCCTTGTCCTGTAACTGAGCATTATGCGTGACAGGCATGTCTGCAAGGAACCGTGAGTTACGCGTTTCAGGCTCTGCTTGACGGTTTGAACTGCCCGCTCCGCTTGACCATTGAACGTGGGTTTGAACGGGGCTGACCTCACGTGTTTTATGCCGTTGCGTTTCATGAACTCTTGATACTCCAGGCTCATGAAACACAGTCCGTTGTCGCTGACAACGATATCTGGCAGACCATGTGTGGCTCTCAGGTTCTCAGTGGTGGCAGTGGAAATGCTGGATGACATGATCACACATTCTATCCATTTGGAGTATGCATCCACCACCACAAAAAACGTTTTATCGAGGAAGGGGCCCGCAAAGTAGATGTGGATTCTAGACTACGGTTTGGATGGCCATGACCACAGACTGAGTGGAGCTTCCTTTGGGTCATTGCTTAACGGCATGCAAGTGCTGCACTGATGCACGCATGACTCTAAGTCCGAGTCAATGCCAGGCCACCAAACATGGGACCTGGGCGATGGCCTTCATCATGACAATACCGGGATGCATACTATGTAACTCCCGTACAAATCTCGCCCTGCCTTTCTTGGGCATTACAACACGATTACCCCACAGTAAACAGTCGGACTGGATGAAAAGCTCACCTTGGCGATGGCCGTACGGTTTGGTTTCATCACCCATTTCCTTGGGGATGGTCGACCAGTCCCCGTTAAGAACACAACATTTTACAACTGATAGAGCTGGTCCAGGTCTTAACTTGTTGAGCAGTGACAGGCGACTCTTCACTCTCAAAGGCGTCCATGACCATGAGTAGCTCTGCGGGCATTGGCGTTTCCACCTCCGGTGTGGGCAACGGTAACCGGCTCAATGCATCAGCGTAGTTGTCGGTGCCTGGTCTATGGTGAATGACATAATCATAGGCAGATAATGTCAGTGCCCACCTCTGAATGCGGGATGACGCGTTGGTATTAACACGTTTATGTTCCAAGAACAACGATATAAGTGGCTTGTGATCGGTTTCCAGCTCAAAGCGAAGTCCAAACAGGTACTGGTGCATTTTTTTTACTCCATAAACACATGCTAAAGCCTCTTTCTCTACCATGCTTCGAGAAGCATATGCAACTGGTTGTAGTTTGCCTGACTCATTGGCTTGCTGGAGTATACAGCCGACCCCATAGGACGCATCAGGTCAAAACTAGACACTTGCATGGATCATACAATACCAGTAACTTGTGGGAACACAACAGATTTTTGGCCTTCTCAAAGGCTCTGTCTTGAAGTTCACCCCACACCCAGTCATCTCCTTTCCTGAGTAACTTGTGCAAAGGCTCTAATACTGTGTTCAATTTGGGTAAGAAGTTACCGAAGTAGTTGAGAAGCCCCAGGAACAAACGCAGCTCCATCACATTCTGGGGCCTGGGCGCATTTTTGAAGAACTCTGTTTTCGCGTCTGTAGGCCTGAATCTGTCAGCAGCAATCTTTCGTCCAAGGAATTCGACCTCTGGTGCCATGCAAATGCACTTCGAATGTTTCAGCCTGAGTCCCATTTTGTCCAGACAACGCAGAATCTCTTCCAGATTGTGTAGTTGCTTGGCAGTGTCACGACCTGTGACAAGGATGTCGTCTTGGAATACCACGGTCCTGGGGACGGATTTCAATAGGCTCTCAATGTTTCTCTGAAATATGGCTGCTGCCAAACGAATGCCAAAAGGGCATCTTTTGTAAATAAACAGTCCTTTGTGCGTGTTGATGCACGTAAGTTTCTTTGATGATGCAAGCAGTTCCTGTGTCATGTAGGCCGACGTTCGATCCAATTTGGTGCACGATTTCCCCCCGGCTAGCGTTGCAAACAGGTCAGCTTTCGTTAGTGGGTACTGATCTTGTTTCGAAACTTGGTTGATCGTGACCTTGTAGTCTCCATAAATCCTGACTGTGCCGTTGCTCTTTAACATCGGAACAATGGGACTGGCCAATTCATTAAATTTGACCGGTGAAATGACCCCCTCGCATTGTCGCCTGTCCAATTCGAGCTCGACCTTTTCTCTCATCGTGTGCAGCACTGCCCTGGCTTTGTGATGGATGGGCCTTGCGTCTGGGCCTAGGTGAATCTGCACCTTGGCTCCCTTGAAGCTCCCAATTCCCGGCTCAAACAGCGAGGGAAATTTGCTCAGCACTTGAGCACACAAATCATCATCCGCTGATGACAAAGCTTTGATATCGTACCATTTCCATTTTATTTTCTCGAGTCAACTTCTGCCGAATAACGATGGGCCATTGCCCGGGATAATCCATAACGGTAGATCATGAACCAATCCATCATACGACACTCTTACTGCTGCACTACCGATCACTGGTATGAGCTCTTTGGTGTAGGTACGCAACTTTGCATTTATTAGACTCAGCTTGGGTCTCTCTGCCTTGGTCTCCCACAGCTTTTCGAAGGTCCTCTTGCTTATTATCGATTGACTTGCACCCGTGTCTAATTCCATGGCACACCGTTTAATTTTATCTCCATCATTATTGGCTAGCTCTTTGTTAGGAACACAAGTACGCAATACGCTTCCTCCTCGGAGCTCTCAAATGCCTCATGCTGCATCACCAGATCCACGCTGAATTGATCATCATCCACATGGTGTGTCGCAGCTCTCTTGCTCCGCTGCGGACACATCCGCTGAAGATGCCCCGTCTTCGTACACCCTCTGCATAATACTGCCTGAAGCGGCACTGGTGGGATCGGTGATTGCACCTGCAACGCCAACACGTTGAGCACGGATTTGCGCCCAATAGCGGGCTTTGAGTGGCTCCCGTTCTCGCATACGCAGCCGAGTAGGCCCTGACATGTGCAGCTCTGCCAGCCGTCGATACAATTTTGCACGTGGAGTTCCTGTTTTGTCGCGATTTGTGCTTTGTGCTTTTCTGCGTGGACATGCAAGCCTGGGCGATGGTGATGACATAGAAACATAGAAACATAGAAAATAGGTGCAGGAGTAGGCCATTTGGCCCATTGAGCCCGCACCACCATTCAATAAGATCATGGCTGATCATTCCCTCAGTACCCCTTTCCTGCTTTCTCTCCATACCCCTTGATCCCTTTAGCCGTCAGGGCTATATCTAACTCCTTCTTGAATATATCTAATGAACTGGCATCAACAACTCTCTGTGGTAGAGAACTCCAGAGGTTAACACCTCTCTGAGTGAAGAAGGTTCTCCTCATCTTGGTCCTAAATGGCTTACCCCTTATCCTTCGACTGTGACTTCTGGTTCTGGACTTCCCCAACATCGGGAACATTCTTCCTGCATCTAACCTGTCCAGTCCCGTCAGAATTTTATGTTTCTATGAGCTCCCCTCTCATTCTTCTAAACTCCAGTGAATACAGGTACAGTCGATCCAGTCTCTCTTCATACGTCTGTCCCGTCATCCCAGGAATTAGTCTGGTGAACCTTCGCTGCACTCCCTCAATAGCAAGAACGTCCTTCCTCAGATTAGGAGACCAAAACTGAACACAATATTCCAGGTGAGGCCTCACCAAGGCTCTGTACAACTGCATTAAACCTCCCTGCTCGTATACTCAAATCCCTGAGCTATGAAGGCCAACATGCCATTTGCCTTCTTCACCACCTGCTGTACCTGCATGCCAACTTTCAATGACTGATGTACCATGACATCCAGGTCTCGTTGCACTTCCCCGTTTCCTAATCTGCCGCCATTCAGATAATATTCTGCCTTTATGTTTTTGCCACCCAAGTGGATAAGCTCACATTTATTCACATTATACTGCATCTGCAATGCATTTGCCCACTCACCTAACCTGTCCAAGCCACCCTGCAGCCTCTTAGCATTCTCCTCACAACTCATACCACCACCCAGGTTAGTGTCGTCTGCAAATTTGGAGATATTGCACTCAATTCCTTTATCTAAATCATTGATGTATATTGTAAAGAGCTGGGGTCCCAGCACTGAGCCCTGCAGCAGCCCACTAGTCACTGCCTGCCATTCTGAGAAGGACTCTCTGCTTCCTATCTGCCAACCAGTTTTCTATCCACGTCAATACATTAGCCCCAATACCATGTGCTTTAATTTTGTACACTAATCTCTTGTGTGGGACCTTGTCAGAAGCCTCTTGAAAGTCCAAATACACCACATCCACTGGTTCTCCCTTGTCCAATCTACTAGTTACATCCTCAAAAAATTCTAGAAGATTTGTCAAGCATGATTTCCCTTTCATAAATCCATGCTGACTTGGACCAATCCTGTCACTGCTTTCCAAATACGCTGCTATTTCATCCTTAATAATTGATTCCAATATTTTCCCCACTACTGATGTCAGGCTAACCAGTCTATAATTCCCTGTTTTCTCTCCCTCCTTTTTTAAAGAGTGGTGTTACATTAGCTACCCTCCAGTTCATAGGAACTGATCCAGAGTTGATAGACTGTTGGAAAATGATCACCAATGCATCCACTATTTCTAGGGCCACTTCCTTAAGTACTCTAGGATGCAGACTATCAAGCCCTGGGGATTTATCGGCCTTCAATCCCATCAAATTCCCGAACACAATTTCCTGACGAATAAGGATTTCCTTCAGTTCCTTCTTCTCGCTAGACCCTCGGTACCCTAGTATTTCCGGAAGGTTATTTGTGTCTTCCTTCGTGAAGACAGAACCAAAGTATTTGTTCAATTAGTCTGCCATTTCTTTGTTCCCCATTATACATTCACCTGATTCTGACTGCAAGGGACCTACGTTTTTCTTCACTAATCTTTTTCTCTTCACTTATCTATAGAAGCTTTTGCAGTCAGTTTTTATGTTCCCAGCAAGCTTCCTCTCATACTCTATTTCCCCCCTCCTAATTAGACCCTTTGTCCTCCTCTGCTGAATTCTAAATTTCTCCCAGTCCTTATTTTGCTGCTTTTTCTGGCCAATCTATATGCCTCTTCCTTGGATTTAACGCTATCCCTCATTTCCCTTTTTAGCCACGGTTGAGCCACCTTCCCCATTTTGTTTTTACTCCAGACAGGGACGTACAATTGTTGAAGTTCATCCATGTGATCTTTAAATGTTTGCCATTGCCTATCCACCATCAACCCTTCAAGTATCATTCACCAGTCTATTCTAGCCAATTCACGTCTCATACCATCGAGGTTACCTTTCCTTAAGTTCAGGACCCTAGTCTTTGAATTAACTGTGTCACTCTCCATCTTAATAAAGAATCCTACCATATTATGGTCACTCTTTCTCAAGGGGCCTCGCACAACAAGATTACTAATTAGTCCTTTCTCATTACACATCACCCAGTCTAGGATGGTCAGCCCTCGAGTTGGTTCCTCGATATATTGGTCTAGAAAACCATCCCTAATACACTCCAGGAAATCCTCCTCCACCGTATTGTTACACGCTTGGTTATCCAATCTATACGTAGATTAAAGTCGCCCATGATAACTGCTGTACCTTTATTGCACGCATCCCTAATTTCTTGTTTGATGCTGCTGTCCCCAACCTCACCACTACTGTTTGGTGGTCTGTACACAACTCCCACTAGCGTTTTCTGCCCTTTGGTATTCCACAG
This sequence comes from Pristiophorus japonicus, assembly GCF_044704955.1. Taxonomy (NCBI): domain Eukaryota; kingdom Metazoa; phylum Chordata; class Chondrichthyes; family Pristiophoridae; genus Pristiophorus; species Pristiophorus japonicus. The sequence continues at coordinate 96,583,284 of NC_091991.1, read as the reverse complement.
CTCTACCCATACAGATTCCACATCATCCAGGCTAATGTCCTTCCTTACTATTGCGTTAATTTCCTCTTTAACCAGCAATGCTACCCCACCTCCTTTTCCTTTTTGTCTATCCTTCCTAAATGTTGAATACCCCTGGATGTTGAGTTCACAGCCTTAGTCAACCTGGAGCCATGTCTCCGTAATCCCAATTATATCATATTCATTAATAGCTGCCTGCGCAGTTAATTCGTCCACCTTATTATGAATACTCCTCGCACTGAGGCACAGAGCCTTCAGACTTGTCTTTTTAATGCACTTTGTCCCTTTAGAATTTTGCTGTAATGTGGCCCTTTTTGATTTTTGCCTTGGGTTTCTCTGCCCTCCACTTTTACTTTTCTTCTTTCTATCTTTTGCTTCTACCACCATTTTACTTCCCTCTGCCTCCCTTGCTGAGGTCAGGCATCTCTGCAGCCAGCAGCTTACTTAAGATCGCCTCGTGGTTGACTCCGATCATGAAAAAGTCACGCAGCATGTCTTCCAATGCAGGCCCAAATTTACAAGGCCTGGCAAGACATCTCAGGTCGTCAAAAAATGCCGCTACGTCCTGGCCTTCTGGACGAGCGTGCATAGAAATGCGATATCTGGATATGAGGATTCCTTCCGTGCGTTTAAGGTGTTCCAGAACTAATGTTCCAGACATTTGGAGCATATGCTGAGAGACTTTTTCGTACTTGGCATTGGCCACAAAACCATATTTCGCAAACTTTTGACTGTCGGGACCCCAACCTTGAAATAAGGCCATAGCAATAGCCCAGGCGTTCATTGCCACCAATGACAATATGAAGCAAATCTCTCAGCACACAAGTGCTGCTACAACTACTGTGAACAAAGTGATGTTGTTTTCGAATCGCAACGTACAGGGCAGGTCACACATCCCTGCAGCTGCACATCTGCAAATGTCTCAGAGTCCACCATTAAGGGTGATGAATGCAAGGCCATTAACACCTTGTTGGCGCTGCGGGGGTGATCATCGTTTCCATTCATGCCGATTCAAAGGGTACGTTTGGAAAGGCTGTGGAACAATGGGACACCTCCAACGAGTGTGCAGATGAGCTGCAAATCCTGTTAAACCTGAAAACCACCAATGTTGCAGAGGAGGACAGATCCACGGAGGATCACGACGAACCAGAGCCTCAGATAGAGGAGGCAGAGGTACATGGGGTGCACACATTCACCATGAATTGTCCCCCGATAATGCTGAATGTTGAACTAAATGGACTCCCGATGTCAATGGAGCTGGACACGGGTGCGAGCCAGTCAATTATGTGCAAAAAGACTTTTAAAGACTGTGGTGCAACAAGACCTCAAGGCCAGTCTTAACTCCAGTTCGCACGAAACTAAGAACTTACACGAAAGAACTGATACCTGTAATCAGCAGTGCTCCCGTAAAGGTCTCCTACAATGGAGCGGTGCACAAGCTACCACTCTGGGTGGTACCGGACGATGGTCCCATGCTGCTCGGCAGGCGCTATTGCCCGCTGACGACACTTCTTGTGCCCAGGTCTTAAACAAATTTCCTTCGCTGTTCGAACCTGGCATTGGGAAATTCCAAGGAGCAAAAGTGCAGATCCACCTAATTTCGGTGGTGCAACCCATCCATCACAAGAAGTGAGCAGTACCATACATGATGAGAGAAAGGGTAAAGATCGAGCTGGACCGGCTGCAAAGAGAGGGCATCATTTCACCGATCGAGTTCACCGAATGGGCCAGTCCTATTGACCCAGTCCTCAAGGGAGACGGCACCATCAGAATCTGTGGCGATTACAAAGTAACAATCAGTTGTCACTCACCAGGACATCGGGTGGCCGTGTGTGGCAAACATGGCCCATAGGCTTTCAGTGGTGGTGGTGGACGTGCTAGCCGACATTATCTCACATTCAATCCACTTGGAGTACGCATCGACAACCACAAGGAACATTTTACCCAAGAACGGGCCTGCATAGTCGATGTGTACACTCGACCACGGTTTGGAAGACCAAGACCATAAACTTAGCGGCGCCTCCCTGGGTAAATTGCTTACCTGCAAGCATGTATTACATCTGTGAACGCAGGACTGTACGTGGGATCTGGCTATCGCTTTTATCATTATGATGTCTGCGTGGGTACTGTTGAGGTCATTGATGAAAGTGTCTCTGCCCTTCTTGGGAACCACTACTCGATTACCCCACAGAAGGCAGTCTGCCTGTATAAACATTTCATCTTTGCGCCGCTGGAACGGCTTTATCTCTTCCTGCATTTCCACTGGGACACTGGACCAGCTCCCGTGGAGCACACAGTTTTTGACTCTGGACAATAAGGGGTCCTGGCTCGTCCAGGTTTTGATCTGTCGGGCGGTGACAGGTGATTGCTCACTCCCAAATGCTTCCATAACCATGGCTAAATCTGCGGGCTGTGCCATTTCCAGCCCCGTGGTGGGCAATGGCAGCCTACTGAGAGCATCGGCGCAGTTTTCTGTGCCTGGCCTGTGGCGGATGGCATAGTTGTATGCGGACAACTTGAGCGCCCATCTCTGGATGTGGGCCGATACGTTGGTATTTATCCCTTTACTCTCGGAGAACAGGGATATGAGTAGCTTATGGTCAGTTTCCAATTCGAATTTTAGCCCAAACAGGTATTGATGCATTTTCTTTACCCCATAGACACACGCTAACGCTTCTTTCTCAATCATGCTGTAGGCTCTTTCAGCCTTAGACAGACTCCTGGATGCATAAGCAACATGGTTGCAGTTTCCCGAAATCATTAGCTTGTTGCAATACACGCCTGACGCCATATGGCGATGTATCACATGCTTACATGGATCATAAAACACAAGCAGTTTGTTTGAGCATAACAATTTTCTCGCTTTTATAAAGGCATTTTCTTGGCTTTTGCCTCAAACCCATTCATCCCCTTTTCGTAGTAAGACATGCAGTGGTTCTAATAGTGTGCTGAGACCCGATAAGAAGTTACCAAAGTAGTTCAGGAGTCCCAGAAACGACCGCAGCTCCGTCACGTTCTGTGGCCTCGGTACGTTCTCAATTGCCTCCGTCTTTGTGTTGGTGGGCCTGATGCCGTCCGCCGCAATCCTCCTTCCCAAGAATTCCACTTCGGGCGCCAGGAAAATGTACTTTGAGTCAACTAAGAACCTCCTCCAGGTTCTACAGATGCTCGACTATGTTCCGACCTATGACCAAGATGTCGTCCTGGAAGACCACGGTGTGCGGGACCAACTTCAGTAAGCTTTCCATGTTTCTCTGGAATATCGCCGCCATTGATCGAATTCCAAATGGGCATCTATTATCAATAAAAAGACCCTTATGCGTGTTGATGCAGGTGAGGCCCTTCGATGATTCCCCCAGTTCCTGCGTCATGCAGGCTGAAGTCATATCCAGCTTAATGAATGTCTTTCCTCCCGCCAGTGATGCAAAGAGGTCGTCGGCCTTTGGTAGTGGGTATTCGTCCTGCAGGGAGAAACAATTAATAGTTACTTTGTAATCGCCACAGATTCTGACAGTGCCATCTCCCTTGAGACATTAGGACTGGCCCATTAGGACTGGCCCACTCGTTGAACTCGATCAGTGAAATGATGCCCTCTCTTTGCAGCCGGTCTAGCTCGATCTCTACCCTTTCTCTCATCATGTACGATACTGCTCATGCCTTGTGATGGATGGATCGCACTCCCAGAATTAGGTGGATCTGCACTTTTGCTCCTTGGTATTTCCCGATGCCTTGTTCGAATAAAGAAGGAAATTTGTTTATGACCTGGGCACACGAAGTGTCGTCAGCGGGCGATAGTGCTCGGACATCGTCCCAGTTCCAGCGTATCTTTCCCAGCCAGTTCCTGTCGAGCAGCGTGGGACCATCACCCAGTACCACTCAGAGTGGTAGCTTGTGCACCGCTCCATTGTTGGAGACCTTTACGATAGCACTACTGATTATAGGTATCAGTTCTTTCGTGTAAGTTCTTAGTTTCGTGCGAACTGGAGTTAAGACTGGCCTTGAGGCCTTGTTGCACCACAGTCTTTAAAAGTCTTTTTGCCCATAATGGACTGACTCGCACCCATGTCCAGCTCCATTGACACTGTGAGTCCATTTAGTTCAACATTCAGCATTATCGGGGGACAATTCGTGGTGAATGTGTGCACCCCATGGACCTCTGCCTTCTCTATCTGAGGCTCTGGTTCGTCGTGATCCTCCGTGGATCTGTCCTCCTCTGCATGGTAGTTTGCAGGTTTAACAGGCTTTGCAGCTTGTTTGCACACTCGTTGGAGGCGTCCCATTGTTCCACAGCCCTTGCAAACATACTCTTTGAATCAGCATGAATGGAAACGATGATCACCCCCGCAGCGCCAACAAGGTGTTAATGGCCTTGCATTCATCACCCATGATGGTGGACTCTGAGACATCTGCGGACGTGTAGCTGCAGGTATGTATGACCTGCCCTGTACGTTACAATTCGAAAACAACATCACTTTGTTCACAGTACTTGTAGCAGCACTTGTGTGCTGAGAGATTTGCTTCATATTGTCACTGGTGGCAATGAACGCCTGGGCTATCGCTATGACCTTACTCAAGATTGGGGTCTCTATAGTCAAAAGTTTGCGAAGTATGGTTTTGTGGCCAATGCCAAGTACGAAAAAGTCTCTGAGCATGTGCGCCAGATATCCTTCAAATTCACAATGTCCTGCAAGGAGTCTTAGTTCGGTGACATAACTCGCCACATCCTGGCCTTCAGACCTTTTGTAGGTGTAGAACCGGTACCTCGCGATCAGAACGCTTTCCTTCAGGTTCAAATGCTCTCGGATCAGTGTGCACAAATCGTCGTACGATTTCTCCGTGGGTTTCGCTGGAGTGAGCAGATTCTTCATGAGGCCATACGTTGGTGCCCTGCAGACGGTGAGGAGGATCGCCCTTCGTTTGGCAGCGCTCTCTTCCCCAACTAGCTCATTGGCCACAAAGTATTGGTCGATTCGCTCCACGAAGGTTTCCCAATCATCTCCCTCCAAGAATTTCTGCAGGATGCCCACTGTTCTCTGCATCTTTGGGTTCGCTATCTGTATCTCGTCGCCAGTTGTTGTGTATGGAGAAAGAGTCAGACTGAACACTGTGAACTCAAAGTAAAGTGTGACCTTAGTCTGTTATTGCAGGTCTCCAGAGTGCCTCTCCAACCTGTGAAGCCTCCTTAAATATCTGTGCTCCAGGGGATGAGCCCTCTGGTGGCTGTACAGAGTAAATACAAGTTTACATATATTACAAATACACTCCAGGAAGTCCTCCTCCACAGTATTGCTACCAGTTTGGTTAGCCCAATCAATATGTAGATTAAAGTCACCCATGATCACTGCTGTACCCTTATTACACGCGTCCCGAATTTCCTATTTGATGCCGTCCCCAACCTTCCTACTACTGTTTGGTGGTCTGTACACAACTCCCACCAGCACCAGCGTTTTCTGCCTTTTGGTGTTTTGCAGCTCTACCCATATAGATTCCACATCATCCACGCTAATGTCGTTCCTTCCTATTGCGTTAATCTCCTCTTTAACCAGTAACGCTACCCCAGCTCCTTTTCCTTCCTGAATATTGAATACCCCTGGATGTTGAGTTCCCAGCCTTTGTTACTCTGGAGCCATGTCTCCGTAATCCCAATTACATCATATCCGTTAACAGCTATCTGCACATCATAACCGTTGCCACGCTGATCACCTGCCTCCCGCCCCGCTCCTGAACAATTTCCGCCCCTCAGCCGCCCCAAACACCGTCTAGAGAAAAAACCCCATTTAAGACCTCAATTTCGCTCGATTCTCCGCCCCATGGATTGGGTTGGAGAACTATCATTTGTATTAGTGGGTGTGCCCCGTGTCAGTCAGGGGACAATTAACTTAGTTTATCGTTCAGTATTTTAACTAATTACGAGATCTAGTTTAAGTTATAGGCAGATCGAATTAAATATTCACCTGTAACACAAAGCACTACAAGTATTGGGGGCAAAAAGTATTACCCTTGTCTACTCTTTTCTGTTACTTCTTCAAAGAATTCAATAACGCTGGTCAAGCATAACCTTTCTTTATCATCATCATGGGCAGTCCCTCGAAATCGAGGAAAACTTGCTTTCACTCCAAAAATGAGTTCTCAGGTGATTGAACAGTCAATATGTGAATTACAGTCCCTGTCACAGGTGGGACTGACAGTCGTTGAAGGTGGGTGGTGTTATGTAATGATGTGTGTATCGCCCCAGTACCGTAAATGTAATGTAAGCACTATGCCACACCACAGAGCACGCTGTGGTGGGAAACCTGGTAGTACCTGCAACAAGGGCTATATAAGGCTGACCACCACACCTGAGAGGCACTCTGGAGCTGAACAATAAAGGACGAAGGTCACAGCAGTTAGATTTACACCAGACCGTGTGGAGTCAGTGATTTGTGTGCTACATACACCACAGGTGGGAAGACTGGTTTGCGGCACGTTCCTTCCGCTGCCTGCGATTGGTTTCTGCATGCTCTTGGTGATGAGACTCGAGGTGCTCAGCGCCCTCTCGGATGCTCTTCCTCCACTTTGGGCAGTCTTTGGCCACGGACTCCCAGGTGTCGGTGGTGAGATTGCACTTTATCAAGGAGACTTTGAGGATGTCCTTGTAGCGTTTCCGCTGCCCACCTGGGGCTCGCTTGCCATGTAGGAGTTCTGAGTAGAGTGCTTGCTTTGGGAGTCTCATATCGGGCATGCGAACGATGTGGCCTGCCCAGCGGCGCTGGTCGCGTGTGTTCAGTGCTTCGATGGTGGAGAGGTTGGCCTGAGCGAGAACACTGACATTGGTGGGTCTATCCTCCCAGGGGATTTGCAGGATTTTGCGGAGGCAGTGATAGTGGTACTTCTCCAGCGTTTTGAGATGTCTGCTGTATATGGTCCATGTCTCTGAGCCATACAGGAGGGCGGGTGGTGTCCTTTTGCAGGTTGGGGTTGCCCACGATGGCTCACCCTGTGCTTGCTGACCTACATTGGCATCTGGTTAAGTAATGCTTCAATTTCAAAATTCTCATCCTTATTTTCAAATCCCTCCATGGCCTCTCCCACCCCCCCCCCCCGCCCCCCCCACCTCCCCCAATGCCACCCGAGACGTCTTCGCTCCTCTAATTCTACCCTCCTGAGAATCCCTGATTATAATCGCTCAACCATCAGTGGCCGTGCCTTCTGTTGCCTGGGCCCCGAGCTCTGGAACTCCCCCTCTAAACCTCTCTACCTCGCTTCTCTCCTTCAATACGCTCCTTAAAACTGAACTCTTTGACCAAACTTTTGTTCGCCTGAGCTAATTTCTACTTATGCTACTATTTTTGATCTCATAACACTCCTGTGAAGCGCCTTGGGACGTTTCACTATGTTAAAGGCGCTATATAAATACAGGTTGTTATTGCCGTGGACGAAAGAACCAGTGGGAGGGGAGGAGAATGTTTACGCAGTAAGTTGTTGTGATCAGGAACGCGCTGCCTGAAAGGGCGGTGGGAGCAGATTCAATCGTAACTTTCCACAGGGAATTGGATAGATACTTGCAAAAAGGAAAGGTTAGCGGGGGAGTGGGCCAGCAGGAGGGCTCCACATCAACTCAATGGACCTAATGGCCTCAGTCTCTCAGTGGCCGGAGCATCAGACCCTGCTCGAAGGTGGCCAATCGGGACCATCGTCTTCAGCCAATGAAACGCTCGTACTCAGCATCCCAGGTGCCGCGCAGCCAATAGGATGTGAGCAGGTGAAGTGAGCAGAGTGGCAGCCAATAATCTTGCAGGAACTCTGCAGCGCCGGCCAATCAGTGACACGGCGAACATAAGAATTAGGAACAGGAGTAGGCCATCTAGCCCCTCGAGCCTGCTCCGCCATTCAATAAGATGATGGCTGATCTGGTCGTGGACTCAGCTCCACTTACCCGCCCTCTCCCCGTAACCCTTAATTCCCTTATTGGTTAAAAATCTATCTATCTTTGACTTGAAAACATTCAATGAGCTAGCCTGAACTGCTTCCTTGGGCAGAGAATTCCACAGATTCACAACCCTCTGGGAGAAGAAATTCTTTCTCAACTCGGTTTTAAATTGGCTCCCCCGTATTTTGAGGCTGTGCCCCCTAGTTCTAGTCTCCCCGACCAGTGGAAACAACCTCTCTGCCTCTATCTTGTCTATCCCTTTCATTATTTTAAATGTTTCTATAAGATCACCCATCATCCTTCTGAACTCCAACGAGTAAAGACCCAGTCTACTCAATCTATCATCATAAGGTAACCCCCTCATTTCTGGAATCAGCCTAGTGAATCGTCTCTGTACCCCTTCCAAAGCTAGTATATCCTTCCTTAAGTAAGGTGACCAAAACTGCACGCAGTACTCCAGGTGCGGCCTCACCAATACCTTATACAGTTGCAGCAAGACCTCCCTGCTTTTGTACTCCATCCTTCTCGCAATGAAGGCCAACATTCCATTCGCCTTCCTGATTACCTGCTGCACCTGCAAACTAACTTTTTGGGTTTCATGCACAAGACCAGCTGGGAAAACCCTGGCCGAGTGGTCTAATGCGCTGAATCCAGGCTCCAGTCTCTTTGGAGGCGTGGGGTCGAATCCCACCGCTGCCAGAATTTGTGGCATGTAATATTTGCATCCCTTCACCACAAGCATGAAGCAGTGGTTGGCTGCTGTGTTACGAAGTGAGTCCAAAAAGAGTTTCATGCACAAGACCAATGGTGGAGCTTTGGAGGCGTGGCCTAATAAGTTGGAGCCGTGAGCAGTGAGAGAAGGAGCTGCTGCTTTAGCTCCTGTCTGGAAGGCCTTTGAGAGCCCTGAAACCAGCCCAGGAAGAGGAGGAAGGAAGGGGCTACAATCCTAATCCATCTGGAGTGAGAGGAGGAGAGCAGAAGACTGCAACAACTTGATTATTCCGACAAAGAGTTGGAGAGGGGAGAAAAAAAGAACAACAACTTACCAGCGTGGAAGGAGGGAAAGACTTCTTCAGCCAAAGGTGGGTGTGTTTTGGTGCATTCCCCGAAAGACTTTGTTGTATCGGTGGGGGGAGGAAAGAAGATCATTCGAGGGCCGGAACATCGCGGGGGGTGTGTGTGTGTGGAAGTGTGTGTTGGGGTCTTGCCTACAGCTAGGCCCACACACCACTGAAGCACCCCTCCCCCATTGCCTAGCCTGGGATAGCTGGAGCTACCAGGCTGAAGAAACTCAATTACCCTAATTAACATAGTTGGGAGTGTGTACCTGTGTGGCTCCAGCTGCCCCAGGTGAAGACATCTTCTCCCCCCACCCCAAAGACTGTTTTGTTTGCCATCTAGGGAGTGCACCCACCCATTGCTGTGAGGGGAGACCTGCCCTCGCTGTTTCCCTCTTTCCCACCCCGCTCTCTTTCTCACTTTCTCTGTCTCTCCCCTCTCTCTCTGAGAGCTCTTCCTCCCAAGTGAAAAAAAACAAGAACAATTAAGACAACTGAGCAGAGGGAGCAAGGCCCCTCCCCAATTGCCAACTAGGGGAGAGGAGTGCCTCTTTCAGAGCTCCCTCTGTTAAATACTTAAACGAGGCCACTTAAGACCATTAAGGCCTGTGACTTTGGGGTGGGTGTAGCCCTTAAAGGGACCCCGTGATGTCGACCCCATCTACGCCCGTGGCAGGGCCAGCTCGGACATATGCGCAGGCGGCGTCCACATCCACGGCACCTCCTGCGCCTCCTGCTGCCCTGCCACCATTCAGACTGATAACTAAAAAACACGGGGTCAAGAGCTGCACTCACCCCACAATGAGCATTGAGAAGTGCGTGCGGGCGATAGCTGGGGTAGTCGGCCCCTCGGCCATTGTCGCAGCCTCCAAGATGTCTGGGAAGGCCGTGTTCTTCCTGGGGTCGGAGCAGGCGGTGTCACTGGCCCTCGAAAAGGGGCTCACGGTGGGCGGGACGTTCCTGCCGGTGGACCCTCTCGAGGCCACCGCGCAGAGGGTCATCATTTCAAACGTCCCGCCCTTTGTTCCCGCTGAGCTCCTCCTCCCTCACCTACACCAACTGGGGGAGATAAGGTCGGGGATCAACCCCATACCCCTCGGCCTCAGGGAGAACAGCCTGCGCCACGTGTTCTCCTTCCGCCGCCAGCTCTTTGTCCAGCTGGCGCGGGAGGAGACGACGGAGGGCTATTTTAATGTGGTGCATGAGGGGACTGCCTACCGCGTCTTCTGGACGTCGGACGGCGTGCGGTGCCATGCCTGCAGGGAGGTGGTGGCACGTTCGCAAGAACTGCCCCGCCTCCAAAGCCGCCAAACCAGCGAAGGCGGCCAAGGCTGGCGCCGCCGCCACCCCTCCCCCTAGTAGCGTCCGCGTGCCGGGAGCTGTGGGTGCGCGGGCATCGTCGGGGGCCTTTGTTTTCACGGCCTCCGGCGGGGGGGAGGGAGAGCGTCCGACCGGAAAGAAGGCGAAACATCTAGAGGCGGGTCCCCTCGGTGCGCCAAACAACTTGTTTACCGCGCTCGGCCCAACCCCGTCACCGGCGAGCGCGGGGTGCCCTGAGCCCGTGCCCGAGCCCTTGACTAATAACGCAGAGCGGTTCGGGCGCGGGCAAGACAAGAAAAAGGGGGGAGTGGAGAGGGAGGCCTCGGCAGACACGGGGGTCTCACTGCCTCCGCGCACCCCCAGGAACAAAAGGAGGCGCCGCTCCAATGAGGCGGAGGGGGAACAACATCCCTCCGCGGAGGAGTCGGTGCCCGCCGCGTGTCCCACGTCCCCTACCAGCGCCCCCAAGCTGCGCTGTAGGCGGGAGGAGTCTGTCCCCGGGGAGGGTGAGACAGTCGAGGCTGCCCAGCCGCTGCCTCCCGGGGATGGCGTGAAAGATCTGCGTGTCGTGGGGGGCGTGGGGCCAGCGGAGGAATGCATTGCCGCCGGGCCGAGCGTCCCGGGGCAGGGCCGAAAAGGCCGAACCTGAGCCCGCCCAGCTATTAACCAACTTCCCCTGGGTGTCGCTCGGCCCGGAAGAAACGGAAATTTAGAATTTTAATGATTCTGTACACGCTGGGCCGGGGGGTGGCGGCGGGGAGGGGGAAGAACAACAACCCTCGCCCCCTACTTTGGAGCTGGGGTGCTTGGTGGACCTGAAACATTACTTTGACCAGGTCTCTCCGTGTTCCCCGGTTCCTGGGGCGGAGGAGGAACCCCTTCCGCTGTCGCTTCCCGACCCAGCACCAATTTTAAAAGAGCCCAGTGGGGACTCCTCTGCCGACGATCCTGGGGGTGGGATCGGGGCGGAGCCAGGGCCAGATGGGGCGGCCGGGTCGTTTGCCGTACCTCGTGCGGTCGACGGGCCGGCTGCTGGCGGCGACCTCCCGGAGGGGGACAGGGACTCGGTGGAGGACGCGGGTGAAGATCTCGAGTCCATCGCCAGTGAGGCGGTGGATCTGCTCGCGTCTGCCGCTGAGACCCTCCTCATTCCTGCAAAGGAACTCCGGGACTTTTTGGTCCAGTGCCGGGGTCGCCGCGACCAAGCCCGTCTGGCCCTGGAAAGATGGTCTGAGCCGGTGTTGCTCATCGCTTCCGTCCGCGCCGCTGCTAAAACCATGGCCGCGGGCGGGCCCTTATCAAAGGCGCAAGGCCTTGAGCTGCGCCGGTTCAAAATGTTCCTCGCTGGGCTGCTGAAGGAGTGGAGGTCAACAAAAGACTCCGCTCCCACCCCCACAATAGGTTAAGGTAGAGGTTGCACTATGCTCTTGTCATGAAGATAACCATAGCCAGCCTCAACATCAACGGCGGCAGAGAGGCACGCCGTAGATTTAACAATTTTTCGCTCCTACGGGATGGGAAATATGCGGCGTGCTTCCTGCAAGAAACCCACACCGTTCCGGGAGACGAAGCCACGTGGCTCCTGGAATGGCAAGGAGAGGTCCGCATGAGCCACCTCACCGCCACTTCTAGTGGGGTGGCCATCTTGCTGGCCCCGCCTTTTCAGCCGGAGATCTTGGGGGTCGAGGAGCCCGTGCCAGGCCGCTTGCTGCACGTAACGGTTCGCCTGGGGGACGTGCCGCTCCATCTCGTGAACGTGTACGCCCCTCAGCCCAGCCCGCAGCAAACGCGCTTCTTCGAAGAGGTGTCCGCTCTTCTTGGCTCCGTCGACGTCGGCGACTGCATTGTCCTCGGGGGGGGATTTTAACTGCACCCTCGAGGCGAGGGACCGCTCCAGTGCCCCGCAGAGCATGACGGCGATGGAGAAGTTGAGGGACCTGGTCGGGTCCTTCGACTTGGTGGACGTCTGGCGAAATCTCCATCCCGACTCCAGCGCCTTCACTTGGGTGAGTCCTGGGGTAGGATGGTCCAGAGTCGACCGCCTTTACGTGTCTCGGGCGTACGTTTCCTGCGTCCCGGCGGCCTCCATGCGGCCGGTGCCGTGTTCGGACCACCACCTGGTGTGGGCGGAGCTCAGTTCGCTCCGCGCGAGGACGGGGTCCGCGTACTGGCATTTTAACAACCAGCTGCTGGAGGACGTGCGGTTCCAGGACACGTTCCGTCGTTTCTGGGCCGACTGGAGAAGGAAGCAGGGGGGCTTCCCCTCCTTGAGGCTATGGTGGGACGTGGGCAAGGCTCACATCCGCGTCTTCTGTCAAGAATACGCGAGGGGGTCGACCAAGAGGCGGGTGGCCAGGGACGGGCGCCTAGAAAAAGGGGTGCTCGACCTAGAGTCCCGTCTCAGTCAAGTCGTTGGGGACCCGGCCCTGCGGACGGTGTACGAAGTGAAGAAGGCCGCGCTGAAGGACCTGCAGCTCGTCGGGTCCCGAGGCACGTTCGTGAGGTCGCGGATCCGGTTCCTGCGGGATCTGGACCGCGGCTCCCCCTTCTTCAACTCGCTGGAAAAAAGACAGGGTGTCCGTAAGCAGCTCTTGACGCTGCAGGCCGACGACGGCTCTCTCGTCTCGGATCCGGAGGGCGTCAACAACAGGGCCCGTGAATATTACGGGGCCCTGTTCTCTCCGGAGCCGTCCAGCGAGGAAGCGCGTAGAGTTTTGTGGGAGGACCTGCCGAAGGTCAGCCCGGAGGGCGGCGAAAATCTGGAAGCTCCGCTAAGCCTGGCGGAGCTGACCGGTGCCCTCGACAGGCTCTCGAGGGGGAATGCCCCGGTGCTGGATGGGCTGACCGTGGAGTTCCACAGGGCGTTCTGGGACGTCCTGGGGGGCGACTACGCGCGGGTCCTGGGGGAAAGTCTGGCGACCGGGGAGATGCCCCTCTCTTGGCGCAGGGCAGTCATCGTCCTGCTGCCTAAGAAGGGCGATCTCCGCCTCCTTAAGAACTGGCGCCCGGTCTCCCTCCTCAGCACGGACTACAATATCTTCGCCAGGGCGCTGTCTGCTCGCCTTGGCACCATGCTGGACCACATGATCCACCCCGACCAGTCCTACACGGTCCCGGGCCGGACAATCCACGATAACATCCATCTGGTCCGGGACCTCATCCATTACTCCCAGGAGGCTGGTCTGTCGGTCGCCTTCCTATCCCTCGACCAAGAGAAGGCGTTCGACAGGGTGGATCACGACTATCTGCTCGGAACTCTGCGCGCTTTCGGGTTCGGGACGCATTTCGTCGCCCGGATCCGACTTTTGTACGCCGCCGCGGAGTGTCTGATTAAGGTTAATGGGTCCTTGACGGCGCCCCTTCGCTTTGGGAGAGGGGTGCGCCAGGGATGCCCCATGTCTGGCCAGTTATATGCCGTCTGCGTGGAGCCTTTCCTGCGCCTCCTGCGGACGAGGTTGACGGGACTGGCTCTGCAAGGGCCGGGCGTGGAGGTCGTCCTCTCGGCTTACGACGATGATGTGCTCCTCGCGGTAGAGGATCCCGCTGACCTGCGGAGGATGCGTGAGTGCCAGGAGATTTACTCGGCTGCAGCCTCCGCCAGAATCAACCCCTCCCCCTGTGTTTGTCGCCAAGATACAGAAGAAGCTGGTGGACTTCTTCTGGAACAACTGGAAGCACTGGGTCTCTGCGGCGGTCTTGAGGCTCCCGTTTGGGGAGGGCGGTCAGTCGTTGGTGTGCGTCAGCACCCAGCTCGCGACTTTCCGTCTTCAGACCCTGCAGAGATACATTTACGTCGAGCCCCCTCCTAGGTGGCGTGCTCTGGCGACGTATTTCTTCCGCCAGCAGTACGGCCTCAACTACGACACACAGCTCCTGTTTGTGAGTGTGGGGGGCGTCAGGACCGCCCTCCGGGAGCTGCCTGTCTTTTACAAGGAACTCATCAGGGTCTGGAACAAAGTCTCCACCAAGCGCAGCTCTCCACCGGCTGGAGTGGCGGCCGTCCTGCAGGAGCCGCTGCTCGAGAATCCATACCTCCACGACCAAGGTTTTAGGTGGCGGTCAGACGAGAGGGCTGTGGCTGGTGAGGTGACCAGGGTCAGGGACCTGCTCGATGGCGGAGGAGCGGGCTGGATGGCGCCAGACACGCTGGCGCGGCGCCTAAATTCTGCCAACGTCCGCCACGCGGCCGATGCCATCGAGTCGCTAAAAAGAGCTCTGGGCCCCGACTCCGTTAGGTGCATCGAGGAGGCTCAAGCACGTGGGGAGATCCCGTCCGAACTGACCCCTGTCCGGACTGAATTCCTCATCGGCGCCAAACCCCGGAACCTCCCTCGGGGGCCGGCGCCTCACAACTTGAGCCGCCTCGGGGAAATCCCCTCCGTGCCTTTCAGTTCCGCGCGGAGGGGTTTCCTGTACGGGCTGCTCCTGCACACTCTCAACTTTGCCATCCTCGCCTGCCGTCCGGACACGCCATGGTGTACCATCTTGCCGTCCGGAGGAGGCAGGGGTTCCCGATGGAGGGCACTCTACGCAGGGGTCCTCCCACTATTTATCGGGGACTTGAGGGTGGTGCACGGAGCAGTGCCGTGCAATAAATTTTTAAGCCGGTTCACGGGCTCCCAGGCCGCCTGCAATTTCTGCGGTCTGGAAGAGTCCGTGTTCCATGTTTTTATTGAGTGCACGAGGTTGCAGCCCCTGTTTTGTTATCTAAAGGGGCTGCTCCTGAAATTCTGGCTGCACTTCAGTCCCACACTCCTGATCTTCGGGCACCCTGTGCGGAGGGGAGCGGGTAGGTCCAAGGGCCTCCTCGTAGGACTGCTCCTGGGCACGGCCAAGGGGGCCATCAGCCGGTCCAGGCAGCGGGCGGTCGAGGGGGTCGTTCAGCCAGACTGCCTGCCTCTCTTCCGTGCATACATCCGGTCCAGGGTGTCCTTGGAGATGGAGCACGCAGTGTCCACCGGTACGCTCGCGGCCTTCCGCGAGAGGTGCGCACCGGAGGGACTGGAGTGCATCATCACGCCCGGCAACCAAATTTTAATTTGATTTTATGTTTTTAAGTTAATTTGTTTTAATTGCCAGTGCTTTTAGTGTCCCCCTCCCATTTTATAGGGGGCACTTGGAGAAAAATTTGATTCTGTGCCCAAAAAAACAAACCAAAAAATTTTTTAAAAAGGGCCTTGTAATTGTTGGTATTTCCCCCAGATCGGGAGGGCACGGTTTAATGTTTTTTGTTTACTCCTAAAAGAGTTTCATGCACAAGGACCAATGGTAGAGCTTTGGAGGCATGGCCTAATCAGTTGGAGCGCTGCTGTTGAGAGAGAAGGAGCTACCTGCTTTGCTCCTGCCTGGAAGGCCTGGAGTGAGCCCTGAGACCAGCCCAGGAATAGGAGAGAAGGGCTGGCTTACTGCAGTTCAACATCCGGAGGGAGAGGAGAGCAGAAAATCTTACCAACTTTATTTACTTCTACAAAGAGTTAGAGAGAGTGGGAAAAGAGCAACAACCTGTGTGGAAGGAGGGAGATTCTACAACATTCTACAGGTGGGTGTTGGTGCATTCCCCGAAAGACATTGTTGTATCGGTGGGGGGAGGAAAGAAGACTTTTCGAGGGCCGGAACATCACGGGGGGTGTGTGTGTGTGGAAGTCTTGCTTACAGCTAGGCCCCACACACCACTGCAGTACCCCTCCCCCATTGCCTAGCCTGGGATAGCTGGAGCTACCTGGCTGAAAACTATTAATTACCCTATTAAACATCGTTGGGAGTTTGTGCCTGGGTGGCTCCAGCTACCCCAGGTGAAGACATCTTCTCCCCCCACCCGAAGACCATTGTTAAAAGACTGTGTTTTTTTGCCATCTGGGGAGTGCACCCCAAGAAACACCCACCCATTGCTGTGAGGGGAGACCTGCCCTCGCAGCTTCCCTCTTTCCCACACCCCCATCTCTATCTCTCTCTCTCTGTCTCTCCCCTCTCTCTCTGAGAGCCCTTTCCTCCTAATTTAAAAAAAACCAATTAAGACAACTGAGCAGAGGGAGCAAGGCCCCTCCCCATTCGTTAACTAGGGGAGAGGTGTGCCCCATTAAGAGCTCCCTCTGCTCAAAAAACCAACGAGGCCAATAAAGACCATTAAGGCCTGTGACTTTGGGGTGGGTGTAGCCCTTAAAGGGACCCCGTGATGGCGACCCCATCTACGCCGGTGGCAGGGCCAGCAAGGACATATGCGCAGGCGGCATCCACATCCACGGCACCTCCTGCGCCACCTGCTGCCCTGCCACCGTTCCGACTGATGACAAAGAAACACGGGGTCAAGAGCTACACTCACCCCACAATGAGCATTGAGGAGTGCGTGCGGGCGATGGCCGGGGTAGTCGGCCCCTCGGCCATTGTTGCAGCCTCCAAGATGTCTGGGAAGGCTGTGTTCTTCCTGGGGTCGGAGCGGGCGGTGTCCCTGGCCCTTGAAAAGGGGCTCACGGTGGGCGGGACGTTCCTGCCGGTGGATCCTCTCGAGGCCACCGCGCAGAGGGTCATCATTTCAAACGTCCCGCCCTTTGTTCCCGCTAAGCTCCTCCTCCCTCACCTACACCAACTGGGGGAGGTAAGGTCGGGGATCAACCCCATACCGCTCGGCCTCAGGGAGAGCAGCCTGCGCCACGTGTTCTCCTTCCGCCGCCAGCTCTTTGTCCGGCTGGCGCGGGAGGAGACGACGGAGGGGTATTTTAATGTGGTGCACGAGGGGACTGCCTACCGCGTCTTCTGGACGTCGGACGGCGTGCGGTGCCATGCCTGTAGGGAGGTGGGGCACGTTCGCAAGAACTGCCCCGCCTCCAAGGCCGCCAAACCACCGAAGGCGGCCAAGGCTGGCGCCGCCACCACCCCTCCCCCTAGTAGCGTCCGCGTGCCGGGAGCTGTAGGTGCGCGGGCATCGTCGGGGGCCTTTGTTTTCGGGGCCTCCGGCGGGGGGGAGGGAGAGCGTCCGATCGGAAGGAAGGCGCGGAGGAAGGCGAAACATCTCGAGGCGGGTCCCCTCAGTGCGCCAGAAAGTTTGACCACCGCGCTCAGCCCAACCCAGTCATCGGCAAGCGCGGGGTGTCCTGAGCCCGTGCCCGAGCCCTTGACCAATACCGCAGAGGGGCTCGGGCGTGGGCAAGATAAGAAAAAGGGGGGGGCGGAGCGGGAGGCCTCGGCAGACATGGAGGTTTCCCTGCCTCAGCGCACCCCCAGCAACAAAAGGAGGCGCCGCTCCAATGAGGTGGAGGGGGAACAAAATCCCTCCGCGGAGGAGTCGGTGCCCGCCGTGTGTCCCGCGTCCCCCACCAGCGCCCCCAAGCTGCGCTGTAGGCGAGAGGAGTCTGTCCCCGGGGAGGGTGAGACAGTCGAGGCTGCCCAGCCGCTGCCTCCCGGGGATGGCGTGAAAGATCTGCCTATCGTGGGGGGCGTGGGGCCAGCGGAGGAATGAGTAGCCGCCGGGTCGAGCGTCCCGGGGACTGAGGCGGGCGGGGCCAAAAAGGCCGAACCTGAGCCCGCCCAGCTATTAACCAACTTCCCCCGGGTGTCGCTCGGCCCGGAAGAAACGGCAATTATGACTGATTTTAACAATTCTGTACACGCTGGGCCGGGGGGTGGCGGCGGGGAAGGGGAAGAACAACTACCCTCGCCCCCTACTTTGAAGCTGGGGTACTTGGAGGACCTGGAACATTACTTTGACCAGGTCTCTCCATGTTCCCTGGTTCCTGGGGCGGAGGAGGAACCCCTTCCCCTGTCGCTTCCCGACCCAGCACCAATTTTAAAAGAGCCCAGTGGGGACTCCTCTGCCGACGATCCTGGGGGTGGGATCGGGGCGGAGCCAGGGCCAGATGGAGCGGCTGGGCCGTTTGCCGTACCTCGTGCAGTCGACGGGCCGGCTGCTAGCAGCGACCTCCCGGAGGAGGACGGGGACTCGGTGGAGGACGCGGGTGAAGATCTCGAGTCTATCGCCAGTGAGGCGGTGGATCTCCTCGTGCCCCCTCATTCCCGTAGAGGAACTCCGGGACTTTTTGGTCCAGAACCAGGGTCGCCGCAACCGAACCCGTCTGGCCCTGGAAAGATGGTCTGAGCCGGGGCTGCTCATCGCTTCCGTCCGCGTCGCCGCTAAAACCATGGCCGCGGGCGGGCCCTTATCAAAGGCGCAAGGCCTTGAGCTGCGCCAGCTCAAAAAGTTCCTCGCTGGGCTGCTGAAGGAGTGGAGGTCAACAAATGACTCCACTCCCCCCCCACAAGAGGTTAGGTAGAGGTTGCACTATGCTCTAGTCATGACGATAACCATAGCCAGCCTCAACATCAACGGCGGCAGAGAGGCACGCCGTAGATTTAACAATTTTTCGCTCCTGCGGGAGGGGAAATATGCGGTGTGCTTCCTGCAAGAAACCCACACCGTTCCGGGAGACAAAGCCACGTGGCTCCTGGAATGGCAAGGAGAGGTCCGCATGAGCCACCTCACCGCCACTTCTAGTGGGGTGGCCATCTTGCTGGCCCCGCATTTTCAGCCGGAGATCTTGGGGGTCGAGGAGCCCGTGCCAGGCCGCTTGCTGCACGTAACGATTCGCCTGGGGGACGTGCCGCTCCATCTCGTGAACGTGTACGCCCCTCAGCCCGGTCCGCAGCAAACGCGATTCTTCGAAGAGGTATCCGCTCTTCTTGGCTCCGTCGGCGTCGGCGTCTGCATTGTCCTCGGGGGAGATTTTAACTGCACCTTGGAGGCGAGGGACCGCTCCCATGCCCCGCAGAGCATGACGGCGATGGGGAAGTTGAGGGACCTGGTCGGGTCCTTCGACTTGGTGGACGTCTGGCGAAATCTCCATCCCGACTCCAGCGCCTTTACTTGGGTGAGGCCTGGAGTAGGATGGTCCAGAGTCGACCGCCTTTACGTGTCTCGGGCGTACGTTTCCTGCGTCCCGGCGGCCTCCTTGCGGCCGGTGCAGTATTCGGACCACCACCTGGTGTGGGCGGAGCTCGCTTCGCTCCGCGCGAGGACGGGGTCCGCGTACTGGCATTTTAACAACCGGCTGCTGGAGGACGTGCGGTTCCAGGATTCGTTCCGTCGTTTCTGGGCCGACTGGAGAAGGAAGCAGGGGGGCTTCCTCTGCTTGAGGCTATGGTGGGACGTGGGCATGGCTCACGTCCGCGTCTTCTGTCAAGAGTACGCGAGGGGGTCGACCAAGAGGCGGGCGGCCAGGGTCGGGCGCCTAGAAAAAGAGGTGCTCGACCTAGAGTCCCGTCTCGGTCAAGTCGTTGGGGACCCGGCCCTGCGGACGGTGTACGAAGCGAAGAAGGCCGCGCTGAAGGACCTGCAGCTCGTCGGGTCCCGAGGCGCATTCGTGAGGTCGCGGATCCGGTTCCTGCGGGATCTGGACTGCGGCTCCCCCTTCTACTCGCTGGAAAAAAGACAGAGTGTCCGTAAGCAGCTCTTGACGCTGCTGGCCGACGACGGCTCTCTCGTCTCGGATCCGGAGGGCGTCAACAAAAGGGCCCGTGAATATTACGGGGCCCTGTTCTCTCCGGAGCCATCCAGCGAGGAAGTGCGTAGAGTTTTGTGGGAGGACCTGCCGAAGGTCAACCTGGAGGGCGCCGAAAATCTGGAAGCTCCGCTAAGCCTGGCGGAGCTGACCGGCGCCCTCGACCGGCTCTTGAGGGGAAAAGCCCCGGGGCTGGACGGACTGACCGTGGAGTTCCACAGGGCATTCTGGGACGTCCTGGGGGGCGACTATGCGTGGGTCCTGGGGGAAAGTCTGGCGGCCGGGGAGATGCCCCTCTCTTGGCGCAGGGCAGTCATCGTCCTGCTGCCTAAGAAGGGCGATCTCCGCCTCCTTAAGAACTGGCGCCCGGTCTCCCTCCTCAGCACGGACTACAAAATCTTCGCCAGGGCGATGTCTGCTCGCCTTGGCGCCGTGCTGGACCACATGATCCACCCCGACCAGTCCTACACTGTCCCGGGCCGGACAATCCACTATAACATCCATCTGGTCCGGGACTTCATCCATTATTCCCAGGAGGCTGGTCTGTCGGTCCCTTCCTATCCCTCGACCAAGAGAAGGCGTTCGACAGGGTGGATCACGACTATCTGCTCAGAACTCTGCGCGCTTTCGGGTTCGGGACGCATTTCGTCGCCCGGATCCGACTATTGTACGCCGCCGCGGAGTGTCTGATTAAGGTTAGCGGGTCCTTGACGGCGCCCCTTCGCTTTGGGAGAGGGGTGCGCCAGGGATGCCCCATGTCTGGCCAGTTATATGCCGTCTGCGTGGAGCCTTTCCTGCGCCTCCTGCGGACGAGGTTGACGGGACTGGCTCTGCAAGGGCCGGGCGTGGAGGTCGTCCTCTCGGCTTACGCCGATGACGTGCTCCTCGCGGTAGAGGATCCCGCTGACCTGCGGAGGATGCGTGAGTGCCAGGAGATTTACTCGGCCGCATCCTCCGCCAGAATCAACTGGGAAAAATGTTCTGGACTCCTGGTGGGTCAGTGGCGGGTGGACTCCCTGCCGGAGGAGCTCAGGCCTTTTGCCTGGAGCACGACCCATCTCCTCTATCTGGGAGTCTACCTTAGCCCCGATGAGGAAGCCTGGCCGGCGAACTGGCAGGAGCTGGAGGCCAAGGTCACCGCTCGCCTAGGGCGCTGGACAGGACTGCTCCGAGTGCTGTCCTACAGGGGTCGAGCGCTAGTCATAAACCAGCTGGTGGCCGCCATGTTGTGGTACCGGCTGGTCACTTTGACCACTCCCCCTGCGTTTGTCGCCAAGATATAGAAGAAGCTGGTGGACTTCTTCTGGAACAACAGGAAGCACTGGGTCTCTGCGGCGGTCTTGAGGCTCCAGCTTGGGGAGGGCGGTCAGTCGTTGGTGTGCGTCAGCACCCAGCTCGCGACTTTCCGTCTTCAGACCCTGCAGAGATACCTTTACGTCGAGCCCCCTCCTAGGTGGCGTGCTCTGGCGACGTATTTCTCCCGCCAGCAGTACGGCCTCAACTACAACACGCAGCTCCTGTTTGTGAGTGTGGGGGGCGTCAGGACCGCCCTCCGGGAGCTGCCTGTCTTTTACAAGGAACTCATCAGGGTCTGGAACAAAGTCTCCACCAAGCGCAGCTCTCCACCGGCTGGAGTGGCGGCCGTCCTGCACGAGCCGCTGCTCGGGAATCCGTACCTCCACGACCAAGGTTTTCGGTGGCGGTCGGATGAGAGGGCTGTGGCTGATGAGGTGACCAGGGTCAGGGACCTGCTCGATGGCGGAGGAGCGGGCTGGATGGCGCCAGACACGCTGGTGCGGCGCCTAAATTCTGCCAACGTCCGCCACGCGGCCGATGCCATCGAGTCGCTAAAAAGAGCTCTGGGCCCCGACTCCGTTAGGTGCATCGAGGAGGCTCAAGCACGTGGGGAGATCCCGTCCGAACTGACCCCTGTCCGGACGGAATTCCTCATCGGCGCCAAACCCCGGAACCTCCCTCGGGGGCCGGCGTCTCACAACTTGAGCCGCCTCGGGGAAATCCCCTCCGTGCCTTTCAGTTCCGCGCGGAGGGGTTTCCTGTACGGGCTGCTCCTGCACACTCTCAACTTTGCCATCCTCGCCTGCCGTCCGGACACGCCATGGCGTACCATCTTGCCGTCCGGAGGAGGCGGGGGTCCCCAATGGAGGGCACTCTACGCAGGGGTCCTCCCACTATTTATCGGGGACTTGGCCTGGAGGGTGGTGCACGGAGCAGTGCCGTGCAATAAATTTTTAAGCCGGTTCACGGGCTCCCAGGCCGCCTGCAATTTCTGCGGTCTGGAAGAGTCCGTGTTCCATGTTTTTATGGAATGCACGAGGTTGCAGCCCCCGTTTTATTATTTAAAGGGGCTGCTCCTGAAATTCTGGCTGCACTTCAGTCCCACACTCCTGATCTTTGGACACCCTGTGCGGAGGGGAGCGGGTAGGTCCGAGGGCCTCCTCGTAGGACTGCTCCTGGGCACGGCCAAGAGTGCCATCAGCCGGTCCAGGCAGCAGGCGGTCGAGGGGGTCGTTCAACCTGACTGCCTGCCTCTAATCCGCGCCAGGGTGTCCTTGGAGATGGAGCACGCAGTGTCCACCGGTACGCTCGCGGCCTTCCGCGAGAGGTGGACGCCGGAGGGACTGGAGTTCATCGTCACGCCCGGCAACCAAATTATAATTTGATTTTATGTTTTAAAATTTAATTTGTTTTAATTGCCGGTGTTTTTTAGTATCCCCCTCCCCTTTTATAGGGGGCACTTAGGAAAAATATTATTTTAGTGCCAAAAAAAAAAGGGCGTTGTAAATGTTTGGTGCGTCCCCCAGATCGGGGGGCCACGGTTTAATGTTTTTGTTTGCTCCAAAAGAGTTTCATGCACAAAGACCCCCAGGTCCCTCTGCACCACAGCATGTTGTAATTTCTCCCCATTCAAATAATATTCCCTTTTACTGTTTTTTTTCCCCAAGGTGGATGACCTCACACTTTCCGACATTGTATTCCATCTGCCAAACCTTAGCCCATTTGCTTAACCTATATAAATCTCCTTGCAGCCTCTCTGAGTCCTCTACACAACCCTCTTTCCCACTAATCTTAGTGTTTACTGCAAATTTTGTTGCACTACACTCTGTCCCCTCTTCTAGGTCATCTATGTATATTGTAAACAGTTGTTTGTCCCAGCACTGATCCCTGTGGCACACCACTAACCACTGATTTCCAACCGGAAAAGGACCCATTTATCCCGACTCTCTGCTTTCTGTTCGCCAACCAATTCTCTATCCATGCTAATACATTTCCACTGACTCCGCGTACCTTTATCTTCTGCAGTAACCTTTTGTGTGGCACCTTATCGAATGCCTTTTAGAAATCTAAATACACTACATCCATCGGTACACCTCTATCCACCATGCTCGTTATATCCTCAAAGAATTCCAGTAAGTTAGTTAAACATGATTTCCCTTTCATGAATCCATGCTGCGTCTGCTTGATTGCACTATTCCTATCTAGATGTCCCGCTATTTCTTCCTTAATGATAGTTTCAAGCATTTTCCCCACTACAGATGTTAAACTAACCGGCCTATAGTTACCTGCCCCCTTTTTTAAACAGAGGCGTTACATTAGCTGCTTTCCAATCCGCTGGTACCTCCCCAGAGTCCAGAGAATTTTGGTAGATTATAACGAATGCATCTGCTATAACTTCCGCCATCTCTTTTAATACCCTGGGATGCATTTCATCAGGACCAGGGGACTTGTCTACCTTCAGTCCCATTAGCCTGTCCAGCACTACCCCCCTAGTGATAGTGATTGTCTCAAGGTCCTCCCTTCCCACATTCCTGTGGCCTGCAAATTTTGACATTGTTTTTGTGTCTTCCACTGTGAAGACGGAAGCAAAATAATTGTTTAAGGTCTCAGCCATTTCCACATTTCCCATTATTAAATCCCCCTTTTCATCTTCTAAGGGACCAACATTTACTTTAGTCACTCTTTTCCGTTTTATATATCTGTAAAAGCTTTTACTATCTGTTTTTATGTTTTGCGCAAGTTTACCTTCGTAATCTATCTTCCCTTTCTTTATTGCTTTTTTAGTCATTCTTTGCTGTTGCTTAAAATTTTCCCAATCCTCTAGTTTCCCACTAACCTTGGCCACCTTATAAGCATTGGTCTTTGATTTGATACATTCCTTTATTTCCTTGGTTATCCACGGCTGGTTATCCCTTCTCTTGCCACCCTTTTTTTTCACTGGAATATATTTTTGTTGCGCACTATGAAAGAGCTCCTTAAAAATCCTCCACTGTTCCTCAATTGTGCCACCGTTTAGTCCTTGTTTCCAGTCTACTTTAGCCAACTCTGCCCTCATCCCACTGTAGTCCCCTTTGTTTAAGCATAGTACACTCGTTTCTGACACAACTTCCTCATCCTCAATCTGTATTACAAATTCATCCATATTGTGATCACTCATTCCAAGAGGATCCTTTACTAGGAGATCGTTTATTATTCCTGTCTCATTACACAGGACCAGATCTAAGATAGCTTGCTCCCTTGTAGGTTCTGTAACATACTGTTCTAAGAAACAATGCCGTATGCATTCTATGAATTCCTCCTCCAGGCTACCCCGTGCGATTTGATTTGACCAATCGATATGTAGGTTAAAATCCCCCATGACCACTGCCGTTCCTTTTTCACATGCCTCCATTATTCCCTTGATTATTGTCCGCCCCACCGTGAAGTTATTATTTGGGGGCCTATAAACTACGCCCACCAGTGACTTTTTCCCCTTACTATCTCTAATCTCCACCCACAATGATTCAACATTTTGTGAATGATCTGTAAACCCTTGGGTTGACGAGCAGCTGATCCTTGGCAGTTTGAAAACAGAGCGTGCAGCTTCACCCACCCATCCCAGGCCCTGCCCGCAGGCCCGTGTTAGTGAGAGGCGCGCCGTGCGGCTTTGCCCGGGCCTGCGCCCGCCCCGCGTTGTCGTGCCCGCGCGTGTTGTCGTGCCCGCGCGCCTGTTGCCGTGCCCGCGCCGTTTGTCGGGCCCAGACCGAGCGCAGGATGTCCACCACCGGCGGCTGAGGTGCCGCGCCATCTGAGTGAGTGTTGACTGCGGAGCGGGACTGAGCTAGGGGCTTGGGGCTGCCCGAGGCCCGGGCCGTGCTGCTGTGGGCAGCGGGTGCTGAGCCCGGCGCGGCCCTTTGTGCCGGGGACTGCCGCCCATTGGCTCCCCCCAGGGCGCCGCCAGCATGTGGATCTTTTCCGAGTTCATCCCGCCGCCCGAGTGCCCGGTGTTCGAGCCCAGCTGGGAGGAGTTCAGCGAGCCGCTGGCCTACATCAACCGGATCCGGCCTCTCGCCCAGCGCAGCGGCATCTGCAAAATCCGGCCGCCCAAGGTAAGCTCTCCCAGGGCACATCCCCCTCCCCCTCTCTTCCCCCTCTCCTTTCCCTGGGCTCATCCCCTCCCCGGGCACATCCACCTTCCCCCCCACCCCACTTGCCCCGGGCACATCACCCCCATGCTACACCAGTATGCAGTATGGTATTTTTCTTATTCTCCATACTAGTTGTTGATCGTATCGTTCCACGATTCCAGTCTTACTATCGTCCCAGTTTTAACATTTGAGCACCTGAACAATGTGAAAGTAGGCAACTTTGACATTGCAGTAGCACTCGTCCCCTTTGAAGATCAGCCATGATGTTATTGAATGGCAGTGTAGGCTTGTAGGGCCAAATGGCCTACTGCTATTTTTTGTGTTTTTGCACCCTCCCCTCAGTATTGCACAGGGCACCTTTGACAATGCAGTCGTGCCCCTCCCCTCAGTATCGCACTGGATTGCTGGTACAGGTTGGGAGGCAATGTCTAAACTTTTGACCCAGAAGCAAGAGTCGTGTCAAATGATCAAATCTGGTGCAAAGATCTGCTGGAGGACGTGAACACCAATCCTGCTAACTCACCTGCTAAACAAGCCCTGAACTATTTGAACTAATGTGACCTGAAAAAGTAATTTGAGCGATTTTAGGATTTGATCCAATGTCCCATATCGTGAGATTATTGATTTTTTTTCCCCCACAGGATTTTAAAAAGCTTGCTTTAATGCAAGTAAAAAAGAAGTCTGGAGACGTTAGTTAAGATGCTAATGTGCTGCCCTTGATGCTGTTTTCCTCGTAGTAAATAAGAAGCAGTTTGATGACTTATGCTTAATTGATTGGCCTTTCACAACCAATGGACTTGGGAAAGAGTGTCTGGTTGACACAGCCAAAAACCTTATGATTTAGACGCTATGTTTTTTTTGGTTCAAATTAGACTTTGTTTAAATGATTCTATTAGTTGTGCCTCCTCATGCAGGGGCAGTTGGAGAAGTATTTTTCTGTCAATAACACTGGGGCAGGGAAATGACAGTGTTGCCATTATTGGTAACTCAAAAATAGACATGCCCATTCTGTTGCAAAATTTTTGATCTCATTCTGACTGACTGACAAGTCAGAAGTAATGCAGAATGTCAACTAAAAGACAATTGGGCTTTAGCAAAAAAAAGGTACATTCAAAACTAAAACATAGAAAATAGGTGCAGGAGTGGGCCATTCGGCCCTTCGAGCCTGCACCACCATTCAATAAGATCATGGCTGATCATTTGCCTCAGTACCCCTTTCCTGCTTTCTCTCCATACCTCTTGATCCCTTTAGCCGTAAGGGCCATATCTAACTCCCTCTTGAATATATTCAATGAACTGGCATCAACAACTCTCTGCGGTAGGGAATTCCACAGGTTAACAACTCTTGAATGAAGAAGTTTCTCTTCATCTCAGTCCGAAATGTCCTACCACTTATCCTAAGACTGTCAGGATGCAGAGATTATTATGTTTAAGGAACATGGCCCGTTGAAATGGGGAGGGGAACCTGTACATTATTGTGATATCATCATGTCAAGATAAGTACTAATTAAACTAAGGGGATCCTGAACAAGGGGGCATAATGTTACAGTTAGGACTAGGCCATTTCGAAGTGAAATTGGGAAGCCTGTAATTACACAAAGGGTGGTGGAGATCTCGAGCTCTCTCTGCCAAAGGGCTATGGATGCTGGGGGTTAGTTGAAATTTTCAGGCCTGAGCTTGATGAATTTTTAGGTAAGGTATGGAGGTAAATGAAGTTGAGGTACAAATCGGCCGTGATCCAAGTGAATGGAACAGGCTTGAGCAGCCGAATGGCCTACTCCTGTTCCTTTCATCGGAACTGTTGTTCTACGTGCACCTTATTGTGGAATAAAGCAGCTTAAAGAGCTGAACCTCATGCCAACCAGTGTGCACTCAGTCCATTTTTGGAGAGATTCAAGAAATACGTGTGCCATGACCTGGATATCCAGTTCGGGTCAGAAAGTGGTTCAATGTGACAGCCCAGTGTGTCCCTATCATGTAAGTAGATAGAGGCCGTGTGAGGCAACTCTAAAAGTATAGTAGTATTAGGCAGTCCCTTGTATCGAGGATGACCTGCTTCCACACCAAAAAGGGATGAGTTCACAGGTGTTTCAATGGGGGACCTGACATTCTAGGTCCCGAACTACATCCTGAAGGGTGGAAGGTGCCTGTGCGTGGATTTTTTTAACGTGGGGGTGGCTGTTGCACACCAGCCACCACATGGACTTGACCGAGCTAGGTCTTGATGCAGTGGCAAGGGTTAACCAAGACGACTGGATACCAAGCTCTGATGCACAGACCTAGTGTGCACGCATGCTCCTACTATCCATGTCTCCAAGATAAGAGAAGACTAATTGATGTCCTGTTTCTGACTGCTCCATTTTTGATCGGGGCGGAGGAGCAGTGAGAGATTGGGGCACAGGAGCGAGGGTTCGGGGCCCAGAAGAGGCGATGGCCCAGGGGCAGCACGGGCCAGCCCACACTCAGAGGGGTACAATGCCTCCCTTCGTGCTGTGCCCTTTGACTCAGGGCCCAGCTACCCAAACTTACCTACTGAGGCGCTAACTTTACCGCCCCAAAATCATCAAAGCCAAAAATCCAGCCCTTGGTCTTTTCTCTCAGACTCCTTGAAGGTTTTTAAATCTCAGATTCTCCAACATTTCGGATTTTCTCCAACATTTGGCCATTTAAAAAATCTTGTATTCCCTGACATTTGGGAGGATTTTCTGTCAGATGTCCCTTGGGATGTTTTACTATGTTAAAGGAGCTATATAAATTCAAGTTGCTGCTGTTGAATTTAGATCAGGTTCCCCAATGTTTGGTGGGTATTCTGCACAGATTCACCGACGTTTGCCAAGCTTAATCCGATTCTTTGACATTTGGAGCTAATTCTCTCACATATGAATCTTTATCTCCGATTCCCCAACAGTTGGAGGTTGTTCTCTGAGACTCCGTGATATATCGCTCTAAAAGTAAGACACGCTCAGACTGCTTACTGACACTCATGAACTTGAGGGTATTTATGATTGGCCACATGTGGTAAATTGAAATAGACACTCTCATTGGGAATGTCATCTGAATATTCATGCTCGCATGGTGTATGTATGTGTACTTTGACACTTGTGTATTTGTGATGAGTAGAGAAGCAGAGCAGCTTGTTGAGTGCTTCATTTCCTTGATTACTGAATGGTGGTAGGTGTTTAAGTATTTATACATGTGAAGTACGTTTACCTGTATTGTGTGTAAGCTGATAAGTTAAATTCTATATGGTATTTTGGATTTATTGGTGCTTTGTGAATCAGATTCCTTCATTCTATCCATTTTTCTGTGCAAGCTAATTAGTGGCTTTGATATATACATATTCCTTTACCTGTGTAGTGAGTTTCTTTCTAATCTTTTTAAAGCCTAGAATACTCAGCAAGATGGAAGTTGGTACCTGTTTAACACCACTGGGTTAGGGTGCTAAGGTATTGCAACAGTGAGGAAAGGAGGTCTGGGATTTGATTGGTGTACAGGGGTTCGGCAACTCTCGAGGATGGGGTGGGGTGGGGCTGATTGGTGTACAGGGGTTCTACAGCTCTGCGGGAGGGGTTGATTGGTGTACAGGGGTTCGGCAGCTTGGGGCGGGGGGGGGGGGGGGTTGATTGGTGTACAGGGGTTCGACAGCTCTTTGGGAGCGGGGAGGGGTTGATTGGTGTACAGGATTTCGACAGCTCTGTGGGAGTGGGGAGGGGTTGATTGGTGTACAGGGGTTCGACAGCTCTGCGGGAGCGGGGAGGGGTTGATTGGTGTACAGGGGTTCGGCAGCTCGGGGGTGGGGGGGGGGTTGATTGGTGTACAGGGGTTCGACAACTCTGGGGGGCGGAGGGGAGAGCCTCGGGTTTTAAGAAGAAAAATAAAGAAAATATGTTTTTAATTCTTGGGATGTGTGTGTTGCTGGCAAGGCTGACATTGCCATGCCCAGTTGCCCTGAGCAGCTTGTGGTGGGCCTTTTTGAACCACTGGTAGCAGCTTTATTGAACATTTCAGAAGGCAGTTGGTGTGGGACTGGAGTGATGAATAGGCCAGACGAGCTAAGGGTGGCAGGTTGTCTTCCCTAAAGGTCATCAGTTGAGTTTTTATGACAATCCAACAGCTTCATGGTCACTTTTATTGATAGATTTTCTTTCCAGATTAAAAAAAAATGTTCAAACTGCTATAGTGTAGTTTGAATTTGCATTCCCTGCACTGCACTCTCGAGAACAGGAGTCGGTCATTCAGCCCCTCGAGTCTGTTCCGCCATTCAATGAGATATGGCTGATCTGCGACCTGACTCCATATAAAGGTTGAACCCTTCAAATTCAGCACCCTCGGGACTGGGCCTGTGCCGGACGAGAGAATTTGCTGGACAATGGGAAGTCACGCCCACCCTCGACTTACCGGGTCCTGATGACCACGCTCGTGCCCCTGACCGCCTCCGCCACGCTCCGGCTCAAATTCCTGCCACGCTCCTCCTCTGTGCTGCTTTATTGAACGTTGCCTCACAAGATGGCACCCCGACCCCGAAGCTGGATTTGCGCATGTGTTGTGCAGAAGACTATTACGCAACCTCTCTGGGCCCAGCAACCGTTGAGGAGAGAGGAGGAAAGATTTAAAGAACAGAAAGCGGCTGCTATATTAAACGTCGACGAATTAGAAGATAATTCTGACCGGGTAGTGCTGACAATGTTTGCGCATGAGCCCCACTGGGACTGGGAATAGTGTCGGACAAGGGAGGTTGCTGGGTCAGAGGGGTTTTGAGGGGTTCAACCTGTACCTGCTTTTGGCCCATATCCCTTAATACCTTTGATTAACAAAAATATCAATCTCTGATTTAAAATTAATAAATCACATCTGCCTACATTGAAATCCATTTGCTACAGTTTCACCCAGTCACCTTAATCTGCCCCTGTGTAATTTTCTGCTTTCATCTACACTGCCGACAATGCCACCTATCTGTGTCATCGGCAAATATGGATACAGGCAACTCTTGATTATCCGGGTCCCTCGGGGATTGTGCTATGCCGGGTAAACGATTTCTCCGTTAGAGCGATTAACATAAAGTTAAAACCTGATGCCTTCCCAAGCCGAAAGGACTGCGAACACACCGGCCCGATGCCTTCCCAGGTCGGAATTTTAAATCCCGTTACAACGGTTTTCCGTTGGATCCGTGTGCAGATAATCGTGAGTTGCCTGTATATAACTTTCTGTGCCATCATCTTAAGTCATTAATAAATACTGTGAATAGTTGAGGCCCCAACACAATTCCCTGGGAGACACCACCAGTTGCATCCTGACAATTTGAGTACCTGCCCATTATCCCTACTCCGTCCCCTGCCGCTCAGCCAATTTCCAACCCAGGTCATAATTTGTCCTCAATTCCGTGGGCTTCTACTCGAGTTAATAATCTCTTAGGAGGGACTTGATCAAATGCCCCTGGAAGTTCATATAAATAACATCCATTAGACACTCCCCTGTCCACTACTTTAGTCAACTCCTCAAAAACTTAAATCAGATTTGTCAGGCATGACCGACCTTTCACAAATACATCAACTGATAACTGAAAATTTTCGAGGTGTTCAGTCACTCTCTCCTTAATTATCCCTCATTTCTCTTGCCATTGTTTTAAAAAGTGGAATGATATGTGTAATTTTCCAGTCTGAAGAATCGGTTCCTGAATCACCAGAACTTTGCAGATACGCGTCCTCCCCCACCCCCCCCCCCCCCCCAACTATAATCTTCCAATGTTCTCACCTACTCCCTTTAAACCCCTGGGATGGAAACCATCTGGCCCTGGGGATTTGTCACTCTTTAGTGCCATTATTTTCTTCATTACTGTTTTTACTAAGTTAATTTTATTGGGTCCCTGTCCCTGATTCAATATTAGTTTCCTTGGGATTTCTGGCGTACTATCCTCTTCCTGCTGTAAATACTGATGCAAAGTATTATCCAACATGTCTGCCGGTTCCTTATCATTGATACAATCACTGAGGGGGCCAACATTGCTCCTGATCACCTGCTTTTTCCTAATATCATTGTGCAAGTTTCTTTTCATACACCCTTTTTGTAGCTTTTGCTGTTTTGTGACCCTTTGCTGTTCTTTGTATCTTTCCCATTTGCCAGGATCTGTGCTAATTTGTATTTTTGTAGCTTTTTTCCTTTGTTTTATGCTGTCCTTTACCTCTTCGGTCGTCCATGGCTGAGCTCTTGCCCCTCCGGTATAAACTGGTTCCAGCATATCACCTTCAATTCTTTTTTGAACATCTTGCACTGATCACCTGCTGTTTTACTCATTAACAGATTTTCCCAGTTTACTGTGATCAGTCTTTATCTCATCCCTTTGAATCTTACCCAAATCTAGAATCTTAGTAGCCATTTCTCCCTTTCAAATGCTACGTTGAACTCGATCATATTATGGTCATTCACTATAGGGTAAAAGTTTGTGCACAGTTAGGCTGTTAACTAAATCTGGCTCACTACTCATTACTAAACTTAATATGGCCTGCCCCCTTGTTGCCTCTGACATATTGTTGTAGAAAACTATCCCAGACACACTCAAAATTCACTACCTTTCTGATGGGTGCTATAATAGTGTAGTGTATTCAGGATGAATCAAAGCACTTCATATTCAATCAGTCTTATGTAGGTAAATGTAGCAGCCAATTGCACACAGCAAGATCCCATAAGCAGCACATGAGAGGAATGGCATGTTCATTTTTTTTTGGGTGGTGTTTAAGATAGGAATGTTAGGCCACGACACTGAGAACTTCCATCTTTTATTGGAGTATTGCCTTGGGATCAGTGACACATTCTGTGGTGCTGTACACCACAGGTGAGACTAGTTTTATTTATAAATATCAATTGTGCTCTGTTTAAGAGGATATAAAACTTTTCGCATCCTTTTAGAAACAAAGAAAATAGGAGCAGTAGTCGGCCATTCGGCCCTTCGAGCCTGCACCACCATTCAAATGATCATGGCTGATCATCTACATCATATTCCTGCTTTTTCTCCCATACCCCTTGATGCCTTTTTTGTCTAGAAATCTATCGAGCTCCCTCTTAAATATATTCAGTGACTTGGCCTCTCCAGCCTTCTGTGGTAGAGAATTCCACAGGTTCACCACCCTCTCAGTGAAAACATTTCTCTCATCTTGGTCCTAAATTTCCTACTCTGTTATCATAGGCAGTCCCTCGGGGTCGGGGATGACTTGCTGCCACACTAAAAATTAGTACTCCGATGACTAACTTATTTTAAACTGTGGAAGATGCCTGTGCGTGAATTCTTTTAACGTTGGGTGGCCATTGCACACCAGCAACCACACCCGATATCCTGAGACTGACCCCTTGTTCTAAACTTCCCATTCAGGGGAAATATCCTCCCGGCATCCAGTCGATTCAACCCCATTAGAATTTTATACGTTTCAATGAGATCCCCTCTCATTGTTCTAAACACAAGTGAATACAGGCCTAGTCGACCTAATCTCTCCTCATACGACAGTCCGGCCATCCCAGGAATCAGTCTGGTGAACCTTCGCTGCACTCCCTCTGTGGCAAGTATATCCTTTCTTGGGTAAGGAGACCAAAACTGCGCACAATACTCCAGGTGCAGTCTCACCAAGGCCCTGTGTAACTGTAGTAAGACATCCTTGCTCCTGTACTCAAATCCTCTTGCAATGAAGGCCAACATAACATTTGCCTTCCTAACTGCTTGCTGCACCTGCATGTTTTCTTTCAATGACTGGTGTACAAGGACACCAGGTCCCTCTGTACATCCGACACTTCCCAAACCATCACTATTTAAATAATACTTTGCCCTCATGTTTTTCCTACCAAAGTGAATAACTTCACATTTATCCACGTTATACTGCATCTGCCATGTGTTTGCCCACTCAGTCAACCTATCTAAATCGCCTTGCAGCATCTTTGCATCCTCCTCACAACTCTTAGTCCCACTATATATAATAAAAAATAAATAATATCTGGGGCCCAAGCACTGATCCCTGTGGTACCCCACTAGTCACTGCCCGCCACCCCGAAAAAGACCCGTTTATTCCTACTCCTGTTTCCTGCCTTTAACCAATTTTCAATTCATGCCAGTACATTACCCCCAATCCTATGTGCTTTAATTTTGCACACTAACCTCTTGTGTGGGACTTTATCAAAGGCCTTCTGAAAATCCAAATATACTACATCCACTGGTTCTCCCTGATCTATTACATCCTCAAAAAAACCTCCAGCAGGTTTGTCAAACATGATTTTCCTTTCATAAATCCATGTTGACTTTGTTTAATCCCATTGATTTTATCTAAGAGTGCCTTTATCACATCCTTTAAAATAGATTAGCATTTTCCCTACTAATGTTAGGCTAACCGGCTAATAGTTCCCTATTTTCTCTCTCCCTCCTTTTTTAAATAGTGGGGTTACATTTGCCACCCTCCAATCTGCAGGAACTGTTCCATGTTCTATTGTATTGGAAGATGACAATCAATGCATCTACTGTTTCTATGGCTACCTCTTTTAGTATTCTGGGATGCAGATCATCAGGCTCTGGGGATTTATCGGCCTTCAGTCCCATTAGTTTCTCCAACACTATTTTCTGACAAATAATCATTCATTTCCTTTAATTCCTCTTGCTCACTAAACTCTTGGTTCCCTAGGATTTCTGGGACGTTATTTGTCTCCTCTTCCATGAAGAGAGAACCGAAGTATTTATTTAATTGTTCTGCCATTTCCTTGTTCCCCATTATAAATTCCCCCGTTTCTGTCTGTAAAGGATCTTTACGTACTTGTAGAAACTTTTGTAGTCGGTTTTTATGTTCCTTACAATTTTACTCTCATACTCTCTCTTTCCCCTTTTAATCAATCTCTTGGTCCTTTTTTGCTGAATTCTAAACTGCTCCCAATCCTCAGGCTTGCTACTTTTTCTGGCAACTTTGTATAGCTCCTCTTTGAATCTAATACTATCCTTAATTTCTTTTGATAGCCATGGTTGGGCCACTATTCCTTTTTACACCAGAAAGGGATGTATAACTGTTGCAATTCACGCATTCGTTCCTTAAATGTTAGCCATTGCCTATCTACCATCATGCCTTTTAATGAATCTTCCCAATCTCTCATAGCCAATTCATTCCTCATACCTTCGTAGTTTCCTTTGTTTAGATTTAGGACCCTAGTTTTGAATTGGACTACTTCACTTTCCATCTTCATAAAGAATTCAATCATGTTATGGTCACTCTTCCCTGAAGGACCCCGCACAACAAGACTGTTAATTAACCCCTTCTCATTACACAATACCCAATCTAGGATAGCCTGTTCCCTAGAAGGCTCCTCATCATACTGGTCTAAAAAACCATCTCGTACGCACTCCAGGAATTCATCTTCCACAGTATTATTACTAATTTGGTTTGGCCAGTCTACATGTAGATTAATGTCATCTATGATTACTGTAGTATCCTTGATACATGCATCTCTAATTTCCTGTTTGATGCCGCCCCCTACACTACCAATGCTGTTTGGAGGCCTTTGGACAACTCTCACCAATGTTTTCTGCCCCTTGGTGCTCCTCAGCTCCACCCAGACTAATTCTGCATCTTGATTTTCTGAGCCAATATCCTTTCTCACTATTGCTCTGATTTAATCCTTTACTAACAACGCCACACCACCCTCTCTATCTTTTTGCCTGTCCTTCCTAAATATTGAATATCCTTGGATATTCAGTTCCCAACCCTGGTCACCCTGCAACTATGTCTCCGTAATTGCAACTATATCATATTTGTTTACATCTATTTGTCTACCTTATTACCGATGCTTCGTGCATTCAGATGCAATGCTTTTAGATTTATCTTGTTAACATTATTAGACATCTTAACATTATTTTGTACTATGGCCCATTTGTCTTATCGCTATTTTTTCTTACCTCGACTCTTTGTTAGTGCACTCTTTTGTTTGTTTGCTCTGTCCCTTCCTGACATCATCTGGTTATCCTTACCACAA
This sequence comes from Pristiophorus japonicus, assembly GCF_044704955.1. Classification (NCBI taxonomy): domain Eukaryota; kingdom Metazoa; phylum Chordata; class Chondrichthyes; family Pristiophoridae; genus Pristiophorus; species Pristiophorus japonicus. Next base: position 96,548,078 of record NC_091991.1, on the reverse strand, counting down.
TCATTTTCCTGAATTGCTTCCTTTTTTTTTCTCTTTAGCATTTTAGATTTCTCTCCACTAGGACCCTCCTCCCCCACCCCCCTTACCTCCTTAGTTAGTCGGTTCACTAGAGTTCTGGTCCCAGCATAGTTCAGGTGTAGTCCGTCCCCACGGAACAGCTCTCTCTTTCCTGTGCCGCGAATCGAAACGAACTTCTCCCACACCAACCTCTGAGCCACGCATTCATCTCCCTGATTCTATTGACCCTATGCCAATTTGCTCGTGGCTCAGGTAATAATGCAGAGATTATTACCTTTGTGGTTCTGCTTTTCAATTTAGTCCCTCGCTGTTCAAACTCTGTCAGCAGAACCTCTTTCTTAATCCTACCTATGTCATTAGTACCTAAATGTACCACGTCAACTGGATTCTCCCTCTCCCACTCCAAGTTCTTCTCTAGCCCGGAGAAGATGTCCTTTACCCTGGCACCGGGTAGGCAACACAGCCTTCAGGACGCACGCTCTTGGCTGCAGAGAACCCTATCTAGCCCCCTCTATACTGTCCCCTCCTACAACCACCTGCCTCTTTACTCCCCCCACTTGAATGGCTTTCTGCACCACGGTGCCTTGATCAGTCTGCTTGTCCACCCCCAGTCTGCACACTTGTTCACAAGGGTTGCAAGAACCTCAAATCTATTGGACAAGTGCAGGGACTGAAGGTCCTGTAATACTACCTCCTGGATCCCTGTACCTGCCTCACTCGCAGTCACACCCTCCTGTCCCTGACCACGTGTCAATTCTGAAGTATTTAATCTAGAGGGTGTGGCTGCCTCCTGGAGCAAAAGATCCAGGTAACTTTCTCCCTGATGTCTCTCAATGTCTGTAGCTGGGACTCCAGCTCCTCAACTCTGAGCCGAAGTTCGTCGAGCCGCAGACACTTAGCGCAGATGTAGTCGCCCTGGACCAAAACGTCCAGAAGCTGCCACATATTGCAGCAGCAACACATCTCCTGTTTTCCCATTATTTAATTTAATTAATTAGTTTAGTGTTAATCAAGTATTTACTCTGCATAGCTTATTAAATTAGTTAAACAAATAAAGGTTACTTTTTATTATTTAGTTATGCTATATGTTAATTTAAAAGAAAAACTTAGCCCACAGTCACTACCAATCACTCACCTGCCTTACCTGTGATGTCACACAGCAGAGTTCTCCCCACCCGGAGCAGTGTGATCTCCTGGGAGAGGCAAAAAGAGAAAAACCCAGACCAATTGGGGAAAAAATCTGGACAAATTCCCCTCTGAACCAGCCAGGCGATGGAAACTAGTCCAGGAGATCATACTGGCCGTATGCTGTGGTCTGCTGTGGCTTTTATCCCCGCTCTCGGGCCTCAGTCTGCTCCCGCTCAGGTACGCTGCTGCTCTGCGGAAAAAGTTAGGAAAAACAAGGCAAAGCAACACCTCCCGCTCTCACTTCACTGAACTGTCCTACTTCCCAAACTCTGTGTTCCTCCTGTGTTTTGTTCAAATTACATATGGCCTCACAGCCCCCCGCCCCTCCTGTGTTTGTAACTTCCTCCAGCCCTATAATCCTCCGAGAACTCTCTGTTCCTCCAACTCTGGCCTTTTGTGCATCCCCACTTCCTTGCAGCACCATTGGCAGCTATGTCATCAGCTACCTAGGCCTGAAGCTCTGCAATTCTCTCTCTAAACCTCATCCTTTGAAGATGCTCCTTAAAACTTGCCTTTTGGACTAAGCTCATCATTACCTGTCCTAATACCTCCTCCTTTGGCTCTGTCAATTTTTGTTTGATGACTCTCTAGTGAAGCGTCTTGGGATGTTTTTGCTATGTTAAAGGCACTGAATGTAAAGGGAAGTTGTTGCGTTTAGGGAAAGGCAAGGATGTTCACTTGGCTCGAGCACATTTTCTTCCTGGAAGATAACTTGAATTTTCAATTTCCACATAGATTAAAGACAGCAAGATCTTGTTTGGATAATGTGACTAGCTCTACGCTTGTTCAGTCTTAAAGGGACCACCAGAGGCAATATTAAGCCACTTGATGGGGCTCAAGTTTAACATATCATCCAAAACCGGCACCTTGGAGAGTGCCCCACTCCCTCAGTACTGCATGGAATTGTTAGTGTATATTATGTGCTGAAGTCCTTGGAGTGGGGCTTAAATCTGGAGTGGACCTTCTGACGCAGGCGAGAGTTCTACCATTGAGTCAAGGCTGGTAGCAGTATGCCGAATGCTATATCCGAACTTTGGACCAGCAGCTAAGTTGATAAATAGGACTGAGCACTTGCACTTTGTGGAAGGACAGGTTACTGGAAACAAAGTGGCTTTCAGGTGAGTTACTTAAAATCGAAGGGAAAAGTTTCCAGAGCAATGTTCAATGTTGACATCAGTTTCAGGAGAAAGAGTTGTGAATTCAAGGTTCGATGAGAAAAGATGAATTCACAGTTAATGTATAATTTCTTGGAGAAGTTTGTGACTGTGAAATAATTTATCTAGGGAGGCTGTGCAGGTGAAGGATGTGATTAATTTGAAAATGGTGTTGGATGTGTCCATGGCAGAATGGGCTAATGAGGATTGAGAGAGAAAATAAAATATGGCCAGCCTCAATGGATAGAAATGGCCTCTTTTTTTGGTTTGGTCGATATTGGGGGTTGAGGGAGGTTAGTTTAAGTATGTATGTCTAAGGATGCGTCATGGGTATCATCATCATCAGCAGTCCCTTGGGATTGAGGAAGACTTGCTTCCACTCCTGAAGTGAGTTCTTTGGTGGTTGAACAGTCCAATATGAGAGCCACAGACTCTGTCACAGGTGGAACAAACAATCGTTGAGGAAAGGGGTAGGTGGGACTGGTTTGCCGCACGCTCCTTCCGCTGCCTACGCTTGATTTTTGCATGCTCTTGGCGTTGAGACTTGAGGTGCTCAGCGCTCTCCCGGATGAAATTTCTCCACTTAGGGCGGTCTTTGGCCAGAGACTCCCAGGTGTCAGTGGGGATGTCGCACTTTATCAGGGAGGTTTTGAGGATGTCCTTGTAACGTTTCCGCTGCCCACCTTTGGCTCATTTGCCGTGAAGGAGCTCCGCATTAAGCACTTGCTTTGGGAGTCTCATGTCTGGCATGAGAACTATGTGTACTGCCCAGTGGAGCTGATGGTTAGTGCTTCCATGCTGGGGATGTTAGTCTGGATGAAGACGCCAACGTTGGTGCGTCTGTCTTCCCAGGGGATTTGTAGGATCTTGCAGAGACATTGTTGCAGATGTATCTCCAGTGACTTGAGGTGTCTACTGTACATGGTCCATGACAGGAGAGCGGGTATTACTACAACCCTGTAGACCATGAGCTTGGTGGTAGATTTGAGGGCCTGGTCTTCGAACACTCTTTAGGCGGCCAACGGCTGCCCTGGCGCTCTGGAGGCAATGTTGAATCTGCTCTTCAATGTCTGCTTTTGATAAGAGGCTCCCGAGGTATGGAAAATGGTCCACGTTGTCACGGGCCGTGCTGTGAATCTTGACAGTGCTGTGCGGCGAGGACAGGCTGGTGGAGGACCTTTGTCTTAGGGATGTTTAGTGCAAGGCCCATGCTTTCATATGCCTCAGTAAATACGTCGACCATATCCTGGAGTTCAGCCTCAACGTGCGCAGACGCAGGCGTCGTCCGTGTACTGTAGTTCAACGACAGAGGTTGGGGTGATCTTGCACCTGGCCTGGAAGCGGCGGAGATTAAACAGCTTCCAACTTATTCTGTATTTTAGTTCCACTCCAGCTTATTGACTGTGAGGTGGAGCATGGCAGCAAGGAAGATTGAGAAGAGGGTTGGTGTGATGACGCAGCCCTGTTTAACCCTGGTCCAGATGTGGATTGGATCTGTAATGGATCCGTTGGTAGGGATCACGGCCTGTATGTCGTTGTGGAGCAGGAGAAGGATGTTGACAAACTTTTGGGGGCATCCGAAACGGAGGCGGCCGCTCCATTGACCCTTGTGGTTGACCGTGTCAAAGGTCTTTAAGGTCAAGAAAGGCCATGTATAAGGGCTGGCGCTGCTCCCTGCATTTTTCCTGCAGCTGTCAAGCGCAAAGATCATGTCCATTGTGCCCCGTAGGGGACGAAATCTGCACTGTGACTCCAGGAGGAGCTCCTCGGCCACAGGGAGAAGACGGTTGAGGAGGACTCTAGCGACAGCTTTCCCAGTGGCTGATAGCAGGGAGATTCCCTTGTAGTTGCCACAGTCGGACTTGTGCCCTTTTTTAAAAATGGTCACGATCACTGCATCTCTGAGATCTCCTGGCATGCTCTCCTCCCTCCAGATGAGAGAGGTGAGGTCATGTATCTGTGCCAGCAGTGCCTTTCCGCCATACTTTAGTGCCTCAGCAGGGATTTCATTCGCTCCCATAGTCTTGTTGTTCTTGAGCTGTCTTATGGCTTTTCCTACCTCGTGCAATGTTGGGGTTTCACTGAGGTGGTGGCAGGTCGCATGCTGCGGGATAGAGTCGAGGATACTTGAGCCTCGATTGAGGAGATCTTCAAAGTGCTCCTTCCTGACCGCCTCGGTGTCCTTGATGAGTGTTTCCCCGTTCTTGCCCAGCAGTGGGGTGGGGCCTTGGGAGTTTGGACCGTAGGTAGCCTTGACTGCAGTAAAGAATCCTTGTCGGCCATTTGTATCTCCTGTGCTTTCTCCATCCACCACCTGTTCTTTTAAGTCCCGGGTTTTTTGTTGGACCTCCGCCTTGAGCCGTCTGTAATGTTGTTTTGCTGCTCCCGAGTTGAGTTGTTGCTTGAGGCTCAGAAATGTTCTGTGCATGCGATCTATAAGTTCTTGGATCTCTTGATCATTCTCATCAAACCAGTCCTAGTGTTTTCTGGTTGAGTGACCAAGTGTTTCTTCGCAGGCACTGGTTATGGAGGCCTGGAGGGCAGACCAAGCACTGTGGGCATTCAGAATCTCGGGGTCATCAAGGCACGCCAGGTTAGCTGTGAGGCGCTGGCTGTATCGGGCTCTTTTAGCTGGGTCTTTAAGTGCCCCGGCATTGACTTTTTTGCGGCACTGCTTCTGCTGTCCCCTCCGCTTTGGGGCTATGTTAATATCGATGATGGATAGGATTAGGCGGTGGTCCGTCCAGCAGTCATCCGCTCCTGTCATGGCACGGATGATGCGCACATCTTTGCGATCCCTGACTTGGACGATGACATAGTTGAGCAGGTGCCAGTGTTTGCAGTGAGGATGTTGCCACGATGCCTTGTATTTGTTCCTCTGGCGGAACAGGGTGTTGATGAGAAGTTCATGTTCTAGACATGTTGTTAGGAGTAGGGTACTGCTCAAGTTGGCTTTCCCTAACCCCTCTCTGCCAGTCGTGGCTCCCCAGAGGGCTGTGTCTTTGCCGATCCTGGCGTTGAAGTCACCTAGGAGGCGACCATTCATGAAGTTTGCTTAATTTACTGTTGGGAGTCGGAGAGGAATTTGCTCGAGATTTGTTCTGAAACTTTAAACTAAATAGTGGGAGGGAGAGTTCAGGTGAGCAGAAATTTTAGGAGAAGGCAAGAGAGCAGGGAAGCAGTGGGGGAAATGATAACGAGACAGGAAGGGACAGAATGTATTTATTTAAAAAAAAATGTGTATCAGAAAGTGGGGTCAAGGCAGGGAATAACGGATTAAAAAAAAAAAATTAAAAGCTCTTTATCTGAATGCACGCATCATTCGCAATAAGATAGATGAATTGACGGCACGAATAGATATAAATGGGTATGATCTAAGCCATTAGAGACATGGTTGCAAGGTGACCAAGACTGGGAACTGAATATTCAGGGGTATTTGACAATTCTGAAGGATAGACAGAAAGGAAAGAAGGTGGGATAGCTCCGTTAATAAAGGATGAGATCAGTGCAGTAATGAGAAATAATATTGGCTCAGTCAGAAGATCCAAGAAGGAGAATCTGTTTGGGTTGCGAAAATAAATAAGGGGAAGAAGTCACTGGTGGGTGTAGTCTCTAGGCCCCCTAACATTAGCTACACTGTTGAACTGAGTATGAATCAAGAAATAATGGAGGCTTGTAAGAAAGGCATAGCAATAATCATGGGCGATTTTAATCTTCATATTGATTGGGCGAATCAAAGTGGCCAAGGTAGCCTTGAGGAGTTCAGAGTGTATCCAGGATGGTTTCCTTGAACAGTACGTTATGGAACCATCCAGGGATCAGGCTATCTTATATCTAGTACTGTGTAATGAGACAGGAGTAATAAATGATCTCGTTGTAAAGGATCCTCTCGGAAAGAATGATCATAGCATGTTTGAATTTCAAATTCAGTTTGAGGGTGAGAAAGTTGGATCTCAAATCAGTGTCCTGATCTTAAATAAAGGCGATTACAAAAGTATGAAGGTAGAGTTGGCTAAAGTGGACTGGGAAAATAGATTAAAGTGTAAAGCGGTTGATAAGCAGTGGCAAATATTTCATAACTTTCAACAAAAATACATTCCAGTGAGAAGGAAAGACTTTAAGAGAAGGGAATACCATCTGTGGCTAGCTAAGGAAGTAAAAGATGATATAAAACTGAAAACAAAGGCATACATTAGTGGAAGGCCAGAGCATTGGGACATTTTTGAAAACCAGCAAAGGATTACTAAAAAAATAATAGAGGGAAAATAGATTATGAGCGTAAACTTGCAAGCAATATAAAAACAGACAGTAAGAATTTCTACAGGTATATAAAAAGGAAGAGAGTGGCTAAAGTAAATGTTGGTCCCTTAGAGGATGAGATTGGGGAATTAATAATGGGGAACAGGGAAATGGCAGAGACTTTGAACAAATATTTTGTATCTGTCTTCATGTAAAAACATCCCAATAGTGGATAATTAAGGGGCTATTGGGAGGGGGAACTTAAAACGATCACTGGAGGAAAAAGTACTCAGTAAAATAATGGGACTAAAGGTGGACAAGTTCCCTGGACCTGAAGGCTTGCATCGCAGGATCTTAAAAGACGTGGCTGCAGAGATAGTGGATGTATTAGTTGCAATCTACCACAGCAGTCGCCGGAGGCGGGAGTGGGAGCAGCAGGGAGTCCGGGGATCGGCGGAGGCCTATAATGGCACAACAGTCGTCGGAGGTGGGAGTGCGAGCAGCAGGGAGTCCGGGGATCGACGGAGGCCTATAAAGGCCAGCCAGTGCAGCTGCAGCAGGGTGAGAGGGCAAAAAAGTAGAAAGAAATCGAAAGGTGATGTCACAGCCAAGGGAGTAAGTGATTGGCTGGTGACTGCTAAGTAGTTTTTCTTTTTCTTTTATCAGTAAGTAACCTTTAGCATTGTTGTTGCCAATTTAAGTTTATCTAGGGGTTAAGTCATGGCAGGACAGCTCGGACACGTGTTCTGCTCCTCCTGTACTATGTGGGAAGTCAGGGACGCTTCCGGTGTCCCTGACGACTAAGTGTGCGGGAAGTATATCCACCTGCAGCTCCTGACGGACCGCATTGCGGCACTGGAGCTGCGGGTGGATTCACTCTGGAGCATCCACGATGCTGAGAATGACGTGAATAGCACGCTTAGTGAGTTGGTCTCACCGCAGGTAAAGGGTCCACAGCCAGATAGGGAATGGATGATCAACAGGAAGAGCAGTGCAAGGAAGGTAGTGCAGGGGTCCCCTGCGGTCATCCCACTGCAAAACAGATACACCGCTTTGGGTACTGTTGAGGGGGATGACTCATCAAGGGAGGGCAGCAGCAGCCAAATTCATGGCACCGTGGGTGGCTTTGCTGCACAGGAGGGCAGGAAAAAGAGTGGGAGAGCTATAGTGATAGGGGATTTGATTGTAAGGGGAATAGATAGGCGTTTCTGCAGCCGCAACTGAGACTCCAGGATGGTATGTTGTCTCCCTGGTGCAAGGGTCAAGGATGTCTCTGAGCGGGTGCAGGGCATTCTGAAAAGGGAGGGTGAACAGCCAGTTTGTCGTGGTGCATATAGGTACCAACGATATAGGTAAAAAAAAACGGGATAGGGTCCTACAAGACGAATTTAGGGAGCTCGGAGCTGAATTTAAAAAGTAGGACCTCAAAAGTAGTAATCTGAGGATTGCTACCAGTGCCACGTGCTAGTCAGAGTAGGAATCGCAGGATAGCTCAAATGAATACGTGGCTTGAGGAGTGGTGCAGAAGGGAGGGATTCAAATTCCTGGGATATTGGAACCGGTTCTGGGGAGGTGGGACCAGTACAAACCGGATGGTCTGCACCTGGGCAGAACCGGAACCAATGTCCTAGGGGGAGTGTTTGCTGGTGCTGTAGGGGAGGGGGTTAAACTAATATGGCAGGGGGGTGGGAACCTATACAGGGAGACAGAGGGAAGTAGAATGGGGGCAGAAGCAAAAGATAGAAAGAAGAAAAGTAAAAGTGGAAGGCAGAGAAACCTAAAGCAAAAAGAGCCACATCACACTAAAAATCTGAAGGGGCAAAGAGTGTTAGAAAGACAAGCCTGAAGGCTCTATGCCTTAATGCGAGGAATATTCGTAATAAGGTGGACGAATTAACTGCGCAGACAGCAGTTAACGGGTATGATGTAATTGGCATCACGGAGACATGGCTCCAGGGTGACCAAGGCTAGGAACTCAACATCCAGGGGCATTCAACATTTAGGAAGGATAGACAGAAAGGAAAAGGAGGTGGGGTGGCGTTACTGGTTAAAGAGGAAATTAATGCAATAGTACGAAAGGACATTAGCTTGGATGATGTGGAATCGGTATGGGTGGAGCTACGGAATACCAAGGGGCAGAAAATGCTAGTGGGAGTTGTGTACATGCCACCAAATAGTAGTAAGGTTGGGGACAGCATCAAACAAGAAATTAGGGATGCATGCAATAAAGGTATAGCAGTTATCCTGGGTGACTTTAATCTACATATTGATTGGGCTAACCAAACTGATGGCAATGCGATGGAGGAAGATTTCCTGGAGTGCATTCTGGATGGTTTTCAAGATCAATATATCGAGGAACCAACTTGGGAGCTGGCCATCCTCGACTGGGTGATGTATAATGAGAAGGGACTAATCAGCAATCTTGTGCGAGGCCCCTTGGGGAAGGGTGACCATAACATGGTAGAATTCTTTATTAAGATGGATAGTGACGCAGTAAATTGAGAAACTAGGGTCCTGAACTTAAGGAAAGGTAACTTCGATGGTTTGAGGCGTGAATTGGCTAGGATAGACTGGCAAATGATACTTAAAGGTTGACGGTCGAGGCAATGGCAAACATTTAAAGATCACATGGATGAGCTTCAACAATTGTACATCCCTGTCTGGAGTAAAAATAAAACTGGGAAGGTGGCTCAACCGTGGCTAACAAGGGAAATTAAGGATCGTGTTAAATCCAAGGAGAGGCATATAAATTGACCGGAAAAAGCAGCAAACCCGAGGACTGGGAGAAACTTAGAATTCAGCAGAGGAGGAAAAAGGGTTTAATTGAGAGGGAAAATAGAGTACAAGAAGAAGCTTTCCGGGAACATAAAAACTGACTGCAAAAGCTTCTATAGATATGTGAAGAGAAAAAGATTAGTGAAGATAAATGTAGGTCTCTTGCAGTTGGATTCAGGTGAATTTATTATGGGGAACAAAAATGGCAGACCAATTAAACAAAGACTTTGGTTCTCTCTTCACGAAGGAAGACACGAATAACCTTCCGGAAGTACTAGGGAACCAAGGGTCTAGTGAGAAGGAGGAACTGAAGGATATCCTTATTAGGTGGGAAATTTTGTTAGGGAAATTGATGGGATTGAAGGCCGATAAATCCCTGGGGCCTGATAGTCTGCATCCCAGAGTACTTAAGGAAGTGGCCCTAGAAATAATGGATGCATTGGTGATCATTTTCCAACAGCCTATCGACTCTGGATCAGTTCCTATGGACGGGAGGGTAGCTAATGTAGCACTTTTTAAAAAAAAAAGGGAGGGAGAGAGAAAGCGGGTAATTGTAGACCGGTTAGCCTGACATTAGTAGTGGAGAAAATGTTGGAATCAATTATTAAGGATGAAATAGCAGTGCATTTGGAAAGCAGTGATAGGATCGTGTCGAGATCGTGTCGAAATCTCGACTCCCGATAAACGACTCAGACACCTTCAGCTCCAGCAGAAGTTTCTTTAATTTACTTGCCCAGTCAATGGCTAAGTGAACACCTTCGAAATGGTACAATTTCACGAGATATTTATACAGTAAAACCCAAGTTATGGCCTCTCCCTGTGTATTGGCTCTGTCTCGCAGTCAGTGAATACAGATAAAGAGTTCATTACTACATCCTTGTCCTGACATGGTTTCCAGATATTTCCTTTTGTCAGGGTTATTAGTTGGCCAGCCGGCCATTGCTTGATGAGAGTGTGGTAATGAGTTATTATCTGCCTTGCATTGTGTCAGGATTGTCCAGTTTCCTGGTCAGTTATTTTTTTGCATCAAATGGATGACATCTCCACAAGAGATAATGGCTGGTGGTTTGAGTACTTCGAAAAGGGTGGGGTGGAGTGGAACTGGTGTCGTATAGACAATAGGAGAGCACCATGGGGGGGGGGAGATTACTTGTCTCAGCAGGACTTGCCTCCCAGCTGTCTAGTGGCTATCAGCCATTTCAAGCCAGGTTTAGCTGTTTATGCAAACCGACTGCTTGTTGCAGAAATTCCTGGAAGGACTAGGACTCCATTTCGTTTTATATTAAAAAGGGCACAAAACTACAGTGTGGTACAGCTTAGATAAAAATATATTTCCACATTCGGTCCATGTCAGCATGGATTTATGAAGGGGAAATCATGCTTGACAAATCTTCGACAATTTTTTGAGGACGTAACCAGTAGAGTGGACAAGGGAGAACCAGTGGATGTGGTGTATTTGGATTTTCAAAGGGCTTTTGACAAGGTCCCACACAAGAGATTGGTGTGCAAAATCAAAGCACATGGTATTGGGGGTAATATACTGACGTGGATAGAGAACTGGTTGGCAGACAGGAAGCAGAGAGCCGGGATAAACTGGTCCTTTTCAGAATGACAGGCAGTGACTAGTGGAGTGCCGCAGGGCTCAGTGCTGGGACCCCAGCTCCTTACAATATACAATAACGATTTGGATGAAGGAATTGAGTGTAATATCTCCAAGTTTGCAGATGACACTAAACTGGGTGGCGGTGTGAGCTGTGAGGGGGACACCAAGAGGCTGCAGGGTGACTTGGACAGGTTAGGTGAGTGGGCAAATGCATGGCAGATGCAGTATAATGTGGATAAATGTGAGGTGATCCATTTTGGGGGTAGAATATTATCTGAATGGCGGTAGATTAGGAAAAGGGGAGGTGCAACGAGACCTAGGTGTCATGATTCATCAGTGATTGAAGGTTGGCATGCAGGTACAGCAGGCCGTGAAGAAGGCAAATAATATGTTGGCCTTCATAGCTCGGGGATTTGAGTATAGGAGCAGGGAGGTCTTAATGCAGTTGTACAGGACCTTGGTGAGGACTCACCTGGAATATTGTGTTCAGTTTTGGTCTCCTAATCTGAGGAAGGACGTTCTTGCTATTGAAGGAGTACAGTGAAGGTTCACCAGATGGATTCCCGGGATGGCAGGACTGACATGAGGAGAGACTGGATAAACTGGGCCTTTATTCACTGGAGTTTAGAAGGATGAGAGGGGATTTCATAGAAACGTATAAGATTCTGACGGGACTGGACAGATTAGATGTGGGAAGAATGTTCCCAATGTTGGGGAAGTCCAGAACCAGGGGACACAGTCTTAGGATAAGGGGTAGGTCATTTAGGACTGAGATGAGGAGAAACTTCTTCACTCAGAGAGTTGTTAACCTGTGGAATTCCCTACCGCAGAGAGTTGTTGATGCTAGTTAATTGGATATATTCAAGAGGGAGTTAGATATGGACCTTACGGCTAAAGGGATCAAGGGGTATGGAGAGAAAGCAGGAAAGGGGCACTGAGGGAATGATCAGCCATGATCTTATTGAATGGCGGTGGTGGCTCAAAGGGCTGAATGGCCTACTCCTGCACCTATTTTCTATGTTTCTATTTCTTATTTTTAAAAAAGGAGGGAGAGAGAAAACAGGGAATTATAGACCGGTCAGCCTGACCTCAGTAGTGGGTAAAATGATGGAATCAATTATTAAGGATGTCCTAGCAGTGCATTTGGAAAATGGTGACATGATAGGTCCAAGTCAGCATGGATTTGTGAAAGGGAAATCATGCTTGACAAATCTTCTGGAATTTTTTGAGGATGTTTCCAGTAAAGTGGACAAGGGAGAACCAGTTGATGTGGTATATTTGGACTTTCAGAAGGCTTTCGACAAGGTCCCACACAAGAGATTAATGTGCAAAGTTAAAGCACATGGGATTGGGGTAGTGTGCTGATGTGGATTGAGAACTGGTTGTCAGACAGGAAGCAAAGAGTAGGAGTAAATAGGTACTTTTCAGAATGGCAGGCAGTGACTAGTGGGGTACCGCAAGGTTCTGTGCTGGGGCCCCAGCTGTTTATATTGTACATTAATGATTTAGACAAGGGGATTAAATGTCGTATCTCCAAATTTGCAGATGACACTAAGTTGGATGGCAGTGTGAGCTGCGAGGAGGATGCTATGAGGCTGCAGAGTGACTTGGATAGGTTAGGTGAGTGGGCAAATGCATGGCAGATGAAGTATAATGTGGATAAATGTGAGGTTATTCACTTTGGTGGTAAAAACATAGAGACAGACTATTATCTGAATGGTGACAGATTAGGAAAAGGGGAGGTGCAACGAGACCTGGGTGTCATGGTACATCAGTCATTGAAGGTTGGCATGCAGGTACAGCAGACGGTTAAGAAAGCAAATGGCATGTTGGCCTTCATAGCGAGGGGATTTGAGTACAGGGGCAGGGAGGTGTTGCTACAGTTGTACAGGGCCTTGGTGAGGCCACACCTGGAGTATTGTGTACAGTTTTGGTCTCCTAACCTGAGGAAGGACATTCTTGCTATTGAGGGAGTGCAGCGAAGATTCACCAGACTGATTCCTGGGATGGTGGGACTGACCTATCAAGAAAGACTGGATCAACTGGGGCTTGTATTCACTGGAGTTCAGAAGAATGAGAGGAGACCTCATAGAAACGTTTAAAATTCTGACGGGTTTAGACAGGTTAGATGCAGGAAGAATGTTCCCAATGTTGGGGAAGTCCAGAACCAGGGGTCACAGTCTAAGGATAAGGGGTAAGCCATTGAGGACCGAGATGAGGAGAAACTTCTTCACCCAGAGAGTGGTGAACCTGTGGAATTCTCTACCACAGAAAGTAGTTGAGGCCAATTCACTAAATATATTCAAAAGGGAGTTAGATGAAGTCCTTACTACTCGGGGGATCAAGGGGTATGGCGAGAAAGCAGGAATGGGGTACTGAAGTTGCATGTTCAGCCATGAACTCATTGAATGGCGGTGCAGTCTAGAAGGGCTGAATGGCCTACTCCTGCACCTATTTTCTATGTTTCTATGTTTCTCTGTTAACTCTCCAAGGGTTTTCTGTGCGGACATAAGTGGCCACATACGCTGGCCTAAGTTAGTTTGGAGTAACTATTAGCTGGCCAAAGTGGCCTAAATGGCAAAATGGGCGGCGGTGGCTTGTAACGCCCCCTTTTGGAAAAAAAACTAAAATAAACTGTAACTAACTCACTTACACTGGTGCAAATTGAATGTGCAAAATGGCGATTTTTAAGATAGTCCAGAAAAATCAAGTTGCTCCAAAAAAAATGGAGCAACTCCTGGGCAATTTTGAGCCCATAATGTGGGCAAGTGTGAGGTTATCCACTTTGGCAGGAAAAATAAAAAAGGAAATTATTATTTAAATGAGAGATTACAAAAAGTACAGGGGGACCTGGGGGTCCTTGTGCATGAAACACAAAGTTAGTATGCAGGTACAGCAAGTAATCAGGAAGGCAAATGGTATGTTGGCTTTTATTGCAAGGGGGATGGAGTATAAACGCAGGGAAGTCCTGCTGCAACTTTACAGGGTATCGGTGAGGCTACACCTGGAGTACTGCGTACAGTTTTGATCTCCTTATTTAAGGAGGGATATACTTGCATTGGAAGCAGTTCAGAGAAGGCTCACTGGGTTGATTCCTGAGATGAAGAGGTTGTCTTATGAAGAAAGGTTGAGCAGGTTGGGTCAATACTCATTGGAGTTTAGAAGAAAGAGGGGATCTTATTGAAACATATAAGATAATGAGTGGCCTTAACAAGGTAGATGCAGAGAGGATGTTTCCCCTTGTGGGGGTATCTAGAACTAGGGGGTATAGTTTCAGAATAAGGCATTGCACATTTCGAACTGAGATGAGGAGGAATTGCTTCTCTCGGAGGGTTGTAAATCTGTGGAATTCTGTACCTCAGAAAGCTGTGGAGGCTGGGTCATTATTTAATATATTTAAGGTGGAGATCGGCAGATTTTTGAACGATAAGGGAGAGAAGGGTTATGGGGAGTGGGCAGGGAAGTGTAGCTGAGGCCAAGATCATATCAGCCATGATCTTATTAAATGGTGGAGCAGGCTTGAGGGGCCAAATGGCCTACTCCTGCACCCATTTCTTATGTTATGAAATGAGCTACTATATACCTTCTGTACTCTTGATTCGGGAAGGTGGTGTTCAGGTTGCATCTTCTCTAGATAATGCAAAGCTTGGTGGGTCTGTGGTCTTTTCTCAGCCTTTTCATTTGTTTGTCTTTGGATTTCCATTGGGAAGACTGACTGACTTGTGCCCTGGCTGTGTGAACACAAAGTTCCAGAGGTTTTTTTAATGCATCATGGTTGTTCCATTGTACTAACAATTCACTGTGTAGAAAGCAAGAAAAAAATGTGTAATTTTGGATGGGTTTTATTCCTGAGTAAAATTCAATTTTCTGGTGTTGAGCTGCTGCAAAGTAGCTGATGTCAAATTCCCTTTTCTGCGGCATAAGCTGCTCTTGAGAAATCAAGAATGGGGACAATGGATTGACAGTCGCATGCTGACACTGGGTGACACTGTCCCAAGATACAGTTCTGCATAAAATATTTGTTCCCAGGTTGCTGTTAACTGGCAGTTCTAATGCATAAAATGCATTTGTGATAATGGTGCCATCAGAGAGTTGTAAGCCGCTTGCAGGCATGGCCAAACTGGCCCACAAAGCTGGAGCAATTTACAGAAATTACGGCAGTGAAGCCATTTAATCCATTCCATCTGTGCTGTTGCAAGCTCTTCAACTGGAGCTTTCTACTGTAATCCCATTTTCACATCCTTCCCAGAACTTTTCTTGACGTCACACTTCCCTACTTTACAATAGTGATTGATGACTACACTTCAAAGATCCTTTGGTCAGGGAATAAAGAGTTATGGAACAAGAGTTTAAAAATATGGTTACAAATAAAGTGAGGAACTGCTATTAAAAATGAGTTAATCTGTCTGTCCAGCAATGCACTCTGTCTGTAATAAAACGTGGAGCTAGAGGCAATCATGCGTTGAGGAACCAGACATAATAAGGATTACTGAGACATGGCTGTAGAAAAATCAGGACTGGGAATTAAACATTCCAGGGTATAACATATTTAGAAAAGAGTAGGAAAAGGGGGCGGTAAAGTAGCTGTACTTAGTAGAGATAACATAATTGCAGTAGAAAAAGGTACACAGCGATCAGCAAGTCAGAAATAGAATCCATATGGATCGAGATAAAGGATGAATCACACTAATAAAAGTAGTTTACATAGCACAAATAGTGGAAGGGAGGTGAAGGAAGAAATATGAGAACAAATTAGGGAAATTACTTTAAAATAAAAAGGAATCACAATCATGGAGGATTTCAACTAGCCTGATATCAATTGGGCAGACGAGGTAGGTAAAGGGGATAATGGAATGGAGCCCCTACAATGTGTACAGGACTCCGTTCTAACCCAATATGTAAAAAGTGCAACAAGGGAGGATTCGCTCTTGGATCTATTAATGGGGAATCAACCAGAACAGATAAGAGAAGGAAAAGTAGGGGAACATCTAGGCAATAGTGACCATAATATAATACGCTTTAAGATAATTTAGAAAGACATAAACATGACGAGTACCAAGGAAATGGATTGAAGAAAAGCTGATTTTGAGGGACTGAGAATAGAAGTTGGGAAAATAAAATGGACTACAAAATTGCTAAACTGATGTAGAACAGCAATGGGAAACATTTAAAATGGTGTTCAACAGAGTCCAGGAAAAATATATTCTCAAAAAAACAAGAACAAGCTAAACACTAATTAAACACCGTGGATGAATGATGGTTAGGAAAGAGGCATACACTATCGACAACAGGGTGAGGGAGAATAACAGGACATTAGGAGAGAAGTCAAAAAACAATTGGGAAGGCAAAGAGGAACTATGAAATTTAATTATCAATGAACATAAAACAAAATAGTAAAATATTTTACAAGTAAGTACTTAAATAAAGGAAGGTAGGGATAGGCAGGATAATCCCACAGGCAGCAATAGAGAGATGGCAGAGGTATTCAATAATTACCTCGCTTCAGTATTTACCAGGGAGAGGAGAACAGGTGGCGATGACACCGGATGACGTGATTAGTAATGAGATAACAGCACTTAAAATAAAATGAGGAAATATATTACATAAACTAATGAAACTCCAAGGATAAAACCCCTTGTCCGGATGGATTGCATCCGTGCATTTTAAAAGAATCTAGGGAAGAGATAACAGAGGTGTTACTGCACATAGTAAATAATTCGTCAGAAAAAGATGCAGTGGCAGAGGACTAGCGGATTGCTAACATAATACCTATATTTAAGAAGGGGGCTAGAACATGTCTCGGGAATTATAGACCAGTCAGCTCAACATCGGTGGTTGGAAAAATAATGGAATCCCTACAAAAGGAGAAAATGGAATAACATCTAGAAATTGAAAATATAATAATGAATAGTCAGCATGGATTTCAAAAGGGAAAGTCTTGCTTGACCAACCTCCTTGAATATTTTGAAGAAGTAACAGAGAGTAGACAATGGTAATTGCAGTAGATGTAATTTATCTAGATTTTCAAAAGGCCTTCGATAAGGCACCCCATAATCGACTCATGAATAAGGTCAGGGAATTTGGGTCCCAATTTTCCCTAATCACAAATTATGGTGTCCACTTACCTGTGTGCATGTTTCTTTCAACACCCGTCAGCACCAGAAAAAAAAAATCATTAGTTTCTGGTAAAGGAAACCTGAATGTCGTGCGAGTGCTACCAGAGTCCATCTCTGGGTGGCGGGGGGGGCGCGCGCGCGCTAACAGTGTGCGCCTAAAATGCACTGCGCGTGCACTGGAGAAAAAAAAATGACCTGGGGCGGTGGGCGATCCTCGGCTTCATCAAAAGGCTGATTTTTGACATTATGAAGATTAAGAAAATAAACCATTATTGTTACCATTTTTACAATGCTAGACAGGATGTGGAAAATTCAGGTACTGCCTGGTTGGTCTGTTACTGCCCTCAACAAAGTGAGGAAGCTCCACCTATTTTTAGTTACAACACACATTGGCAATTGGTACTTTTCCACCGAGTTTGATTTCAGGAGTGCCTGCTGTTTTCGGGAAACCATCCCTGTGAGCCAGGCTACCTACAGAAAGGTGAAGCAGAACATGAGTCACTGGCACAGCCTCTGGCGTTGTGATATGAAGCCAAGTTGTGCCCGAGTTGTGGGAACCTCCCCGTGCGCTTGCGGCTGAGGAAAACAACAGATTTCTTAATATTTTGACTAACTTGCTCTCCGTTCAACTCGTGTTTCTTCTGTGCATCACTGCACAGTATAAAGGTAATTGGGCCAAAAAGCAACTGGATTGTGACAGTGTTTTGAAATATATTACAAGAAAT
The DNA here is from genome assembly GCF_044704955.1 of Pristiophorus japonicus. Taxonomy (NCBI): domain Eukaryota; kingdom Metazoa; phylum Chordata; class Chondrichthyes; family Pristiophoridae; genus Pristiophorus; species Pristiophorus japonicus. Next base: position 96,530,260 of record NC_091991.1, on the reverse strand, counting down.
AAATCGTATTTATACAACATGTTTATATATCATGTTTTCAGGATGTTCCCTAGCAGGTCACTGAATAAGTCAGCTTAACTCCAGTTGTGGATAAGATTCCAGAGGCTTTAATATAGAGTAAAATTAATACCTAGAAAGATGCGAGTTAGTTAAGAACAATCGGCAAAAGGTTCTTTGATTAATTTTACACCATTTTGTGAAAAACTAGCAGTGTGTATTGATAAAGGAAATAGATGTTGTGTTTCTGGATTTCTAAAAGGAATTTGATAAGGTGCTGCATAAAGTTGATAGAAAATAGCCAAGGAGGCCCATTGACCAGGGATAGGAGCAGGCCGGGGCCAATTTCTTTAAGTGCAGGTAAGGCTTTTTGAAACGGTGTTGCATGTGTCTGTGCGCTGCTTTTATAAAAAACAAACGTTATTGGGGAAAGTGGCCTTATGGCCAGAAAGGGTGCGTAAACTGCTTTTTAGCGTATACCAGCGCCAGAATGTATGGCACATATTACTTGGAAAATAAGAATCAAAATGGGGTAGAGGACCACAGGGATCTCGGAGTACAAATCGCTAAAATATCAACACAGATTAACGAGGCCATAAAAATTATTTTTAGAGGGATAGAATTGAAAAGTAGTGACGTTATGCTAAACTTGTATCGAACCTTGATTAGACCACACTTAGAGTACTGCGTACAATTCTGGTCGCCAGATTATAAAAAGGATATAGAGACACAGGGAGGGTGCAGAGAAGATTTACAAGGATGATTCTAGAAATGCAAGGGTATGCATATGAGGAAAGGATGAACAGGCTTGGTCTCTTTTCTCTTGGAAAAAAGAAGGCTGAGGGGTGACCTAATGGAGATCTTTAAAATTATGAAAGGTTTTGATAGTGGATACAGAGAGAATGTTTCCACTTGTGGGGACGAGCATAACTCGAGGCCATCAATATAAGATAGCCACCAAGAAATCAAATGGGGAATTCAGGATAAACTTCTTTACCCAACGAGTGGTGTGAATGTGGAACTCGCTACCAGAAGGAGTGGTTGAAGGGAATAGTATAGGTGCATTTAAGGGGCGGCTAGATAGGCATATGAGGGAGAAGGGAATAGAGGGATATCATAGATTCCTAGAAATTTACAGCACAGAACGAGGCCATTTGGCCCATCATGTCTGTGAGCTGACAAAGAACTATCCAGCCTAATTCCACTTTCCAGCTCTTAGTCTGTAGCCTTGCAGGTTACGGCACTTAGCATTTAAAAAGTACTTGGATATGCACTAAGGGTTTCTGCCTCGACCATCCTTTCAGGTAGTGTGTTCCAGATTCCCACCACCCTCTGGGTGAAAATATTTCTCCTCATCTCTCCTACCACTTAATTTAGATCTATACCCCCTGGTTATTGACCCCTCTGCTAAGGGGAATGGGAACTTTCTATCCACTCTATCTAGGCCACTCATTATTTTATATACCTCAATGAGGTCTCGCCTCGGTTACAAAGAAAACAGCCCAGCCTATCCAATCTTTTCTCATAGCTAAAATTCTCCAGTTCAGGCAACATCCTTGTAAATCTCCTCTGTACCATATCTAGTGCAATCACATCTTTCCTGTAATGTGGTGACCAGAACTGCACGCAGTACTCCAGCTGCGGCCTAACCAGTGTTTTATACAGTTCCAGCATAACCTCTTGTATTCTATGCCTCAGCTAATAAAGACAAATATCCTGTATGCTGCCTTACTCACCTTACCTACCTGGCCTGCTACCTTCAGGGATCTGAGGACATGCACTCCAAGGCCCCTCTGTTCCTCTACACTTCTCCGTGTCCAACCATTTATTGTGTATTCCCTTGCCTCGTTAGTCCCCCCCCCCCCCCCCCCCCCCAAATGCATTACCTCACACTTATCCGGATTGAATTCCATTTGCCACTGCTCTGCCCACCTGACCAGTACATTGATATCTTCTTGCAGTCTACAGCTTTCTTCTTCATTATCAACCACACAGCCGATTTTAGTATCATCTGCAAACTTCTTAATCATACCCCCTATATTCAAGTCTAAATCATTGATATATACCACAAAATGCAAAAGACCTAAAACTGAGACCTGCGGAACCCCACTGGAAACACTGGTCTTTTAACCGCAAAAACACCATCAACCATTACCCTGTGTTTCCTGCCTCTAAACCAATTTTGGATCTAACTTGCCACTTTGCCCTGGATCCCATGGGCTTTTACTTTCGTGACCAGTCTGCCATGTGGGACCTTATCAAAAGCATTGCTAAAATATATGTAATCCATATAGACTACATCAAACACATTGCCCTCGTCAATCCTCCTTTTACCACCATAAAAAATTCAATCAGGTTAGTCAGACACGACCTTTCCTTAACCAGTCCTTGATTAATCTGTCTGTCTCGTGTCCCTCCGAATTCATTCCAATAATTTTCCCACCACAGAGGTTAGGCTGACTGGCCTGTAACTACTTGGTCTATCCCTTTCATCCTTTGTTTAAAAAGGTACAATGTTAGCAGTCCTCCAGCACCACACCTGTAGCCAGAGAGGATTGGAAAGTGAAGGTCAGAACCTTTGCTATTTCTTCCTTTGCTTCTCTTAACAGCCTGCGATACATTTCATCCAGGCCTAGTGATCCACTTTCAAAGCTGCTAAATCCCTTAATACTTACCCTCTCTCTGTTTATTTCATCTAATATTTCTCCCCTCCTCCTCCCTGATTCCATTGTCTGCATTGCCCCTCTCTTTTGTGAAAACACTTGCAAAATATTCATTAAGAATCATGCCCACATCTTCTGCCTCCACACATGTAGAACTTAAAAGGTTCTTGGACAAGGCACTAATTAGGCAGCAGTCAGTATGTTTGAGCAATAGATCAAGATTTATTCAGCTTACAGCGTAATGTACTGAACAGCAGCCGATGTTTAAAGAGTTGTCCTCGCAGTCCCTGTGTAAGCTATTTCTTGAATATAGAGGTTTCAACCTATTTTTTTTTATCAACGGTTTGCTTGGCCAGAGTCCATATATGGTTTTTAACAAAACCACCCTTTTTAATTGGTTCTACTGATCAAAAACCCTTGTCACTCACATTAAATATATCATCCTGGCCACACCTGCCCTCAATACATTGGAATGTGTCTTATCTCTCTTGTTCCTAGCTCCAAGCTGTACCAAGGGGCCTCTTTCAAGCTGTCTCATTTTACTGCTTTCACTCGCAGCATTTTCCTGCTTGTCTGCTTGAGTTCAGTCACAAGCTGTTTTGACTGCCTTTGAACAGTCTCCAGCATTCCCATCTCTGCAGAGAATCTCATGGGTAAGATATTAGCTGGTCAATGACTACTATTGAATCTATACATATCTGATTCCTATCTACAGGTACTATGAATCTCTTTCTCAAATACCAGTCCTTGGACACAGGTTGCCTTTATGATCCCAAATAGGCCCGACTCTTTCAGTTATCCTCTTGCTCTTCATGTATTGATGAAACATCTTTCGGTGTTTCTTGATTTTACTTGCCAATACTTTTTCATGCCCTCTCTTTGCTTTCCTAATTCCCTTTTTAATTTCACCCCTGCACTTTCTATACTCCTCGAGAGATTCTGCAGTGTTGAGCCTCGGTATCCTCCATAAGCTTCCCTTTTTTTCTTTATCCTACCCTGTATGCCCCTTGACATCCAGGGGGCTCTAGATTTGTTAGTTCCACCCATTTTCTTTAAGGGAACATACTTGTTATGCTGATAGTTGGAGTGGAGCAGAAACGCCAGCATGGACTGGTTGGGCTGAATGGCCTGTATCTGTGCCGTACAATGTACTTTATTGGCTGTGAGGCACTTTGGGATGTTCCAGGGTTGTGAAAAGTGCTATATAAATGCAAGTTTCTTTATTTCCTTTTTGAAATAGCAATCCAATTCAATTTAAAAAGAAAGACTTGCATTTATATAGTGTCTTTCACGATCACCGGAAGTCTCAAAGTGCTTTACAGCCAATGAAGTACTTTTTTTGAAGTGTAGACCCTGTTAAAATGCAGTAAATACGCTAGCCAATTTGTTCGGGTTTGACGTGCACAATCAGCACTATAATAATGATCAAATAATCTTTTTTAGTGAAGTTGATTAAGAGAAAAATATTTGGCCAGGACACTGGATAGCTCCTCTGTTCTACTTCGAAATAATGCTATGGGATCTTTTATATCCATCTGAGAGGGCAGAAAGGGCCTCGGTTTAACATCTCATCCGAAAGACAGCACTTCTAAGTGCAGCCCTCCCACAGTACTGCACTGGAGGGTCAGCCTAGATTTTTGTGCTTGCCATGCTACTTCCAGTAAAGTATTCCATGTTCCAATAACTGAAAGAAGTTCGTCTAACTTTTCCTTTCATTCAATCTTCAGTCTATGCTTTTTGTTATCAACTCACCTACCAGAGAAGCAATCTTTTACTATTTACTCTTTTAAAAATCCCCTCTCAATGTTCAAAGTATCTTTTAAATCCCTCTAATTTTATTCCAGGGACAAGAACTCAATCTTTCGACCTTTCTTAATAACTCCCAATCTCTCATTTCTGATGTAAATCCAGTGCATCTTCATTGTACTCTTTCCATTGGTCACGGGGTATCCTTGCTACAATGTGCTCATGCTTCTTGCTGACTGATTTGTCCTGTTTCAAATTCATGGAGTTATATTGCGTCTGCAGCATCGAAACAGGCCAACTGGTCCATGTGGGTATTTACCTTCCACATCAACCTCCTCTCCTCCCCATCAACAAAAGCTATTCCTTTCTCCCTTGTGTTTATCTAGCTTCCCCTGAAATGCATCTCTGCTATTCACCTCAACCACTCCCTGTGGCAGCGAGTTCCACATTCTCACCACTCTCTGGGTAAAGAGGTTCTCCTGAATTCCCCATTGGATTTATGATATATTTATGAACCCTAGTTTTGGATTTCCCACGAGTGAAAGCATTTTCTCTGTGTCTCCCCTATCTAACCATTTTGTAATTTTAAAGACCTCTATCAAGTTCTCCTTCGGCCTTCTCTTTTCAAGAGAAAAGAGAGCCAGCCTGATAAAGCTCTCAGTATATCCTCTCTCGTGGTATTCTGCTTGTGAATCTTTTTTGCATCTTCTCACCAAGACAACACTAAAAGCATCCCAATAGTTGATAATCAAGATGCTATTGGGAGGGGAACTTAAAACAATCACTATCAATGGAGACAAGGTGTTAGGCAAACTAATCGGACTAAAGGTGAACAAGTCCCCTGGACCTGCTGGCGTGCATCCTAGGATCTTAAAAGAAGTGGATGCAGAGATAGTGGATGCATTGGTTGTAATCGAGCAAAATTCCCTGGATTTTGGAGAAGTCCCAGCGGATTGGAAAACCGCAAATGTAACACCCCTATTCAAGAAGGGAGGGAGACAGAAAGCGGGAAACTATAGACCAGTTAGCCTAATATCTGTTGGTGGGGAAAATGCAGCCGACCATTATTAAGGAAGTAGTATCAGGACATTTAGAAAATCATAATACAGTCAAGCAGAGTCAGCACGGTTCTTTGAAAAGGAAATCATGTTTGACAAATTTGCTGGAGGATGTAACGAGCAGGGTGCATAAAGGGGAACCAGTGGATGTGGTGTATTTGGATTTTCAGAAGGCATTCGATAAGGTGTCACATAAAACGTTACTGCACAAGATAAAAGCTCACAGGGTTGGGGCTAATATATTAGCATGGATAGAGGATTGGCTAACTTTTTTTTATAAAACAGAGTGTTGGGATAAATGGATCATTTTCAGGTAGGGTGCCACAGGAATCAATGCTGGGGCCTCAACTATTTACAATCTATATTAATGACTTGGATGAAGGGACCGAGTGTAATGAAGCCAAATTTGCTGATGATACAAAGCAGGTTGTGAGGAGGACCCAAAGAATCTGCAAAGGGATATAGACAGGCTAAGTTAGTGGGCAAAAATTTGGCAGATGGAGTATAATGTTGTAAAATGTGAAGTTATCCACTTTGGTAGGAAAAATAAAAAAGCAAATTATTTAAATGGCGAGAGATTACAAAATGCTGTGTTACAGAGGGACCTGGGGATCTTTGTACAAGAAACACAAAATGTTAGTATACAGGTAAAGCAAGTAATGAGGAAGGCAAATGGAATGTTGGCCTTTATTGCAAAGGGGATGGAGTATAAAAGCAGAGAAGTCCTGCTACAACTGTACAGGGTATTGGTGAGACCACTCCTGGAGTATTGTATACAATTTTGGTCTCCTTATTTAAGGAGGGCTATACTTGCATTGGAGGCAGTTCAGAGAAGGTTCACTGGGTTGTTTCCTGAGATGAAGGGGTTGTCTTTTGAAGAAAGGTTGAGCAGGTTGGGCCTCTACTCATTGGAGTTTAGAAGAATGAGAGGTGATCTTATTGAAAGGTATAAGATTCTGAGGGGGCTCGACAAGGTAGATGCAGAGAGGATGTTTCACCTCGTGGGGGAATTTAGAACTAGGGGGCATAGTTTGAAAGTAAGGGATCGCCCATTTAAAACGGAAATGTGGAGGAATTTCTTCTGAGGGTCGTGAATCTTTGGAATTCTCTATACCAGAGAGCGGTGGAGGCTGGTCATTGAATATATTTAAGGTGGTTTTGAATGATGGGGAGGGGGTCCAGGGTTATGAGGAGCAGGCAGGAAAGTGGAGTTGAGGCCAAGATTAGATCAGCCATGATCTTATTGAATGGTGGAGTAGGCTTGAGGGGCCAAATGGCCTACTCCTGTTCCCATTATGTTGTGTTCTCCAATGCCTCTATATCCCTTTTATAATAGAGACTTGAACTGTGCACAGTACTCCCAAGTGTGGTCTAATCAAAGTTCTATAAAACATTTAACATAACTTATCTGCTTTTCAATCTGTTCCTCTCGAAACTAACCCCAGTGCTTGGTTTGCTTTTTTTATGGTCTTATTAACCTGCGCTGATACTTTGGTGTTCAGGGAGATCTAGGTGTCCCCGTGCAGGAAACACAGTCAGCATGCAGGTACAGCAATAAGGAAGGCAAATGGCATGTTGGCCTTTATTGCAAGGGAATTGGAGTACAAGAGTAAGGAAGTCTCACTACAATTGTACAGGGCTTTGGTGAGACCTGGAGTACTCTGCACAATTTTGGTCTCCTTATCCAAGGAAGGATGTACTTGCTTTGGAGGCAGTGCAACAAAGGTTTACTCGATTGATTCCTGGGATGAGAGGATTGTCCTCAGAGAATGAGTACATTGGGCCCTGACTTTAGAAGACAGAGGTGATTCCATTGAAACATATATGTTACTGAGGGAGCTTGACCGGATAGATGCTGAGAGGTTATTTGCCCTGGCTGGAGAGTCCAGAACTAGGGGCTCATAGTCTCAGGATAAGGGAAGGCCATTTAATACTGAGCTGAGGAGGAATTTCTTCACTCAGAGGGTTGTGAATCTTTGGAATCCTCTACCTTAAAGGGCTGTGGATGCTGAGTATGTTCAAGGCTGAGATCTGGATTTTTGGACAATAGGAGAAGTAAGGGATAAGGAGAGAGGGTAGGAAAGTAGTTTTGAGGCCGAAGATCAGCCATTGAATGGTGGAGCAGGCTCGAGGGGCCGCATGGTCTACTGCTCCCTATTGTTACGTTTTTACTGATTTGTGTATCTGTACCCTAAAATCCCTTTGCTCCTCTGCCCCATTTAGACAAATTATGCAAGCAGTAAGTGGCTTCCTTATTCTTCCTACCAAAATGCACCACCTCACACTTACCTATATTGAAATTCATTTGCCAGTTTCATGCCCATTCTGCAAGTTTATTAACTTTGTATTGTATTTTGTCACAGACCTTTTGTAATGGCTGCAACCCTAAATTGGTGTTGGCAGCAAATTTGTAAGTATCAGCAATGTTTAGAAAAGATTGCTGAGTGCTGTTGCCACACACCCTAAATTGGCTAGACTTTCCATCGGATGCACCCAGCTACCGCCCATTTAACCGCTAAGATTTAGTCCAATGCCCATATTTCAATAAAAATGGAAACTGTCCATTTATCGCCAACATTCGTTTCGGCATCTCGCCCACATATCACCCAAAACATCGCTCGCCCAAAAGATCGCTTTAAAAAAAAAAGCTGCACTCACCTGACCTTAACCAGCGGTATGGATGGCGTTTTGTAATTCGGAGGACTTTTCATAAAAGGCTGCTTCAAGTTGATGGGAGCTTTTAAGTCATTCATGAGTGCTTTTAAGGTGGTTTTAAAATCTCTTGACGACCATCTACCAGTGTGGAGAATTTGCATTTTTTTAATTGCGTTTAAGAGGACAATTTAATAATTCTGACTACATATAAAATAGGGCATTTAGTGATGGGGCCTGTAATTTCTCAGCCTGTCTTGATGACTGCTCACATGCTGCAGACTCGAGATGGGAGAAGGTATATGGGCACATAATGCTCCTCAAATCAGAGAGGTGGCAACTGCTGAGGAGGAGACCACCTTGCACCCGACGCACTTACAGGACGAAGCGGTCATACCTGAACTTGTCTGAAAACGTGCCTTTGGAGGCTGCCCTTCTGAAAGGAGGTCATCAGTGAGATATGCCAGCTGCTTAAGGGAGATCTGCAGCCAAACAGCACCATCAGGACCGCACTGTCCATTGAGGTCAAGGTTACTGTAGCACTTTCCTTCTAGACATCGGGCTCCTTTCAGGCCTCAGCTGGCGACATTTGTTGTACCTCTCAGCATGCCACACATTGCTGCATTCAACAGGTGACTGAAGCCCTTTACACATGCAGGATGGACTTTATAAGCTTGCCGATGACCAGGGAGGCACAGACTGAGGGCTTGGGGTTTCTCGAATAGCAAACTTCCCCAAGGTGCAGGGAGCAATAGACTGCACGCACATCGGCATACGAGCACCTTTTCAGGATGCAGAGGTGTTTTGGAACCGAAATGGATTCCACTCCCTGAATGTGCAAATCGTTGTCGACCATAAGCAAATAATCGCGGCAGTAAATAGAAACATAGAAAATAGGTGCAGGAGTAGGCCTTTCGAGCCTACTCAACAAGATCATGGCTGATCACCCCTTCCCCCTCCACACCCCCCCGACCCCCCCCCCCCCCCCCCCAGCCGCAAGGACCACATCCAATGAACTGGCATCAACAACTCTCTGTGGCAGGGAACCGCACAGGCCAACAACTCCCCGAGTGAAGAAGTCTCTCTCAATCCCAGCCGCAAACGACCCACCCAACACTGGGAACACTCCCCCCGCACCCAACCCGCCCCGTCCCGTCAGAATCCTTCCCAAATGCCGAACACCCCCGGGGCCACGCCCGTGCGACACAAACCGCCATCTGCGCAGTCAACCCTTCCACCCCACTCCGAACACTCCCCGCGCAGAGCCCTCCGGCCCGCCCCTCCAACACACTTCACCCCCCCCACCCCCAGACCTCCGCTGCAATGTAGCCCCTCCCGTCCCTCGCCCTGGGTTTCTCCCCCCAAAAATGCTAATTTTCTGGGGAGCACACATCTTGTGTGAGAGCACTGTCTCTGACCTATAAGAGTCAGCCACAAGGTCACGGTTGGATGCTGGGGGATAAAGGATATGGCCTTGCCAGCTGGCTCATGACCCCCACCCCCCACCCCACCCCCCTGCGGCGCGTAAGCCCCAGACAGAAGTTGAGAAGCGCTACAACAAAAGCCACATAGCCACACGCAATATCGTCAAAGACAATTGGAGTGCTTAAACATCGCTTCAGATACCTGGACCACTCTGGAGGCGAATTACAATACCACCCTGAGCAGGTCGCTCAATTCATTGTGGTATGCTGCATAAATGGGCTATCTGGAGAGGACAAGAATTGGCAGATGGGACTGCTGGTCCGCCTCAGGAGAAAGTAGAGGACGAGGAGGAGGTGGACGATGACCTCGGGGAGGACAATCAGCCTGTCCACACCCCACTCCAGACCACAGGAAAAGCCTCGTGGTTGTTACGCAGCTGCAAGACTGTTGCGTCAGCAGCTCATAAATGAATGCTTTGCGTTACATTGGTGACGGTTACAATTACAGTTGTTATGTTATGTTTCATCTTTGCCTTTCCTGGCCTCGCCAGTGTTCCCAAACTTTTTAGATGCTTAATGCTTCTGCTATTTGAAGACATTGCACAACAATGTTAAGTTAAATAAAACATTTTAATGTTATAAAAGTGTAAATCAAATTTTTTAAAAAACCAACATCATTAAAAGTTAACACCCATGTACCCCCCACCCCCACCCCAACAGTGAAAATTTTATAAACAACAAATAACAATAAAAACCACAGCAACAACAACATACTTTAAAAAACCATTATAAATATAACCAACACCCAGCCACCCAAACATTCAACAATTTTCTTCAACAATAACAACAACAATTAGAATAATCCCCACCCTCCCTAACTGCGGCCACGCTTCTTTCCTTTACCCCCCCCCCCTTCATCTTAACCACACCTCTTCCCCCTTCCCCTACCAACTCCAAGCCGCCTTGGAGCAGGGCACCTGGAGTGCTGCTGCTGTGTGGGGCGTGACAGCAGATGAATAGATTGGGCTAGAAATGGAGAGGACGTTTTCCAGGGAACAGTCCTCCGAGTCAGAAGCAAGAGCTTCCTCCAGACCCGCATGTGTCAGTGACAGTGGCAGAGGGCACCTTGGGGTGTAGTGCCATATTCCGGGACCACTAGCTGCCCTCTTGGCATCCATGGACTCGGCTATCCTCTCCATCACCGCTACCATCCTGACGTCTCCTACAAGACGATCGCGGTTAGAGCGGTGACGTGGCCGGTTAGTGTGCCCATTGCTTGGAGGAGCTCTCGACCTATGTCGACGCTCGTCCTGGACAGATTCACCATGTCCACACTTAAATCTACCGTTCTTGGAGCAGACCGACCTTGCCAAACCAACCTCGGCGGGGTCGGTGCAGGCATGGAACCACTCGGGGTTCCCTGCTGCAAGGCGCTTGGCCCCGCTACCTCCTCGGTTGAAGAGGACCTGGCTGCAGGAACACAAGATGAGAGGGCTGCAGGCTCCTCCTGCACCTCCTCGCTATCCTCAGTGGATAGGAGGATCTGCAGAAGCACAAGTGAGGCTCTTGCCTCCTCGCCTCGAGACAACAGGTATGACCACAGGAAGCTGGGGATCCTGTGAAGGCTGACGAGCCTGGGGAAGCCTGTGAGGCCTGGTGAGCTAGAAAACATAAATGAGGTTAGTTCAAGAGAAGGGGATGCTAGGGTCACATGAGAATGCTTGCACTACGCAGGCATATGCACGAGGAGCAACACTACTGCTATAAATATGGGGGGGTGGGTGTGTGGGGTGGGGGTGAGTGGGGTGGGTTGGGGGGGGGGTGGTGGGGGGGGTGGGTGTGTGGGGTGGGGGGGGGTGGGTGTGTGGGGTGGGGGGGGTGGGTGTGTGGGGTGGGGGTGGGGTGGGGGTGAGTGGGGTGGGTTGGGGGGGGGGGGTGGTGGGTGGGGTGGTTTCCCATGACCACCCCGGGTCAGTTGGGCCCATCTATTTTCCACCTCGGAGACCAGGGCAGCATTGACCTCTTCGCTGAAGTGCGGGCCTTGGTCTACCCATCTCACCCACTTTGGCACATCATCCTCTTCACTCATATTTATCTCCTCAATTCTATATTCTCCATTTTGCAAAAAAAAAATCTCAATATACCACTATCAATACCACACCAGCAATACTCTCCACAAGCTTGCTTTCTTTCCCCCCCCCACCCCCGCGCTCCCCCCTCCCCCCGCTCTCTCTTTCCCCCCCCCCCCCCCCCCACCCCCCATGCTAAGTCTACCCCTGGATGTGTGCAAATTAATAGGAGCATGGTGTTGAACCTTTCAGTGACCTACAGGGAACCATGGTAAACACCACAAACACACATTGCACACTCCCTTTAACAAAGTTTACTGGATGTCTGTTGACCTTGTTTTCCTGGGTTTATATCTCATTTGTAAAAAAAATTCAGGTAACTAACCACTGCTGAAATTTGGAAGGAGCTATGACCGAAAGGAAGATGTGCATTTGTATGTATCTTTCACAGCCTCGGGACATCCCAGGCTCTTCACAGCCAATGAAGTTATTTTGAAGTGTAGTCATTGGCTGTCATGTTTCCTACATACAACAATGTGCACACAGCAAGCTCCCACAAACAGCAATGAGATAAGTGATCAATTAAACTGTTAGTGATGTTGGTTGAGGGATAAATATTGGCTAAGACATTGGAGAGAAGTCCCCTGCTCTTTTTTGAATAGTGTCGTGGGATATTTTACTTCCAACTGACCGGGTTATCGTCTCATCTGATTGACTTATGTCCATCCAGTACTGCACTGATGTGTAAGCCTGGATTAGGTGCTTAAGTCTCGAGAGTGGGACTTGAACCCACAACCTTCTGACTCTGAGGCAAGAGTGCTACGACAGAGCCATGGCTGATGCCCTAATGTAATAAAATCGTATGATATTCACTTGAATGGACATCTGTTGTTGGGAAAATGCTGGAGTCCATTATTAAGGAAGCAGTAGCAGGACATTTGGAAAAGCATGATTCAAGCAAGCAGAGTTTGCATGGTTTTATGAAAGGGAAATTGTGTTTGACAAATTTGCTGGAGTTCTTTGAGGATGTAACGAGCAGGGTGGATAAGGGGGGAACCAGTGTATTTGGATTTCTAGAAGGCATTTGATAAGGTGCCACGTAAAAGGTTACTGCACAAGATAAAGGTTCATGGGGTTGGGGGGGTAATATATTAGCATGGATAGAGGATTGGCTAACTAACAGAAAATAGAAAGTCGGGATAAGCGAGTCATTGTCCGGTTGGCAAATAGTAACTAGTGGGGTGCTGCAGGAATCGGTGCAAGGGCCTCAACTATTTACAATCTATATGAATGACTTGGGTGAAGGGACCGAGTGTAATGTATCCAAGTTTCCTGATGATAAAGGTGAGTAGGAAAGCTAATTGTGAGGAGGATGCAAAATATCTGCAAAGGCTAAGTGAATGAGCAAAAATTTGTCAGATGAAGTATAATGTGGGAAAATGTGCGGTTATCCACTTTGGTAGGAAAAATAAAAAAGCAAATTATTATTGAAATAGAGAGGGATTACAAAATGCTACCGTACAGAGGGACCTGGGGGTTCTTGTGCATGAAACACAAACAGTCAGTATGCAGGTACAGCAAGTAATCAGGAAGGCAAATGGAACGTTGGCCTTTATTGCAAGGGGGATGGAGTCTAAAAGCAGAGAAGTCCTGCTACAACTGTACAGGGTATTGGTGAGGTCACACCTGGAGTACTGCGTACAGTTTTGGTCTCCGTATTTAAGGAAGGATATACTTGCATTGGAGGCTGTTCAGAGAAGGTTCACTAGGTTGATTCGTGAGATGAGTGAATTGAGTTATGAAGGTAGATTGAGTCTATATTCATTGGAGTTCAGAAGAATGAGAGGTCATCTTATCGAAACATATAAGATAATGAAGAGGCTCGACAAAGTGGATGCAGAGGAGATATTTCCACTCATAGGGGAAACTAAAACTAGGGGACATAGTCTCAGAGTAAGGGGACGCCAATTTAAAATTAGAATGAGGAGAAATTTCTCCTGAGGGTTGTAAATCTGTGGAGTTCTCCGCCCCAGAGCGCTGTGGAGGCTGGGTCATTGAATATATTTAAGGCGGTGATAGACATATTTTTGAGTGATAAAGGGTTATGGGGAGCGGGCAGGGAAGTGGAGCTGAGTCCATCTTATTGAATGACTGGGCACGCTCGAGGGGCCAAATGGCCGACTCCTGCGCCGATTTCTTATGTTCTTATGGAGTGGGGTGTTAAGGAAACCACATGAATTGAGATTGCCTTCGTGGATTGTTCAAAAACTCGGACTCCGTTTAAAATGTTTTTTTAAATTCGACTTGCCAATCAGATGATGTAGACTTTACTTGAGATCCAAGCTTTGTTTCTTTTTCCTTTTTCAGGACTGGCAACCACCTTTTGCCTGTGAGGTGAAGAACTTCCACTTTACACCAAGAATTCAGCGACTCAATGAGCTGGAGGTGAGGGGGAACTGCATTGTGTCTGATGAAGCCTGAGCAGATTGCTATTTTATTTGTCTCTTTTACCCCTAAACATGAATTTTGTAGTTCTACTAATCATATGCGGCTGACTGCAGTTCTGGTTCTGTTTTTCTAGGGGCCCATTTTAGAGGAGGGGAGGGCATTCCATTGGCGGCTGTGCCTTCAGCTGTTCAGGTCCTAAGCTCTGACACTCCCTCGATAAACCGTCTCTCTCTCTCTCTCTCTCTCTCTCTCTCAGCACATCTCTCAATTCCTTGAAGACACTCCTTAAAATCTAGCAAGCGTTTGGCCACCTGTCCCAATAGCATCTTTAGCTTTGGGTCAGTTTTTGTTTGATGACATTCCTGTGAAGCACCTTGGGATGTCTTGCTCTGATAAAAGCACTGTATAAATGTAAGCAGTTGTATTTAAAATCTAACAATAATCTTGTTGCTACTCTATCTGAAAGGAAAGAAAGAATTGGATTTATATAGCGCCTTTCACAACCACTGGACATACGAACAATGACGGACAGGTGAAGACCATCTGGTCCATCGAGCCTGTCCCCCACAATTGCGATGCCTTGTGCATCAACATATACACTCCATCCCACCCCAGACCATGTGATCTCCTGGGAGAGGCAAAAAAACATAAAAAACCCAAGCCAATTTGGGGGAAAAAATTTGGGAAATTCCTCTCTGACCCATCTCGGTGATCGAAACTAGTCCAGGAGATCACTCTGGCCATTAAATTCTCTGCAGTAAGAGTTAATCTCTGCTGCAGCCAGAAACAAATCCAGCTTTTGATGAAGGAATTCAGTGAGTGCATCCACCACATGAAACGGCAGCTTGTCCCAGAGGTCTATCATTCTCTGTGAAAAGAACCTCCTCCTGACATCTAGCCTTATACAACTTAAATTTGTGCCCCCTGGTCCTGCCTAACCTATTTCATTGAAATAAACTGTCTATTCCCTTCATTATCTTATAAACCTCAATTATATCATATCCCGTCTCAAAGTGCTTTGCAGTCATTGAAGTACTTTTGAAGTAAAGTCACTGTCTAAATCTTCTTTGTGTTTACGTTAGGCCTCACATAATGTATTGCCACTCCATTTGCTTTCTTACAGATTCTATCCTTCCTAAAAATACTTTACAGGTGCTATTAAATCTTTACTTTCCTGTGACATTGTTTTTGATTCCTCCAATCCTGCACATTGCAATACGTGCACTTTATTTTTTTTTGCTGCTGTTTAACATAATTCCTTTTCCCTTGATTTTATTTTGATCAAACGAACACCTCGTTCCTTCATCTGCTTGTAACTGGTCAATGTAATTTTCCTCCTGTACTCCTTTACCTTATTTTGTTTACTTGTACATTTACCTAATCTGTTTTTACCTTCTTTATTTGCTCTTTCTGATTTTTATTTTCCCTGCCCCCTTTCTAGTTTAACTATCTCTTCATTTCTCTCTCTATTTATCTATTTTTGCCAGTTTATTAGCTCCATCCTTGCACACCAGCTCCCACCTTCCCCAGAGCTGGTGCCAATGCCCTATAAAATGGGCCACCCCTTTAACCAAGTGCTGAGCTTCATCTTTTATCTTTAGCCTGTGGCTGGGAGAGTAATCTGCCGACAAGCACCCTTGAAATCCTGCTCCTAAACCTACTTTCTAATCTAAACTCCTTCAGCAGGACTTCAGGCCTTTCCTCTGCGATATTGTTGCCTCCCACTTGCTGACTGGTTGCTTTCCCTCCCTTCCGCAATCTTTCGCAGTCTTTCGGAAATGTCCTTTACTCTAGCACCTGTTAAGGAACAAAGCATCCTGGACAATCAATGGATTGCAAAAATTTGCATCCACCTAATTTTGATTCTCCTATTACTACTACATTCTTAATAAAACTGCTGATTCTCCCCTCTGCCATCTCATGTTTTTTTGGGGGTAATTGTCGTGTCCAAAGTCGTCGTCCTCCCCACAGGCAGCGAGTCCGTTAAACTTGTTGGAGATGGTACTCTGCCCTGGGTGTTGTTGCTCTCGCCAATCCTTGCTTTCTCTTGCATATGGATAGTCATCACTCCTTCCTATACTATTGCCAGCTCCCCCATTGCTCAGCAGGGTCTCTACCCTCCAGTCTTGCTCCATAAAGTGCTCTTCCTCCCTGATGTGGCAGATTATCTCAAACCGCTTCAAGGTCTGTGATCCTGAGCTTGTGTAATCTAAGCAGATGTGTTTGAGTCGATGTCTGCTACTCGACTTTTGTATCTTGCAAGAAACTGTAACTCATTATCCCTCCTATGCTGCTGATCTTACTATAAAAGTTACATAAGATTCAATGATATTTTAAGTTTATATTCTGTAGCAATTTATACTTTAACTGAATCTATCCTATTGGTCTTTCCTTCTCTGCTCCTAGTTCCCATTCTTGTCTTGTGTTCCCCTCGTCCCCACAAAGTATTGTTTTCCTTTCTCACTGCAGATCGATTGTGGGAAAATGGTGAAATAAGAACTTTGAAATTTTGTTTTAGGTTATATGATTGGTTTACGTGCCGACCATTGTTTTTTGAATAAAATTATAAATGGAGCCCAATTCATTTGCACACCATCAGTTAGTTGGAAGACATTTGTTTGAGGTGGAATAAATTGTGGCTCAGTTGGTGTGTTCAAGTCTCACTCCAGGGACTTGAATGCAAAAATCTCGGCTGACACTCCAGTGCAGTGCTGAGGGAGAGCTGCACTGTCAGAGGTGCTGTCTTTCGGATGAGAAGTTAAACCGAGGCTCCATCTTCTCTCTTGGGTGGACGTAAAAGATCCCACGGCAATATTTCGAAGAAGAGCAGGGAAGTTATCCCCGGTGTCCTGGCCAATATTTATCCCTTAATCAACATCACTAAAACAGATTATCTGGTCATTATCACATTGCTGTTTGTGGGAACACCTCCAGTGACGGCAGATGGGCCTCTCCTCCACGACGGCTGAACCTCCTGTGGCGACAGACGACGACCTCCTCAACAGCAACCGGGCCCTCCTCTCCTACGTCGGCGGCTGGCCTCACCACCTCCTTTAGCGAGCTCTCCTTCCCCACTGGTGACTCAGCCTATTCTCCTCCTCCAGCACGTGGTGAGTTCCATGGCTGTGACTCCCCTGACCTCCCACTCTGAACCCCGGTGGCCACTGACCCTCCCAATGCCTGCCCCCAACCAAGCTTCGGACCACCTACCATCAAGGGCTCTACTCAGCGCCGAGTCTGTGGCCAACATCTCGCCATAGGCAACTAGCCTCATACAGCAGAGCCTGGTCTTCAGTCATCTTGGACCCCCTTTCCACTGGACCAAGGTGTGCAACGACCACCCCACGGTAAAACAACTCGCGCACAGGCATGTTCCACTCCTCTAACATGAAGTTCAGGACCTGGAACGTCAGGACCCTCATGGATACTGTTCAGCCATCTAAGAACTCATTTTTAGAGCGGAAGCAAATCTTCCTTGATTCTGAGGGACTGACTAGGATTGATATGATTGATTGATTGTTTGTGGGAGTTTGCTGTGTGCAAATTGGCTACCGTGTTTCCCACATTACAACAGTGACTACACTCAAAGTACTTCATTGGCTGTAAAGCTCTGAGATGTCCGGTGGTTGTGCAAGGTGCTATATAAATGCAAGTCTTAAAATTTTTCTTATATTGAATCATAGAAACAGAAATTTACAGCAGGGAAGGAGGCCATTTCGGCTCCTCATGTCCATGCCGGCCAACCAAGAGCTATCCAGTCTAATCCCACTGTCCAGCTCTCGGTCCGTAGCCCTGTAGGTTACGGCACTTCAGGTGCACATCCAAATTCTTTTTAAATATGGTGAGGGTTTCTGCCTCTACCACCCTTTCAGGCAGTGCGTTCCAGACCCCCACAACCCTCTGGGTGAAGACATTTCCCCTCAAATCCCCTCTAAACCCCCTACCAGTTACTCGAAATCTATGCCCCTGGTTGTTGACCCCTCTGCTAAGGGAAATAGGTCCTTCCTATCCACTATATCTAGGCCACTCTTCATTTTATACACCCCAATCAGGTCTCCCTCAGCCTTTTTTTTTCCAAAGAAAACAAACCCAACCTATCCAATCTTATGTCGTAGCTAAAATTCTCCAGGCAACATGCAATCACATCTTTTCTGTAATGTGGTGACCAGAACTACACGCAGTACTCCAGCTGTGGCCTAACTAGTGTTTTATGCAGTTCAAGCATAACCTCCCTGCTCTTGTAATCTATGCCTTGGCGAATAAAGGCAATGCTTCAGTGTGCAGCCTTAACCACCTGGCCTGCTACCTTCAGGAATCTGTGGACATGCACCCCAAGGCTTCTTTGTTCCTCTACACTTCTCAGTGTCTTACCATTTAATATGGATTTTAGCAACGCTTTTGACGAGGTCCCACATGGCAGATTGGTCATGAAAGTAAAAGCCCATGGGATCCAGGGCAAAGTGGCAAGTTGAATCCCCCTGCCAAGCTAGTTTAAATGCTCCCCAACAGCACTTGCAAACCCTCCCTGCGAGGATATTGGTCCAGGCTCTGTTGAGATGCAGCCCGTCCGGCTTGTACAGGTCCCACCTCCCCAAGAAGTGGTCCTAATGCCTCAGGAAACTCAAGCCTTCCTGCCTGCACCATCTCTCCAGCCGCGTATTCATCTGCTCTATCTTCCTATTTCTGTACTCACTAGCTCGTGGCACTGGGAGTAATCTGGAGATTACTACCTTTTTGAGGTCCTGCTTTTTAATCTCTCCGAGCTCCCTAAAATCTGCCTGCAGGACATCATCCCTCTTTCTACCTATGTCATTGTTAGCCAATATGGACCACGACCTCTGGCTGTTCACCCTCTCCCCTCTCCCCCCAGAATGCCCTGCAGCCGCTGAGTGTCATCCTTGACCCTGGCACCAGGGAGGCAACATAACATTCTGAAGTCACGTCTGCGGCCGCAGAACTACCTGTGTACTCACCTAAGTATCGAAACCCCCACCATTATAACTCTTCCACTCTTTCTCTCCCCACCCCCACCCCGTGCAGCTGAGCCACCCATGGTGCCATGGATTTGGCTCTGGCTGCACTCCCCAGAGGCACCATCGCCCCCACCAGTACCCCGAGGGACACCTGCACTATCTGCCTAGTCCTCCTCTTAAGTCTGGAGGTCACCCATTCCCTCTTTGCCTGCTCGCTCAAGCTGTGGGGTGACCAGCTCTAGAAACGTGCTAGCCACGAAGTTCTTGGCCTCGCGGATGCACTGCAGTGACTCCAGCCGCCGCTCAAGTTGCTGCAGCGAGCGAGACTTCCTGAACATGTGTTCGTCCAGGCTACACGAAGCGTCAGGACTTCTTGTATGGCACAGGATGTGCACTCTATGGGACTAAGATGCCATGCCATGCCTCGAGTTATTAGATTAATTAACTAAAGTTTTTAGTATAGACCTCTGCCCTTAGTTAAAGTCTAAAAGACAACAGACAAAAAAAAGTGATACTCACCAGCCCTGAATCTGAATAGCAAAGAAAAACGATGTGACCTTTACCAACTAATCAGTTACCAGCTATTCTGTGACCTTACTCCTTGTGGGTTTTTTCCCACCTCGCTGCAGGTGAGTCTGAGCCTCATGCTTCCACTTCTTATACACATCTCTCGGGCTCCCGCTGCTGATATATAATTCAATCAACTGAGCAAAGTTCAGATGACTGGCAATGTAAATTTCCATATGATAAATTTAGGAAGAATGAGCTGAGGTAAATAGAAGAACTAGAGTTAGATATAGTACCAAAATACATGTTGCACTTGGAGAATGTGTGCTGTGTGCAAGAGTTTTAATGAATTTGTAATATTTGAATATGGTGTGTGCACTGTTGCTTCCTGCTCTGTAAAAATTGACACTGTAAAATTCAATGTTAAAATATTGACGCCGAGTTGTTGCATTTAGCTGGAACTGTGAGCAATCACATTACTGCGGAGAGTTATACGGATTATCTTTTCCCCACATTTTACTTAAAATGCTTTCTGAAAATTATTTTGTCTGCCATTTTTTTCTCAAACTGAAATGTATATTGTGCAAAATTTAAAAAACAAACTATTTCGCAAGATCGATTTTACCCATTGAATGATCTTGTCATTTAAATGCATTCATTCAGGTTTTTTCTTCAAGGCTTTTATATATTAAATTTAGTTAACGTTCATAACCATTTATTTCAAAAGTACTATCGTGGGGATAATATAACACTCTGCACAGCAGAGCTGGTTGTCCTGGTTAACCCTTGCCACTGGACCAAGACCTAGCTCTGTCAAGCCCGTGTGGTGGCTGGTGTGCAACGTTAAAAAAATCCACGCACAGGCATCTTCCACCCTTCAGGATGTAGTTCGGGATCTGGAATATCAGGTCCTTCATTGAAACACCTGTGAACTCATCCTTTTTTGGTGTGGAAACAAATCATCCTTGATACGAGGGATCGATGAAGAAGAGAATTGATAACACTGTATTAAATGACTTCTGAGTTTGTGTGCAGATTTTCAATAACCATCCTAACTGAAGGTTGTGTTATATGCTTTCAGGCACAGACCCGAGTGAAGTTGAACTTTCTCGATCACATAGCAAAATTCTGGGAACTGCAGGGATCCACGCTGAAAATCCCACATGTGGAGCGGAAAATGTTGGATTTGTACACACTCAGTAAGGTCAGGCCTGCAGCACACTTGGAGGAATAATTCTTCATATTTTGAGGGGGGTTTTCTGCACATGAAATATGATAAAAAAATTAAACAATATACTTTTTTAGTTGAAGTGTCTTGTATATACCTGAGTAACATCACAGGAACAACTGTCTCTGTAGTTTCTTCATTTCAGGCTGCCCTTTTTGTTTTGTTGCCGAGTTTTGCTTGCGTTTTAGACAGAATTCTAGTCCAGGCCATAAGCCGTGTTGCCAGTCCAGTGACATGCATATTTAGACCTTTTTCAGCCGCTCTAGTTTAAAAGCAATAAGGCAATTTGAATCATGTAAATCCTTCTGTATTAACCACAAATCACAAGCTACTAGTTTCTCTCCGATCTCCCCACAAGCTCACCTTGAGACTCACTTCCTGCTCTTGATCCAATACCCACTAAACCGGTGACCATCCAACTTCCCTTCCTGGCCCCCATGCCAGCTGATACTGTAAACGGTTCCTTCTCCTCGGCGACGGTCCAGTGTTCCCTCTGTTTTTGGGTGCACGCACAAAACTTTAGATTGAAAAAGAAGCTCCTGGACTGTCATCACTGCCTGCTCAAAAGAAATACACCTTGACCTCTCTTTCCTTGCAAACTACCACCCCATCTCGAACCACCCTTGCCTCTTGAGTCCTTGAGCGTGTTGTCGCTTCCTAAGTCCGTGCCCATCTTTCCCGCAACTTTTTTTTATTCGTTCATGGGATGCGGGCGTCGCTGGCAAGGCCAGCATTTATTGCCCATCCCTAATTGCCCTTGAGAAGGTGGTGGTGAACTGCCTCTTGAACCGCTGGTGTGACGTCGTGTGGTGAAGATGCTCCCACAGCACTATTGGGGAGGGAGTTCCAGGATTTTGATGCAACGGTGATATACTTCCAACTAGGTGGTGATCCCATGTGCCTGCTGCCCTTGTCCTTCTAGGTAGTAGAGGTACGCTTGCAAAATCCTTGGCCAGTTGCTGCAGTGCATCTTGTAGATGGTACACACTGCAGCCACGGTGCGCCGGTGGGGGAGGGAGTGAATGTTTAAGGTGGTGGATGGGGAGCCAATCAAGCGGCTGCTTTGTCCTGGATGGTGTCGAGCTTCTGGAGTGTTGTTGGAGCTGCACTCATCCAGGCAAGTGGAGAGTATTCCATCACACTCCTGACTTGTGCCTTGTAGATGGTGGAAATGCTTTGGGGAGTCAGGAGGTGAGACACTCGCCTCTGACCTGCTCTTGTAGCCACAGTATTTATGTGGCTGGTCCAGTTAGGTTTCTGGTCAATGGTGACCCCCCCCACCCTCTAGGATGTTGATGGTGGGGAATTTGGCGATGGTAATGCCGTTGAATGTCAACGGGCAGTGGTTAGATCCTCACTTGTTGGAAATAGAATCACAGAAATTTACAACACGGAAGGAGGCCATTTCGGCCCATTGTGTCCGTGCCGGCAGACAAAGAGCTATCCAGCCTAATCCCACTTTCCAGCTCTCGGTCCGTACCCCTGTAGGCTATGCTACTTAAAGTGCATATCCAAGTACTTTTTAAATGTGGTGAGAGTTTCTGCCTCTACAGGCAGTGAGTTCCAGACCCCCACCACCCTATGGGTAAAGAAATTTTCCCTCGTGTCTCCTCTGAACCTCCCCACAATTACTTTAAATCTATGCTCCCTGGTTGTTGAACCCTCTCCAAAGGGAAATAGATCCTTCCTATTCACTCTATCCAGGCTCCTCATAATTTTGTACAGTTCAATAAGGTCTCCCATCAGTTTCCTCTGTTCCAAAGAAAACAAACCCAGCCGACCCAATCTTTTCCTCATACCTAAAATTCTCCGGTCCAGGTAACATCCTTGCAAATCTCTAGACGTGTCCTAACTAGTGTTAGTTCAAGCAGAACCTCGCTGCGCCTTGCCTTATAAAGGCAAGTATTCCATATGCTGCCTTAACCACCTTTTCTACCTGGCCTGCCACCTTCAGGGACATCCTGAGAGACTGATGCACTTCTTGACCTATCTGTTGCCTTTGACATGGTTGACCACACTCTCAAGACTCTCGTCCGTTGTCCAGCTGGGTTGGACTGCCCTCGCCTGGTTCTGTTCTGTTCCCTATTCAGTCGTAGCTAGAGAATCCCTGGCAATGGCTTTTCTTCCTGCACCATGACCTCTGGAGTCCCCCAAGGATGCCTCCTTTAACCCCTCCATGACCTCTATGATGTCTGACTACTTGTCCGATGAGCTGCTGCTTCCTCCAGTTTAACCATTGGGAAGACCAAAGCCTTTATCTGTGGCCATCACCATCAACTCTGCTCCCTTGCCACCGATTTCATTCCTCTCCCTTGCGCTGTACCGGACTGTTCACAACCTCTGCGTCCTGGTTGACTGAGATGAGCTTTCCACCCCTCCATAATCCTCTCCCATCACCAAGACTGCCTACTTCCAACTCCATAATTACCGCCGTCTCCACCCATGCCTCAGCCAATCTGCTGCTGAAATGCTTATCCATGTCTTTGACTATTCTAATGCTCTCCTGGCTGGCCTCGTATCTTGTACCCTCCATGAACTTCAACTCTGCTGCTCGTATCCTAACTCGCACCAAATCCTCTTCACCCGTCACCCCTGTGTCCGCTGACTGACATTGGTTCCTGGTCCACCAACTCCTCAATATTCAAATTCTTGTCTGTGTTTAAATCTTTCCATTGCCTCGCCCGATCCTATCTCTGTAACCACCTTCAGGCTTACAACCCTCTGACATCTCTCTGCCTCTCCAATTCTGGCCTCTTGTTCATCCCCCATTCCCTTTGTCCCACTATTGGCAGCTGTGCCTTCAGCTCTCAACCCAAAGCTCTGGACTTCCCTTGTTAATTCTCTCAGCCTTTCTATCTTTTCTCTCAAGATCCTGATTAACATGTACCTCTTCAACCAGGTTTATCGCCACTTGTCCTAATATCATCTTTGGCTTCTAGTCTTCAGCTGGTAGATTTCTGTCTGATCGTACTCCTGTGAAGCACCTTGAGATGTTTTACTACGTTAAATGTGCTATATAAGTGCAAGTTGCTTCTGCACAAGTTGGGATGCTAAATCCATTGATGCATATCTTGTGCCTGAGTACTGTATCTTGGGCTACAAATTATTATATTCTCTATGATGCATATGAGGAGAAAAAAGCTCAAGGGAGAGAAAAGAATCAATCAAACATTTTACCAAATCTGTCTCCTTTAGTAATGTCTATCTGAATATTTATTTGCATTTTCAGTTTCTAATTTTTCGGAAATGCTATTGATCGACAATAGTTATATCGGTGTACTGACTGTAGCATGTACCCTGTGATTCCTGACCAATTTCTGTTGGATTGGAGGCAGCGAGGGAGGAGTCGGGTGAGGGGAAATTTAGAAATCTAACCAGAAAAGTCTAAACTCAAGCAGTGTGGTGATCTAGGTAAAGATAAACCGAGTGTGACAGGATGGGACAGTGGTGAAAGTGCATCAGCATTTAAAGTGAAAGCAGGGAATAATGGTTAGAAAGTTAAAATTAAAAGCATTCTATCCGAATGCACGAAGCATTCATAACAAAGTAAACAAATGAGTGCCACATAAAAATGGGTTTGATCAAACAGCCATTATAGAGATGTGGTTTCAAGGTGACCAAGGTTCGGAACTAAATATTCCAGAGTACTTGACGTTTAGACAAGACAGGCAGAATGGGAAAGGAGGGGGGTGTAGCCTGATAAAGGATGATAAAAGGACATTAGAGAGAGAGGATCTAGGCTCGGAAGATCAGGAGGTAGAATCAGCATGGGTGGAATTGAGAAATAACAAGGGGCAGAAACACTAGTGGGGATAGTTTCTAGGCCCCCAAACAGTAGCTATACTGTTGGACAGAGTGTTAATCAATATATAATAATACTTTTGTTACAAACTTCTACTATAATAATTGTGGGGGACTTTAATCTTCATAGAGACTGTACAAATTAAATTGGCAAAGGTAGACTGGAGGGTGAATTCATGGACTACATTTAAGAGAGTGTCCTGGACCAATACGTCATGGAACCAATCAGAGAATGGGCTATTTTAGATCTTGTATTCTGTAATGAGATAGCGTTAATTAGTAATCTTGGAGTAAAGGAATCTCTGACTAAGAATGATCATAATATGATGTAATTTCACATTGAGTTTGAGAGTGACGTACTTAAATCTGAAATGAGCGTCTTAAACTTAAATAAAGCTATTTATATACGTATAGAAACATGGACATAGAAACATAGAAAATAGGTGCAGGAGTAGGCCATTCGGCCCTTCGAGCCTGCACCACCATTCAATATGATCATGGCTGATCATTCCCTCAGTACCCCTTTCCTGCTTTCTCCCCATACCCCTTGATCCCTTTAGCCATAAGGGCCATACCTAACTCCCTCTTGAATATATCCAATGAACTGGCATCAACAACTCTCTGCGGTAGGGAATTCCACAGGTTAACAGCTCTGAGTGAAGAATTTTCTCCTCATCTCAGTCCTAAATGGCTTACCCCTTATCCTTAGACTATGTCCCCTGGTTCTGGACTTCCCCAACATCGGGAACAATCTTCCTGCATCTAACTTTTCCAGTCCCGTCAGAATTTTATATGTTTCTATGAGATCCCCTCTCATCCTTCTGAACTCCAGTGAATACAGGCCCGGTCGATCCAGTCTCTCCTCATATGTCAGTCCTGCCATCCTGGGAATCAGTCTGGTGAACCTTCGCTGCACTCCTTCAATAGCAAGAACGTCCTTCCTCAGGTTAGGAGACCAAAACTGAACACAATATTCCAGGTGAGGCCTCACCAAGGCCCTGTACAA
This sequence comes from Pristiophorus japonicus, assembly GCF_044704955.1. Taxonomy (NCBI): domain Eukaryota; kingdom Metazoa; phylum Chordata; class Chondrichthyes; family Pristiophoridae; genus Pristiophorus; species Pristiophorus japonicus. Next base: position 96,504,688 of record NC_091991.1, on the reverse strand, counting down.
CTGCAGCAAGAACTCCCTGCTCCTATACTCAAATCCCCTAGCTATGAAGATCAACATACCATTTGCCGCCTTCACCGCCTGCTGTACCTGCATGCCAGCTTTCAATGACTGATGTACCATGACACCCAGGTCTCGTTGCACCTCCCCTTTTCCTAACCTGCCGTCTTTCAGATAATATTCTGCCTTTGTGTTTTTGCCCCCAAAGTGGATAACCTCACATTTATCCACATTATACAGCATCTGCCACGCATTTGCCCACTCAGCTAACCTGTCCAAGTCACCCTGCAGCCTCTTAGCGTCCTCTTCACAGCTCACACTGCCACCCAGCTTAGTGTCATCTGCAAACTTGGAAATATTACACTCAATTCCTTCATCTAAATCATTGATGTATGTTGTAAAAAGCTGGGGTCCCAGCATTGAACCTTGCGGCACTCCACTAGTCACTGCCTGCCATTCTGAAAAGGACCCGTTAATCCTGATTCTCTGCTTCCTGTCTGCCAACCAGTTCTCTATCCACATCAGTACATTACCCCCCAATACCACGTGCTTTCATTTTGCACACCAAACTCTTTTGTGTGGGACCTTGTCAAAAGCCTTTTGAAAGTCCAAATACACCCCATCCACTGGTTCTCCCTTGTCCACTCGACAACCTCAAAGAATTGTAGAAGATTTGTCAAGCATGATTTCCTTTTCATAAATCCATGCTGACTTGGACCGATCCTGTCACTGCTTTCCAAATGCACTGCTATTTCATCTTTAATAATTGATTCCAACATTTTCCCCACCACCGATGTCTGGCTAACTGGTCTATAATTCCCCGTTTTCTCTCTCCCTCTTTTTAAAACATGGTGTTACATTAGCTACCCTTCAGTCCATAGGAATTGATCCAGAGTCGATAGACTGCTGGAAAATGATCACCAATGCATCCACTATTTCAAGGGCCAATTCCTTAAGTACTCTGGGATGCAGTCCATCAGGCCCTGGGGATTTATCGGCTTTCAATCCCATCAATTTCCCTAACACAATTTCCCGACTAATAAGGATTTCCTTCAATTCCTCCTTCTCACTAGACCTTCGGTCCCCTAGTATTTCCGGAAGGTTATTTGTGTCTTCCTTCGTGAAGACGGAACCAAACTGGTCTGCCATTTCTTTGTTCCCCATTATAAATTCACCTGAATCCGACTGCAAGGGATCTACGTTTGTCTTCACTAATCTTTTTCTCTTCACATATCTATAGAAGCTTTTGCAGTCAGTTTTTATGTTCTCTGCAAGCTTCCTCTCGTATTTTTCCCCCTCTTAATTAAACCCTTTGTCCTCCTCTGCAGATTTCTAAATTTCTCCCAGTCCTCAGGTTTGTTGCTTTTTCTGGCCAATTTATATGCCTCTTCCTTAGATTTAACACTATCCCTAATTTTCCTTCTTAGCCACGGTTAAGCCACCTTCCCCATTTTATTTTTACTCCAGACAGGGATGTACAATTGTTGAAGTTCATCCATATGATCTTTAAATGTTTGCCATTGCCTATCCACCGTCCACCCCTTTAAGTATCATTTGCCAGTCTAATCTAGCCAATTCACGTCTCATACCATCGAAGTTACCTTTCCTTAAGTTCAGGACCCTCGTCTCTGAATTAACTGTGTCACTCTCCATCTTAATAAAGAATTCTACCATATTATGGTCACTTTTCCCCAAGGGGCCTCTCACAACAAGATTGCTAATTAGTCCTTTCTCATTACACATCACCCAGTCCAGGATGGCCAGTCCTCTAGTTGGTTCCTCGACATATTGGTCTAGAAATCCATCCCTAATACACTCCAGGAAATCCTCCTCCACCGTATTGCGACCAGTTTGGTTAGCCCAATCAATATGTAGATTAAAGTCGCCCATGATAACTGCTGTACCTTTATTGCACGCATTCCTTATTTCTTGTTTGATGCTGTCCCCAACCTCACTACTACTGTTTGATGGTCTGTACACAACTCCCACTAGCGTTTTCTGCCCTTTGGTATTCCGCTGCTCTGGTATTCCGCTGCTCTACCCATACCGATTCCACATCATCCAAGCTAATGTCCTTCCTTACTATTGCATTAATTTCCTCTTTAACCAGCAACGCTACTCCACCTCCTTTTCCTTTTCTGTCTATCCTTCCTGAATGTTGAATGCCCCTGGATGTTAAGTTCCCAGCCTTGGTCACCCTGGAGCCATGTCTCTCTAATCCCAATTATATCATATTCATTTATTGCTGCCTGTGCAGTTAATTCGTCCACTTTATTACGAATACTCCTCTCATTGAGGCTCAGAGTCTTCAGGCTTGTCTTTTAACACACTTTTGCCCCTTTAGAATTTTGCTGTAATGTGGCCCTTTTTGATTTTCTGTCTTGGGTTTCTCTGCCCTCCACTTTTACTTTTCTTCTTTCTATCTTTTGCTTCTTCCCCCATTCTACTTCCCTCTGTCTCCCTGCGTAGGTTCCCATCCCCTGCCATATTAGTTTAACCCCTCCCCAACAGCACGAGCAAACACTCCCCCTAGGCCATTGGTTTCAGTTTGTACTGGTCTCACTTCCCCCAGAACCGGTTCCAATGTTGCAGGAATTTGAATCCCTCCCTTTTGCACCACTCCTCAAGCCACGTATTCAACTGAGCTATCCTGCGATTCCTACTCTGACTAGCATGTGGCACTGGTAGCAATCCTGAGATGATTACCTATTGAGGTCCTACTTTTTTATTTAACTCCTAGCTTCCTAAATTCACCTTGTAGGACCTCATCCCATTTTTTACCTATATCGTTGGTACCTATATGCACCACGACAACTTGCTGTTCACCCTCCCCCTCCAAAATGTCCTGCACCCGCTCCGAGACATCCTTGACCCTTGCACCAGGGAGGCAATGTGCCATCCTGGAGTTTCGATTGTGGCTGCAGACATGTCTATCCATTCCCCTTACAATAGAATCCCCTACCACTATAGCTCTCGCTCTTTTTCCTGCCCTCCTGTGCAGCAGAGCCACTCACGGTGCCATGGACTTGGCTGCTGTTGCCCTCCCCTGATGAGTCATCTCCCCAGCAGTACCCAAAAACGGTATATCTGTTTTGGGGGGAGTTGACCGCAGGGGACCCCTGCACTACCTTCCTTCCACTGCTCTTCCTGTTGGTCTCCCATTCCCCATCTGTCTGTGTAACCTTTACCTGCGGTAAGACCAACTCACTCAACGTGCTATTCGCGGCATCCTCAGCATCGCAGATGCTCCAGAGTGAATCCACCCGCAGCTCCAGTGTCGCAATGCAGTCTGTCAGGAGCTGCAGCAGGACACATTTCCCGCACATGTAGTTGTCAGGAATATTGGAAGCGTCCCTGAGTTCCCACTTCGCACAGGAGGAGCATGACTTAACCCCTAGATTAACTTAATTTGGCAACAGCAATGATAAAGGAAAAGAAAAAGAAAAACTACTCGCCAATCACTTACCCCCTTGGCTGTGATGTCACCTTTCGATTTCTTTCTACTACTTTGTTTACCTTCTGCCCCTGCACCTGCTGGCCTCTCCGACTCCCCGTACTCTCGCTGCTCCGAACTCCCGCCTTCCGACGATGTTGGGCCTTTTGTAGGCCTCGCGGACTCCCCGGACTTGTGCTGTTCCGAACTCCCGCATGTCGACGACGTTGGGCCTTTTGTAGGCCCCTCGGACTCCCCGGACTCGCACTTCTCCGAACGGGGTGAGGGGTGAGTTGGCAAAGGTAGATTGGGAAATTAAATTAAAATGTAGATAAGCAGTGGCAAACATTTAAAGAAATATTCCAAAATTCTCAACGTGTATACATTCCATTGAGAAATAAAAACTCCATGGGAAAAGTAATCTATCTGTGGTTATCAAGTTCACCTAATATATGAATGGTCCCCTTTTCGAAACTGGACGGAAAAATTAGATTTAAGAGGACATACCAAGTCTGGTGGAATGGGTGGACACGTAGCAGATGAAATTTAACGCAGAAAAGTGTGAACTGATACATTTTGGTAGGAAGAACGAGGAGATGCAATATAAACTAAAGGGTACAATTCTGAAGGTGGTGCATGAACAGAGATCTGGGGGTATATGTGCACAAATCATTGAAGGAGGCAGGGCAGGTTGAGAAAACAGTTTAAAAAAAGCATATGGGATCCTGAGCTTCATAAATAGAAGCATCGAGTACAAAAGCAAGGAAATTACGGTGAGCCTTTATAAAACACTGGTTTGGCCTCAACTGGAGTATTGTGTCCAATTCTGGGCAGCGTACTTTAGGAAGAGGGTGCAGAAAAATAAGAGAATGTTTCCAGGAATGAGGGACTTCAGTTACGTGGATAGTCTGGAGAAGCTGGGGTTGTTCTCCTTAGAGCAGGGGTAGTTGAGAGGAGACTTGATAGGTGCTCAAAATCATGAGTGGTTGGGCTTGCTACATACTGACTAAAAAAGTTCTCTTGAATGCATTTCAAGAATTCTGCACTCTCTATACCCTTCACACTAAATTTGTCCCAATCAATATTTGGATAGTTAAAATCTCCTACAATTACTTACTCTATGGTTTTTGGACTTCACAGCAATTTCCCTACACATTTGCTCCTCTAACTCCCTCTCACTGTTTGGGGGTCTATAATACACGCCCAGCAGTGTGATCGTCCCTTTTTTATTTTTCAATCCGATACATATTGCCTTATTTGATGATCCCTCTAACATATCATCCCTCCTCATCGCTGTAATAGTTTCTTTAATCAGTATCGCCCCCCCCACCACCTTTTTACCCTCTCTTGTCTAAAAATCCTGTAGCCAGAAATATTGATCTGCCAAACCTGCCCCTGTTTCAGCCATTTTTCTGTAATGGATATAATGTCATACTCCCAAGTGTCTACCTGTGCTCTTAGCTCATCCGCCTTCTTCGCTTTTCTCCTTGAATTCAAGTATATACCATTTCGTACACTACTTGAGCAATTAATGGGACTAAAAGCTGAAAAATGCTCTGGACCTGATGGCCTACATCCTAGGGTTCTAACAGAGGCGGTTGCAGAGATGGTGAATGCTTTGGTTGTGATCTTCCCACATTTTCTAGATTCTAGAAGAGTCCCAGTGGATTGGAAGGTAGCACATGTAACACCGCTATTCAAGAAAGGAGGGAGAAAGCTAGAAACTACAGGCGAGTTAGCCTGACATCAGTCGCCGGGAAAGTGCAGGAATCCATTATTAAGGAAGTGTTAAGAGGCCACTTCGAAAATCGTAATATGATTAGGCAAAATCATCATGGCTTTATGAAAGGGAAATCGTGCATCACCAATTGATGAGAGAGTTTTTTGAGGACTAGCAGGGTAGATAAAGGGGAACTAGTGGACTTGGTATATTTGGATTTTCTAAAGTATTCGATAAGGTGCCACATTAAAGATTGCTATACAAGGTAAGGGCTGTTGGGGGCAATACATTGGCATGGATAAAGGATTGGCGAAAGGAGAGTAGAGATAAACTACCTCGAAAAATTACAGGTAACATTGGTAGCAATACTGTGGAGGAGGATTTCCTGGAGTGTACAAGGGATGGTTTTCTAGACCAGTATGTCGGGGAACCAACTAGAGAGTAGGCCATCCGAGACTGGGTCTTATGTAATGAGAGAGGATTAATTAGCAATCTGGTCGTGCAAGGCCCCTTGGGGAAGAGTGACCATAATATGGTGGAATTCTTCATTAAGGTGGAGAGTGACACAGTTAATTCAGAGACTAGGGTCCTGAACTTAAAGAAAGGTGAATTGGCTAGGGTAGACTGGCGAATGATACTTAAAGGGTTGACAATGGATAGGCAATGGCAGACATTTAAAGATCACATGGATGAACTACAAAATTTGTACATCCCTGTCTGGCGTAAAAATAAAACGGTGAAGGTGGCTTTACCGTGGCTAAGAAGGGAAATTAGGGATAGTGTTAAATCCAAGGAAGAGGCATATAAATTGGCCAGAAAAAGCAACAAACCGGAGGACTGGGAGAAATTTAGAATTCAGCAGAGGAGGACAAAGGGTTTAATTAAGAGGGGGAAAATAGAGTATGAGAAGAAGCTTGCCGGAAACATAAAAACTGACTGCAAAAGCTTCTATAGATATGTGAAGAAAAAAAGATTAGTGAAGACTAATGTAGGTCCCTTGCAGTCAGAATCAGGTGCATTTATAATGGGGAACAAGGAAATGACAGACCAATTGAACAAATACTTTGGTTCTGTCTTCACTAAGGAAGACACAAATAACCTCCCTAAAATACTAGCGGACCGAGGGTCGAGTGAGAAGGAGGAACTGAAGGAAATCCTTATTAGTCAGGAAATGGTGTTAAGGAAATTGATGGGATTGAAGGCCGATAGTCTGCATCCCAGAGTAATTAAGGAAGTGGCCCGGAAATAGTAGATGCATTGGTGGTCATTTTCCAACATTCCATGGACTCTGGATCAGTTCCTATGGATTGGAGGCTAGCTAATATATCCCCACTTTTTAAAATGGAGGGAGAGAGAAAACGGAATTATAGACCGGTTAGCCTAACATCGGTAGTGGGGAAAATGTTGGAATCACTCATTAAGGATGAAATAGCAACGCATTTGGAAAGCAGGGACAGGATCGGTCCAAGTCAGCATGGATTTATGAAAGGGAAATCATGCTTGACAAATCTTCTAGAATTTTTTGTGGATGTAATTAGCAGAGTGCATAAGGGAGAACCAGTGGATGTGGTAGTATTTGGACTTTCAAAAGGCTTTTGACAAGGTCCCACACAAGAGATTAGTGTGCAAAGTCAAAGCGCATGGATTTGGGGGGTAATGTATTGACGTGGATAGAGAACTGGCTGGCAGACAGGAAGCAAAGAGTGGAAACAAACGGGTCCTTTTCAGAATGGCAGGCAGTGACTAGTGGGGTACTGCAAGGCTGCAAGGTTCAATGCTGGGACCCCAGCTATTTACAATATACATCAATGATTTAAACGAAAGAATTGAATATAATATCTCCAAGTTTGCAGATGACACTAAGCTGGATGGCAGTGTGAGCTGTGAGGAAGATGCTAAAAGGCTGCGGAGTGACTTGGACAGGTTAGGTGAGTGGGCAAACGCATGCAGATGCAGTATAATGTAGATAAATGTGAGGTTATCCACTTTGGTGGCCAAGGCAGATTATTATCTGAATGGTGGCAGTTTAGTAAAAGGGGAGGTGCAATGAGACCTGGGTGTCATGGTACATCAGTCATTGAAAGTAGGCATGCAGGTACAGCAGACAGTTAAGAAAGCATGTTGACCTTCATAGCGAGAGGATTTGAGTATAGGAGCAGGGAGGTCTTACTGCAGTTGTACAGGGCCTTGGTGAGACCTCACCTTGACTATTGTGTGCAGATTTGGTCTCCTAATCTGAGGAAGGACATCCTTGCTATTGAGGGAGTGCAGCAAAGGTTCACCAGACTGATTCCCGGGATGGCAGGACTGAGATATGAAGAAAGACTGGATCGAGTAGGTTTATATTCACTGGAATTTACAAGAATGAGAGGGAATCTCATAGAAACATAAAATTCTGACGGGATTGGACAGGTTAGATGCAGGAAGAATGTTCCCGATGTTGGGGAAGTCCAGAACCAAGGGACACAGTCTAAGGATAAGGAGTAAGCCATTTAGGACTGAGATGAGGAGAAACTTCTTCACCCAGAGAATTGTGAACCTGTGGAATTCTCTACCACAGAAAGTTGTTGAGGCCAGTTCGTTAGATATATTCAATAGCGAGTTAGATATGGCCCTTACGGCTAAAGGGATCAAGGGGTATTGAGAGAAAGCAGGAATGGGGTACTGAAGTTGCATGATCAGCCATGATCATATTGAATGGCGGTGCAGGCTCAAAGGGTCGAAAGGCCTACTCCTGCACCTATTTCTTATGTTTCTAAAAACAGCAATGGTCCTAGTACTGAACCTTGGGGAATGCCACTGTACCTCCCTGCAATCCCTCACCACAGCTCTCTCTTCTGTCCCTTAATCAGTTTTGTATCAATGCTGTGACGACCGCTTTTTTGCGTCTGCGCACACTGAGGCCAAACTCCAAGTCATCGTCAACACCTCCACCGCGGCATACGAAAGCATGGGCCTTACACTAAACATCCATAAGACAAAGGTCCTCCACCAACCGGACCCCGCCACGCAGCACTGCTCCCCAGTCATCAAGGTCCACGGCGTGGTCTTTGACAACGTGAACCACTTTCCATACCCCGGGAGCCTACTATCAGCAAGGGCAGACATCGATGACTACGTTCAACACCACCTCCAGTGCACTGGCGCAACCTTCGGTCGCCTGAGGAAGAGAGTGTTTGAAGACCAGGCACTCAAATCTGGCACCAAGCTCATGGTCTACAGAGCTGTAGTGATACCTGCCCTCCTGTATGGCTGAGACGTGGACTATATGCAGCAGGCGCCTCAAGTCGCTGGAGAAGTACCACTAGCGCTGCCTCCGCAAAATCCTGCAAATCCACTGCGAGGACAAATGCATCAACGTCAGTGTTCTTGATCAGGCCAACAGCCCCAGCATCGAAGCGCTGACCACACTCGACCAGCTCCGTTGGGCAGGCCACATCGTCCGCATGCTCGACACAAGACTCCATATGCAAGCGCTCTAATCTGAACTCCGACACAGAAACCGAGTCCCAGGTGGGCAGAGGAAATGTTTCAAGGACACCCTCAAAGCCTCCCTGATAAAATGCAACATCCCCATCGACACCTGGGAATCCCTGGCCCAAGACCGCACAAAGTGGAGGAAGAGCATCCGGGAGGGCGCTGAGCACCTGGAGTCTCATTGCCGAGAGCATGCAGAAACCAAGCGCAGGCAGCGGAAGGAGCGTGCGGCAAATCAGACTCCCCACCCACCCTTTCCTTCAACCACTGTCTGTCCCACCTGTGACAGAGACTGTAATTACCGTATTGGACTGTTCAGTCACCTGAGAACTCACTTTTATAGTGGAAGCAAGTCTTCCTCAATTTCGAGGGACTGCCTTTGATGATATGCCATGTGCTTCAATGTTGCTAACCAGCCTAATCTATGATACTTTATCAAAAGCCTTTTGAAAGTCCATGTCATCATCAACTGCACTGCTCTCTTGCCTCATCAAAAAACTCAATCAAGTCAGTCAAACATGATTTGCCCTTAACAAATCCATGCTGGCTCTCGTTTTAGTCCATGCTTGTCCAAGTGGCTGTTCATTTTCTCCCGGATTATTAGTTGTAAAAGCTTCCCCGCCATCGGTGTTAAACTGACAGGCCTAGTACTGAACCCTGGGGAATGCCACTGCATACCTCCCTCTAGTCCCAAAACATCCATTCACCAAAACTCTCTTTTCTATCGCTTAGCCAATTATGTATCCACACTGCTACAGCCCGTTTTATGCCGTGATGTCCCTTACCCTGGCACTAGGGAGGCAACCTACCAAACGGGTCTTGTGTCGATGGTCGCAGAACTGCCTGTCTGTCCCCCTGACTATCGAATGCCCAATTATGGTGTTCCTATACTTCGCTGTAGCCCCCTGTGCATTCCTTTGCCTCACGGTGCCAGGCTTGGCACTGCACTCCTTGGAGGTGTCGTCCCCCTTGCCAGTATTCAGTGCTGAATGTGGGTTTGAGAGTGCCACACTCCCAGAGAATCCCTGCATTGCCTGCCTCTTCCTACCCTTCCGGGTGGCCACCCCCTTGCTATTCTGAATTCCGTCTGGTTCTGGGGTGACCACCTTTTGGAACTAGCATAGATACATTTATGTTGATTGGGTGAAATGAAGGGTCGGAGGAGGCTCATGTGGAGCATAAACACCGGCATGGACCTGTTTGGCTGAATGGCCTATTGCTGTGCTGTAAATACAATTTTGATTTAATTTGCAACTGTCAAATTGTTTCCTATGGTTACTTTTTGTTCAGTGTTCGGGTTGAACCTGTTTGTTCCCCATAACAGTTGCATCAGTTGGAACTGTATCAGTCAGAACCCTCTTAGCTGCGCAGGCACTCGCTGGCCATTGTAAATCCCACGCACGCACAGAAACTTAAAGGCACCTCACATTAAAAGAAACCGTCTGTGGAGAAGGAAGTGCAGCTCACATGGAACATTGGTCACAACTGTTTGCTTTTGAGAGGTTTGGTTTCATGAAGATTTGGGTACATTGACAAATTCAATGCATCACAAACAATCCAAATATTGAAAATAAGATGAATAAGAAATAGGATATTAAAAAACTATCAGCCATGTGGTATTTACATATATTCTAAAGTGTGAAAGGTGTAAAAATATGGACTGACTGAGGTTGGGCTAGGTTAAGGTGAGCTTGAAAGCTTTTTCCACAAGAAAGTGGTCAAAATAGGATGTTAGCAGAAGAGTGCTGGGACTGATAAAACTCTGAATCCCTTTCAAATGCGTTTTACTTTTTCTTCTCCCCTTTTTTCTACTGAAGGGACAGGCATATGGTGAGTAAGATTCCACGAGTGCTAACAGTCTGATGCCTTACTCAAATGATCATTCTTGCTTTATAAGCCGAGCCAGTGCGTGTCAATAGGCATTAGATTGTGACGAGGAGCAGGAGCCCTGGTTTGTGAGCACAGAACAAGGATCTAATCTGGAATTTTCCTGTTTCATGTGGCTCAGTAACCACGCCACTGAGCCATAAGAAAAGCAGATTTTACATAAGAACATAAGAAATAGGAGCAGGAGTCGGTCATACGGCCCCTCGAGCCTGCTCCGCCATTCAATACGTTCATGGCTGATCCAATTATGGACTCTGGTCCACTTCCCTGCCCGCTCCCCATAACCCCTTATTCCCTTATCGGTGAAGAAACTGTCTATTTCTGTCTTAAATTTACTCAATGTCCCAGCTTCCATAGCTCTCTGAGGCAGCGAATTCCACAGATCCACAACCCTCTGAGAGAAGAAATTTCTCCTCATCTCAGTTTTAAATGGGCGGTCCTTTATTCTAAGATTATGCCCCCTAGCTCTCGTCTTTCCCCCATCAGTGGAAACATCCTCTCTGCATCCACCTTGTCAAGCCCCCTCATAATCTTATACTTTTCGATAACCTCTCATTCTTCTGAATTCCAATGAGTAGAGGCCCAACCTACTCAACCTTTCCTCATATGTCAACCCCCTGATCTCCAGAATCAACCTAGTGAACCTTCTCTGAACTGCCTCCAAAGCAAGTATATCCCTTCATAATATGGAAACCAAAACTGTACGGAGTATTCCAGATGTGGCCTCACCAACTGTATAACTGTAGCAAGACTTCCCTGCTTTTATACACCATCCCCTTTGCAATAAAGGCCAAGATTCCATTGGCCTTCCTGATCACTTTTGTTTAATTTTATTTTATGGTTCAGACATACTCCTAATATATTAAATTTGCATTTTTCTTCTACAGATGGTCGCAAGTGAGGGTGGATTTGAAGTGCTGTGTAAAGAGAAAAGATGGGCCAAGGTAGCCAGTCGAATGAGTTATCCCCAAGGAAAGGGCATTGGCTCGCTGTTGCGCTCCCACTACGAGAGGATTCTTTATCCATATGAGCTGTTTCAAACAGGAGCCAGTCTCTCGGTAAGATTAATCTACATAAAAATGTTGCCGTACTTCAGCATCCAAGAGTTACTTAGAGGGAACAGTTACACTACCAGAGATGCTGATCAGATAATTGGGTGGGTTTATCCACCAATGATCATTTAATGTTTTCATTCAAGTTTTGACTGGAAGTCCTCTGTCTTGCCCCAAAGCTTTATTTTGAAAGTGATATTTTTGCACTGAGCTACATTTGAATTGCACATTCTGAACATGTGCAGTGTATCTCCCAGCACCATTCAGTCACCTAATTTGTTGGATTTTTAAATTGTTTTAGCAATTTAATCAGAGATATTTACAGCATGGAAGGAGACCATTTCGGTCTCCCCTCAGCCTCTTCTGTTGCAAAGAAAACAGACCCAGTATCTCCAATCTTTCCTCAGCCAAAGTTCTCCAGTCCAGGCAACATTCTTGTAAATCTCCTCTGCACCCTTTCTAGTGCAATCACATCTTTCCTGTAATGTGGTGACCAGAACTGCACACAGTACTCCAGCTGCAGCCTAACCAGTGTTTTATACAGTTCAAACAGAATGTCCTTGCTCTTGTATTCTATGCCTCGACTAATAAAGGAAAGTATTCCATATGCCGCCTTCACCACCTTTCAGGGATCTGTGGACCTGCACTCCAAGGTCCCTTTGTTCCTCTACACTTTTCAGTGTCCTACCATTTAATGTGTATTCCCTTGCCTTGTTAGCCCTCCCCAAATGCATTCCCTCACACTTATCCGGATTGAATTCCATTTGCCTCTGTTCTGCCCACCTGACCAGTACATTGATATCTTCCTGCAGTCCGCAGCTTTCTTCTTCATTATCAACCACACAGCCTATTTTAGTGTCACCTGCAAACTTCTTAATCATACTCCCAACATTCAAGTCCAAGTCATTGATATATACCACAAACAACAAGGGACCCAGCACTGAGCCCTGTGGAACCCCACTGGATACAGCCTTCCAGTCACAAAAACACCCATCAACCATTACCCTTTGCTTCCTGCTTCTGAACCAATTTTGGGTCCAACTTGCCACTTGGCCCTGGATCCCATGGGCTTTTACTTTCGTGACAAGTCTGCAATGTGGGACCTTTATCAAAAGCATTGCTAAATTCCACACACACTACATCATACGCACTGGCCTCATCAACCTTCCTGGTTATCTCCTCAAAAAATTTAATCAAGTTAGTCAGACACGACCTTACCTTAACAAATCCACGCTGACTGTCTTTGATTAATCCATGTCTTTCCAATTGAAGATTTATCCTGTCCCTCAGGATTTTTCCAATAATTTTCCCATCACTGAAGTTAGGCTGACTGGCCTGTAATTTCTCCCTTATTAAACAAAGGTACAACATTAGCAGTCCTCCAGTCCTCTGGCACCGCACCTGTAGCCAGAGAGAGCTGGAAAATGATGGTCAGAGCCTCTGCTATTTCCTCTTTTGCCTCTCAACAGCCTGATATACATTTCATCCAGGCCTGGGGATTTATCCACTTTCAAGCTGCTAAGCCACTCAAAATGTCCTCTCACTGTTTATCTCGTCTAATATTTCACACTCCTTCTCCCTCACTGCAAAGTCTGAATCGCCCCTCTCTTTTTTGTGAAAACAGATTCAAACTATTCATTAAGAATCATACCCACGTCTTCTGTCTCCACACACAGATTTCCTTTATGGTCCCTAATAGGCCCCACTCTTTCTCTCGTTATCCTCTTGCTCTTAATGTGTTTATAAAACATCTTTGGGTTTTCTGCGATTTTACTTGCCAACATTCTTTCATACTCTTTCTTTGCTTTCCTGACCATTTTTGTTCAATTGATTTTTTTAAGATTCTTTGAAGAAAATCTAGAATAAAAGTTAGTCAGTGACGTTTATGTTGACTTTTTTATATCGCTGTTGAACTTATTTTTAACAATAAATAAACCAAGGCTGTGTTGATTACAAACCTGTTGTAGCCTTCTCCACCTGCCCTGTGGCATCTTTAGAATTTTTATTTGAATTCTTATTTTGGAAATTAGAAATTTAAATTATGGAGAAAAATGGTGAATGATAAAATGTTTCAAAGCATTGAACAATTTATATTCGCGCTCTCTGACTTCTCTAATGCCACCCCGCCCCCCATTGTCTGCCCTTGCTCTGTCTCTGAGTTGGGTTTGAGTGGTCACAGATTGGGCCCAATTGGAACAGGATGATGACGATTGTACTCTGACAATTTTTCCGATTGTACTCTTCCACGAATGAATTTCAAATGGGATTGCTGATCTGTTACACTGGGAGGCTGATTGCTTGTAAAATGTTAACCGCTCACAGCACCACTAGCTATTTTACTGTGTGACATTGGTACATGTTCATTGAAAATTTACATTTTCCCTTCCCTAGCCCACCGGGACAAACTTCATCTGAGGTTCCACCTGCCCAAGCCCTAAACTCGCTTCTTTCTTCAGTTTCTCTTTGATCACCCCTCTTGACCTCTCCAAACTCATCTGTCCATGAGACCCACTTCCTGCTCCCTTGACTCTGTTCCCACCAAACTGCTGACCACCCAACTTCCTTTCCTGGCTCCCATGTTAGCTGACATTGTTAACGGTTCTCTCTCCTCAGGTACTGTTCCCCCTCTCACTCAAAATCATCACCCCTCTCAAAAAAAACAACCCTTGACCTCACTGTGCTTGCAACCGCCCTGTCTCCAACCTCCCTTTCCTCTCCAAAGTTCTTGAACGTGCTGTCGCCTCCCAAATCTGTGACCGTCTTTCCCTCAATTCCATGTTTGAATCCCTTCAATCTGGTTTCTGCCCCTGCCACAGTATCAAAACGGCTCTCCTCAAAGTCACAAATGACATCCTTTGTGACTGTGACAAAGGTAAACTATCCCTCCTCGTCCTTCCCGACTTGTCTGCAGCCTTTGACACAGTTGAGCACTCCATCCTCCTCCAACGCCTCTCCACCACCGTCCAGCTGGGTGGGACTGCACTCGCCTGGTTCCATTCTTATCTATCTAATCGTAGCCAGAAAATCACCTGCAACGGCTTCTCTTCCCGCTCCCGCATCGTTACCTCTGGTGTCCCCCAAGGATCTATCCTTGGCCCCTCCTATTTCTCATGTACGTGTTGCCCCTTGGCAACATCATCCGGAAACACAGAGTCAGTTTCCACATGTACGCTGACGACACCCAGCTCTACCTCACCACCACTTCTCTCAAACCCTCCACGGTCTCTAAATTGTTAGACTCCTTGTGCGATATCCAGTACTGGATGAGCAGAATTTTTCTGCAATTATTGGGAAAACTGAAGCCATTGTATTTGGTCCCCACCACAAACTGCGTTGCCTAACCATTGACTCCATCCCTCTCCCTGGCATCTGTCTGAGGCTGACCACACTGTTCACAACCTAGGCGTCCTATTGAAATGAGCGGTATAACTAAAACCGCCTTTTTCCACCTCAGCAACATTGCCTGTCTCCATCCCTGCCTCAGCTCATCTGCTGCTGAAACCCTCATCCATGCCTTTGTTACCTCTAGATTTGACTATTCCAACGCACTCTTGGCTGACCTCCCATATTCTACACTACGTAAACTTGAGGTCACCCAAAACTCAGCAGCCTGTGTCCTAATTCTCACCAAGTCCTGCTCACCCATCACCCCTGTGTGCGCTGACCTACATTGGCTCCTGGTTAAACAACACCTTGATTTCAAAATTCTCATCCTTGTTTATAAATCCCTCCATGGCCTCGCCCTTCCCTATCGCTGTAATCTGTTTCAGCCTCTCAACCTCCCCCGAGATGTCTGCACTCCTCAAATTCTGCCCTCTTGAGCATCCCTGATTATCATCGCTCAACCATTGGTGGCCGTGCCTTCAGCTACCTGGGTCCCAAGCTCTGGAACTCCCTCCCTAAACCTATCCGTCTCTCTACCTCCTTTTAAGATGCTCATAAAACCTACCTCTTTAACCAAGCTTTTGGTCATCTGCCATAATTTCTTCTGATATGACTCGGTGTCAAATTTATCTGTTTTGTCTAGTAACACTGCTGTGAAGCGCCTTGGGATGTTTTACTTCGTTAAAGGTGCTATATAAATAAAAGTTATTGCAAACACTGCAGATTCCTAATCCTTTGAGTCCTGAACTATGCTGCAGTATTTACTAGAAGTATTGGTCTCCCCATGCCTTGATGATGGTAGTGTCCATTAGTGCCTTGTGAACATTAATTCTGCTGTTGTTTGTCTTGTAACAGACTCCTGAAAACACCTCTGTGCAGATTTTCCCTGGCTCTGTGAAAATCTTGAATCGGGTAGGTAAACCTCTGGTGCTTAATAACCTGTATCTCTCTCCCCTCTCCCTGCCCCAGTTGTATTGTTTACCAATTGTAGCTGCTGTCTATCATCATCATAGGCAGTTCCTTGGAATCGAGGAAGACTTGCTTCCACTCTTAGCATGAGTTCTTAGGTAGCTGAACAATCCAGTACGAGAGCCACAGACTCTGTCACAGGTGGGATAGACAGTAGTTGAAGGAAAGGGTGGGCGGGGATTCTGGTTTGCCGCACGCTCCTTCTGTTGCCTGTGCTTGATTTCTGCATGCTCTTGGCGACGAGACTCGAGGTGCTCAGCGCCCTCCCAGATGCACTTCCTCTACTTCGGGCGGTCTTTGGCCAGGGACTCCCAGGTGTCAGTGGCGATGTCGCTCTTTATCAGGGAGGCTTTGAGGGTGTCCTTGTAACGTTTCCGCTGCCGACCTTTGGCTCGTTTGCCATGGACGAGTTCCGAGTTGAGTGCTTGCTTTGGGAGTCTCGGTGTCTGCCATGCGAACTATGTGGCTTGCCCAGCGGAGCTGGTCAGTGCTTCGGGGATGTTAGCCTGGACGAGGATGCTAATGTTGGTGCGCCTGTCCTCCCAGAGGATTTGTAGGATCTTGCAGTGACATCGTTGGTGGTATTTCTCCAGTGACTTGAGATGTCTGCTGTACATGGTCCACGTCTCTGAGCCATACAGGAGGGCGGGTATTACTATGGCCTTGTAGACCGTGAGCTTAGTGACCGTTTTGAGGGCCTGGCCTTTAAACACTCTTTTCCTCAGGCAGCCGAAGGCTGCACTGGAGGCGGTGTTGGATCCCGTCGTCAATGCCTGCTCTTGTTGATGGGAGGCTCCCGAGATAAGGGAAGTGGTTCACGTTGTCTAGGACCACGCCGTGGATCTTGATGACTGGTGGGCAGTGCTGTGCGGCGAGGACAGGCTGGTGGAGGACCTTTGTCTTACGGATGTTAAATGCAAGGCCCATGCTTTCATATGCCTCGGTGAATATATCAACTATGTTCTGGAGCTGCTGTGAGGAATGGACAAGTGACAAGGTTTTAGTTTGGATTATGCTTCAAGGCAATAATGCAATTGAGCTTTGTTCAAATCGGGCACTCGTCATCGTTGCTTTCTTGGAGCCCTGAGCTTGTGTGACAGACTCTTGACTTGGTCCAATATTTACATATTCCTTGGAGCATGTTTCATTTTCTTGTTTGCGTATTGTACAGATACTTTAGATCTGCAGTTGCCCAGCTCATGGCCTTCTGAAGATGTTGTTATGGACCACATTCTGAATTTGCATTTGTGTAATGCCTCTCGCGTAGAAGAACATGTCTCAGCGGTTTACAAGGAGGATAGGACATCAAATAGGATGCAGGCAAGAAAAGTAATTTCGGGAGGAGGGGGGAGGAATCTAAAATGTTAGCTTTTCCCTGTCACGAGGACTGGTTCCAAGAGGTACATCAGATTTGCAGGTGCTGGAAAGTTGTCGTCTTTGAAACCCTGTGATGATGGGCAGTTTCTGGTTGGTTATTCCTGGCTACCCTTGGTCTACAGTGCATTTAAATCTCAATCATCCATGTCATTTATCTGCTTTGAATTAAACTCTTTGATCTTAGTTACTATGTTTTGAGTTGAGCCCCGATAAATGATATTGAGCCTCCTCCTGCAAGCTTCATTTTCTCTGAGGGCTTCTTCCTGCTTTACACAAGTCACTTGGCTAAAAGTGGTGCCATATAATAGGAGCAGCTAGTACTGTTTTGTTGAAGTAAATTAGGAACTACAGTGTTGGTAATAGAATATACTTTTCTTTGCATGATTTAAAAAAATAATTTAAGTCGTCCTCAAAATATTTGTAGACTTCTGCCAAAATTGGGAGAGCTGTCCCACGGACAAGAGCCTGACAATCATACTCGTAGAAATATATCTTTCAGCCAACGTCCCATATTCCTCCATCACCATCCCTGCGTATGCCCTGTCCCACCGGCAGGACAGAGGTGGCTGCACAGGGGTACACAGTTGGGTGTGAGTGGCCCTGGTAGTCCTCAACATTGACTCCGGACCAATGTTCCCTGCAAGCTATATGGCTGTGCAGCAGTCCAGGGATCCCACGATGCCAGCTTTTCAATGCAAAACCAGCGTGTGCGGGGTATTTTGAGTGGCCCGTGCAGCCCTGTAAAGATGGGGAACATTGCTCCGGACCCCATGCAGTCTCATGGCATCCGATCAAACATGGGCAAGGAAACCTGGTGATTACCACCCACCGCCCTCCCGCAGCTGATGAATCTGTACTGCTCCAGGTTGAACACCACTTGGAGGAGGCACTGAGGGCAGCAAGGCACAGAATGTACTCTTCACCAAGAGTGGCTCAGTAGCACCACCAATGGCCAAGTCCTGAAGTACATAGCTGCCAGACTGGGCCTGCAGCAGGTGGTGAGAGAACCAAAATGAGGGAAAAACCTACTTGATCTCATCCTCACCAATCTATCTGTTGCAGATGCATCTGTCCATGACGGCATTGGTGGCAGTGATCACTGCACAGTCATTGTGGAGATGAAGTCCTGTCTTCACACTGAGAACACCCTCCATCGTGTAGTATGGCTTTACCACCATGCTAAAGGGGATAGATTCAGAACATGGAATCATAGAAATTTACAGCACGGAAGGAGGCCATTTCAGTCCATCGTGTCCACGCTGGCCGACCAAGAGCTACCCAGCCTCATCCCACATTCCAGCTCTTGGTCTGTAGCCCTGTAGGTTACGGCACTTTGAGTGCACATCCAAGTATCTTTTAAATGTGGTGAGGCTTTCTGCCTCTACCACCCTTTTAGGCAGCTCAAAACTGGGTATCCATGAGGCACTGTGAGCCATCAGCAGCAGCAGAATTGTATTCCACCACAATCTGTAACCTCATGGCCCAACATATCCCTCACCATTACCATCAAGCCATGGAAAAACTATGGTTCAATGGGGAATGCAGAAGAGCATGTCAGAAGCAGTAGTCAGCGTATTTAAGAATGAAGTGCCAACTTGGTGAAGCTACAATATGAGACTAAATACATGTTAAAAAGCAGAAGCAGCACACTATAGACAGGACTAAGCAATACCACAACCAAAGGCTCAGATCAGCCATGATCATCTTGAATGGCCGAGCAGGCTTGAGGGGTCAGATGGCCGACTGCTGCTCCTATTTCTTAGGTAAAGCTCTGGAATCCTGCCACATCCAGTCGTGAATGGTGGACAATTAAACAAATAACTGGAGGAGAGGCTCCATGAACATCTTCACCTCAATGGTGGCAGAGCCCAGAACGTGAGTGCCAAAGGCAAGGCTGAAGTGTTTGCCACCATCTTCAACCAAGAAGTGCTGAGTGCATGATCCATCTCGGCCTCCTCCGGAGGTCCCACCATCCGTTTTGGTCTGCTCACGTGATGAGCTGCAGAGGAGGGCCATTAGACTCATTGTCAGTCTAAAGCATCTTCCGTTTTCAAGATAGTAGAGGAGCATAGATTTAGAGGTGATCTAACTGAGGTTTATAAGATAATGAAAGGACAGATTGTGTTCTAGTTGACAGTTTATATCAATTAAATAGGTTAGGGAGAACCAGGAGTCAGAAATTTAAGATGAAAAAGGCTAGATCTAGCTTGGATGTTCAGAGGTGCTGCTTTTCCCAGTGAATATTGGGACAGGCTGCCGTCTCGTGCGGTGGATGGTGATTGGCTGAAATTCTTCAAGCTAGAGCTGAACCTGTTTCTGGCTGGGGTGGAGATCACTTCTTACAGAAGGTCGGTACTGCAGGGAATTCTGCCAGAATGATCTGGACTCGTTTCAGTTGTCTAGATGGGTTGGAGAGGAATTTCCCAGATTTTTTTTTCCCCCCACAATTGGATTTTTTAATCTCTCTTTTGCCTCTCTCAGGAAATCTCACAGTTTTGGGTGGGCTGAAGTATATATGTTGCGATACACAAGGTATTGCAATTGTGTGGGACAGGCTCGATGGACCAGAGGTGCTCTAACTGTCAGTCATTGTTCGTATCACAGAAGCCAGTCTTAAGCCAATTCAATTCACTGCACGTGATTTCAAGGAACAGCTGATTACACAAGATACAGCAAAGGCTATGGGCCCTGACATCATCCGAACGGCATCTGTCTACTCTCAATCATCAGCAGAGTAATGGAATGTGGCAACAGGTCTATCAAGCAGCACTTTCTCACCAATAAACTGCTCACCGATGCTCAGTTTATGTTCTGCCAGGACCACCAGGCTCCAGACCTCATTACAGCCATGGTCTGAAGATAGGTTGAGCCGATACTCATTGGAGTTCATAAGAATGAGAGGTGATTTTATTGAAACGTACAAGGTAATGAGGGGGCTTGACAAGGTGGATGCAGAGAGGATATTTCCACTCATAGGGGAAACTAAAACTAGGGAACATAGTCTTAGAATAAGGGGCCGTCCATTTAAAACTGAGATGAGAGAAATTTCTTCTGAGGGTTGTAAATCTATGGAATTCTCTGCCCCAGAGAGCTGTGGAGGCTGGGTCATTGAATATATTTAAGGTGGAGATAGACAGATTTTTGAATGATAAGGGAGTAAAGGGTTCTGGGGAGTGGGCAGGATAGTGGACCTGATTCAATGATCGGATCAGCCATGATATTGAATGATGGAGCAGGCTTGAGGGGCCAAATGGCTGACTCCTGCTCCTGCTCCTATTTCTTCAGTTCTTACGAACATGGACAAAAGAGCTGAATTCCAGAGATGAGGTGAGAGTGACTGCCCTTGACATCAAGACAGCGTTTGACTGAGTGTGTCATCAAGGAGCCCTAGTAAAAATTTAAGTAAATGGGGATCAGGGAAAATGCTCCTGGCTGGAGTCATACCCAGCACAAAGGAAGATGGTTGTGGTTGCTGGAGGTCAATCATCTCAGCCCTAGGACATCGCTGCAGGAGTTCCTCAGGGCAGTGTCCTCGGCCCAACTATCTTCAGACGTTCATCAGTGACCTTCCCTCTATCATAAGGTCAGAAGTGGGGATGTTCGCATCTCCTCAAATAATGAAGTAGTCCGTGCCCGCATGCAGCAAGACCTGGATAATATTTTAGGCTTGGGCTGATAAGTGGCAAGTAACATTCGTGCCACACAAGTGCCAGGCAAAAACTATTTCCAACAAGCGAGAGTCTAACCACTACCCCTTGACATTCAACAGCATTACCATCCCCCACCATCAACATCCTGGGGGTCACCATTGATCAGAAACTTAACTGGACCAGCCACGTAAATACTGTGGCAACAAGAGCAGGTCAGAGGCTGGGTATCCTGCGGCGAGTGTCTCACTTCCTGACGTCCCAAAGCCTGCCTATCATCTACAAGTCAGGACTGTGATGGAATACTCTCCACTTGCCTGGGTGAGTGCAGCTCTAACAACACTCAAGAAGCTCGACACCATCCAGGACAAAGCAGCCCGCTTGATTGGCACCCCATCCACCACCTTCAACATTCACTCCCTCCACCACCGGCGCACCGTGGCTGCAGTGTGTACCATCTACAAGATGCACTGCAGCAACTCGCCAAGGCTTCTTCGGCAACACCTCCCAAACCCATAGCCTCTACCACCTAGAAGGACAAGGGCAGCAGGCGCATGGGAACACCACCACCTCCACGTTCCCTTCCAAGTCACACACCATCCTGAATTGGAAATCTATCGCCGTTCCTTCATCACTGGGTTTAAAAACCTGGAACTCCCTCCCTAACAGCACTGTGAGAGCACTTTCACCACATGGACTGCAGCAGTTCAAGTCGGCAGTGGCTCACCACCACATCAAGTGAATTTTTTTTTAAAAGCTGGTCCTGTGGAAACTGCTGACTAGCCAATGGGGAATTAAAAATCCAAATGGCGCCGCTGCTTGTCACTGGAAATCAAGAAGTCGACACCCATCTTCTTGGCCAGCCCGGGTACTGCACGGACTGAGCAGTACTACCCAAGATGCATGGTGGAGGTGACCACACTGTCTGTATAACTTCCCTGCTCTTTAAAATAGTGCCATGGAATCTTTTACATCCACCTGAGAGAGCAGACGGGGCCTCGGTTTAACGTCTCATTTGAAAGACTCCAACTTCAACAGTGCAGCACCACCACACTGCATTGGAGTGTTGACGTAGATTTTTGTACTCCAGTCTGTGGTTTGGGACTTAAACCAACAACCTTCTGACTCAGGCGAGAGTGCTACCCACTGAGCCAAAGCTGACACATAGTTAATTAAGTTAATTATTTGTTACGGTTTGATCTTTAACAAAAAAATACTGACGTGGATATTAGAATCATAGAATCATAGAAATTTATGGACACTCATAGAAGGAGGCTATGCAGCCCATCGTATTTGTGCCGGCTGAAAAAGAGCTATCCAGCCTAATCCCACTTTCCAGCTCTTGGTCTGTAGCCTTGCAGGTTGCGGCATTTCAAGTGCACATCCAAGTACTTTTAAAATGGTATGAGGGTTTCTGTTTCTACCACCCTTTCAGGCAGTGAGTTCCAGACCCCCACCATCTCCTCAACTCCCCTCTAATCCTTCTACCAAATACTTCAAATCAATGCCCCCTAGTTACTGGCCTCCCTGCTAAGGGAAATAGCTACTTCCTATTCCCGCTCATCTAGGCCCCATATAATTTTGTACACCTCAATTAAATCTCCTCGGCCTCCTCTCTTCCAAAGAAGAAAATAACAGCCTATCCAATCTTTCCTCATAGCTAAAATGTTCTCGTCCTAGCAAATCTCTTCTGTGGTGACCAGAACTGCACGCAGTACTCTAGCTGTGGCCTAACTAGTGTTTTATACAGTTCAAGCATAACCTCCTTGCTCTTGTATTCTGTGCTTCGGCTAATAAAGGCAAGTCTTCTGTATGCCTTCTTAACCACCTTATCTACCTGGCCTGCTACCTTCAGGGATCTGTGGACATGCACGCCAAGGTCATAAAAACATAAGAAATAGGAGCAGGAATAGACCATAAGGCCCCTCGAGCCTGCTTCGCCATTCAATAAGATCATGGCTGATCTGATCATGGACTCGGGTCCACTTCCCTGCCCGCTCCCCATAACCCCTTATCCCCTTATCGTTTAAGAAACTGTCTATTTCTGTCTTAAATTTATTTCATGACCCAGCTTCCACAGATCTTTGAGGCAGCGGATTCCACAGATTCACAATACTCAGAAGAAATTTCTCCTCATCTCAGTTCTAAATGGGCGGCCTCTATTTCTAAGATCATGCCCTCTAGTTCTAGTCTCCTCCTCCAGTGGAAACATCCTCTCTGCATCCACCTTGTCAAGCCCCCTCATAATCTTATACGTTTCGATAAGATCACCCCTCATTCTTCTGAATTCCAATGAGTAGAGGCCCAACCTACTCAGCCTTTCCTCATTAGTCAACCCCCTCATCCCCGGGATCAACCTAGTGAACCTTCTCTGAACTGCCTCCACAGCAAGTATATCCTTTCGTAAATATGGAAACCAAAACTGCACGCAGTTTTCCAGGTGTGGCCTCACCAATACCCTGTACAGCTGTAACAAGACTTCCTTGCTTTTATACTCCATCCTCTTTGCAATAAAGGCCAAAATTCCATTGGCCTTCCTGATCACTTGCTGTACCTGCATACTAACCTTTTGTGTTTCATGCACAAGTACCCCCAGGTCCTATTGTACTGCAACACTTTACAATCTTTCTCCAGTTAAATAATAACTTCTCTTTGATTTTTTTTTTTCTGACCAAGTGTATGACCTCACACTTTCCAACATTATACTCCATCTGCCAAATTTTTGCCCACTCACTTAGCCTGTCTGTCATTTTGCAGATTTTTTGTGTCCTCCTCACACATTGCTTTTCCTCCGATCTTTGTATCGTCAGCAAACTTGGCTACGTTACACTCGGTCCCTTCTTTCAAATCGTTAATATAGATTGTAAATAGTTGGGGTCCCAGTACTGATCCCTGAGGCACCCCACTAGTTACTGATTGCCAACCAGAGAATGAACCATTTATCCCGACTCTCTTTTCTGTTTGTCAGCCAATCCTCTATCCCAACCTTGTGAACTTTTATCTTGTGCAGTAACCTTTTGTGTGGCACCTTCTCAAATGCCTTCTGGAAATCCAAATACATCACATCCACTGGTTCCCCTTTATCCAGCCTGTTTGTTACATCCTCAAAGAGTTCCAGCAAATTTGTCAAACATGACTTCCCCTTCATAAATCCATGCTGACCCTACCTGATCGAATTTTGCTTTTCCAAATGTCCTGCTACTGTTTCTTTCATAATGGATTCCAACATTTTCCCAACCACAGATGTTAGGCTAACTGGTCTATAGTTTCCTGCTTTTTGTCTGCCTCCTTTTTTAAATAGGGACGTTACATTTGCAGTTTTCCAATCTGCTGGGACCTCCCCAGAATCCAAGGAATTTTGGTAAATTATAACCAATGCATCCACTATCCCTGCGGCTACTTCTCTTAAGACCCTCGGATGCAAGCCATCAGGTCCAGGGGATTTATCTGTCTTTAGTCCCATTATCTTACTGAGTACCATCTCCTTAGTGATTGTGATTGTATTAAGTTCCTCTCCCCCTCTTGCCCCTTGACTATCCACTGTTGGGATATTGTTAGTGTCCTCCAATGTAAAGACTGATACAAAATATTTGTTCAGAGTCTGCCATCTCCATGTTCCCAATTACTAATTCCCCGGTCTCGTCCTCGAAGGGACAAACATTTACTTTAGCCACTCTTTTCCTTTTTATATACCTATAGAAACTCTTGCTATCTGTTTTTATATTTTGTGCGAGTTTACTTTCATTGTCTATCTTCCCTTTCTTAATCATTTTTTTAATCATCCTTTGCTGGCTCTTAAAAGCTTCCCAATCTTCTGTCCTCCCACTAGTTTTGGACACTTTGTATGCCCTTGTTTTTAATTGGATACCGTCCTTTATTTCTTTAGTTAGCCAAGGATTGCTTTCATTTCTCTTGCACCCTTTCCTCCTCTCCTCCTCACTGGAATATATTTTTCTTGTGAAATATTTCTTTAAATATACACCGCTGTTCATCAACCGTCCTACACTTTAATCGATTTTCCCAGCCCACTTTATCCAACTCTGCCCTCATACCTTCATATTCTCTTTTATTTAAGCTTAGTACGCTGGTTAGAGATCCAACTTTCTCACCCTCCATCTGAATTTGAAATTCAATCATGCTATGGTCACTCATTCCGAGGGGATCCTTTACTAGGAGATTGTTTATTAATCCTGTCTCATTACACAGGACCAGGTGTAAGATAGCCTGCCCCCTGGTTGGTTCAGTTACAGACTGCTCAAGGAACCCGTCCCTTACGTACTCTGAATTCTTCCTCAAGGCTTCCCTGACCAATTTGATTTGTCCCTTTGTTTCTCTGCACTTCAGTGTCGTACCATTTAATGTGCATTCCCTTGCCTTGTTAGATTTCCCAAATGCATTACCTCACTTCTCCGGATTGAATTCCATTTGCCACTGTTCTGCCTACCTGATCAGTGCACTGATATCTTCCTACAGTCTGCAGCTTTCTTCTTCCACACATTATCAACCACACAGCTGATTTTAGTATAATCTGCCAACAACTTAATCATACCCCTGGCATTCAAGTCTAAATCATTGATATAAAACCACAAAAAGCAGGGGACTTAGCACTGAGCCCTGTGGCACCCCACTGGATACAGCCTTCCAGACACAAACACCCGTCGTCCATTATCCTTTTGTTTCCTGCCTGTGAGCCAATTTTCACTCCAACTTGCCACTTTGCCTTGGATCCCATGGGCTTTTATTTTTCTGACTAATGAGCCATGTGGGACCTTGTCAAAAGCCTTGCTAAAATCCATATACGTTCCATCATACGCAATGATGATGGTCTGAGCCTCTGCTATTTCCTGCCTTTGCTTCTCTTATCAGTGTGGAATACATTTCAATCGGTCCTGGCAATTTATCTACTTTCAAAGATGCTAAACCCCTTAATATTTCCCCTCTCTCTGTTTATCTCATTTAGTATTTCACACTCCTCCTTAACTACAATGTGTGCATCGTCCCTCTCATTTGTGAAAGCAAACATAAAATATTCATTAAGAACCGTACCCATGTCTTCTGCCTTAATACAAAGGTTCCATTTTTGGTCTTTAATAGGCCCTACTCTTTCTCTAGTTATCCTCTTGCTCTTTCTTTATTTATAAAACATCTTTGGGTTTTCCTTGAATTAACTTGCAAATATTTTTTCAGGCCCTCGCTTTGCTTTCCTAATTTCCTTTTTGAATGTCACCCCTGCACTTTCTCTACTCCTCGGCTATCTGCAGTATTTAGCTGTTACCTGACATAGCTTCTCTGGCCTTATCCTACCGAGTATACCCTTTGACATCGAGGGGGCTTTAGATTTAGGAGTGCCATCCTTTTTTTGTGGGAACACATTTGCTATGAACCTTCACTATCTCCTCCATGAACGCCTCCCACTCTTCTGACTCTGATATACCTATCCCACATTATCCCCATGGTAACTGTTAAGTGTCTGCTGTACAGAAAAAACCCTTTCTCTCCAATAAATATTCTAATCTTACCACATTTTAACAGTTGTCTCTCTCTGCTTATATATTTATAACCTGCCCGCGCTCCAGTCCGCAACCTGGACCATGGTGACGTCCAATCCAGTCACCCTCTTCACAGCCGTCGCTCTCCTACACCAGCTCGCACTGTACCTTGAAGTGGTATGCCTCCACACTGCTCCTATGAAGGTCCTGACCTGCTGATGATCCTTGCCGAATGCCGCAGAGGAGGTGCAGCAGAGGAGCGGCGAGGTCGGGGCGAAGGAGTGGTGAAAGATTGCAGAGCGATGTGATTGTGGCCCAGGAG
This sequence comes from Pristiophorus japonicus, assembly GCF_044704955.1. Taxonomy (NCBI): domain Eukaryota; kingdom Metazoa; phylum Chordata; class Chondrichthyes; family Pristiophoridae; genus Pristiophorus; species Pristiophorus japonicus. Next base: position 96,477,934 of record NC_091991.1, on the reverse strand, counting down.
AGGCATGAGTTCGGGGCCCAGAAAAGGCGAGGGCCCAGGGGTAGCACAGGCCAGCCCACACTGCGATGTGTGTGCGCACTAGGTCTGTGCAGCAGAGCTGGTCTCCAGTTGTCTTGGTTAACCGTTGCAACTGGACCAAGACCTAGCTCTGTCAAGCCCGTGTGGTGGCTGGTGTGCACGTTAAAAAAAATCCACACACAGGCATCTTCCACCCTTCAGGATGTAGTTCAGGACCTGGAATATTAGGTTCTTCATTGAAACACCTGTGAACTCATCCCTTTTTGACGTGGAAGCAAGTCATCCTCGATACGTGGGACCGCCGATGTATTTAAAAATATATTTTCATGTAAGTGTTTGAGGGTGCTGCTCCAGTCTTCAATGAATTGGAACTCCTTGTAGCAACCCTCGAACTCCCACCACAAAACTCTCCCCACGATTCTCAAGTTGTCTCATTTCAGATGTTGCTGTTCGTTACTGAGTGGACACATCTTCACATTCTCACCAGTGAATGTTATGGTAGCACAGTGTTTGTCACTGGGTTAGTAATCCAGAGGCCTGGGCTTACGACCCAGAGACATGAGTTCAAATCCCACGAAGACAGCTGTGGAATTTAGAAACATAGAAACATAGAAAATAGGTGCAGGAGTAGGCCATTCGGCCCTTCGAGCCTGCACCGCCATTCAATGAGTTCATGGCTGAACATGTAACTTCAGTACCCCATTCCTGCTTTTTCGCCATAACCCTTGATCCCCTAGTAGTAAGGACTACATTTAACTCCTTTTTGAATATATGTAGTGAATTGGCCTCAACAACTTAAATTCAATTCTGGAATAAAAAGCTAGCATGATGACCATGGAACACTGGATTGTTATAAAACCCCATCTGGTTCACTAATGTCTTCAGGGAAGGAAATCTGCCGCCCTTACTGGTCTGGCCGATATGTGACTGCAGACCCACAGCAATGGGCTGGACTCTTAACTGCTTTTTGAAATGGCCCAGCAAGCCACTTGCATTCAAGAAGATCATCGTCTGGAGGGCAATTGGGGATGGGCGATTAAATGCTTGCCATGCTAGTGACGTCCACATCCCGTGAATTAATTTTAAAAAAAATTAACAAAACCCAGCAGGTTGAATGACGTTTCTTTCAGTGGTTGTACCGGATTGCCTTTGTTTGTGGGAGTGTTCATCTTTGACCGGGTTGTCCAGAAACCAGCTGCAACTCTATTTAGCATTGCGCTCAGGACTAGAATTGGTGGATCGTGTCAGTCTGGTCGCTGGACAATCAGGTGCTGGACTTGCTGCACATCACCTAAAAGAACCAATGCCGATTATTTTTGAAACAATGATGGTTCGCAGTGTGAAAATCCAGGTAAAGGCTGTGCAACACAACAAATACAGTGGGATCTCTTTAGTGATCACTGGTGGTAATGACATGGATATACATCGTCAAATCCCATTTTTATTTGTATTCAGTCTGTACAATTCTCATGGCTTGTGCTGGTCAGGTTTGTGCCGGACTCTGCAAATATTGTATGTTCTTTTTAGTCTTCTTAAATCTCCACTCAAGTCCTCTTCTGACAGGATCAGAAGGTGATAGTCCTCTGATGCTTTGCAGGGCATTTGTCAGCCCAAGCCAGCATTCTGTGCAGGGGCCTGCTCAGCTGTTGCTGCTCAGCTCAGCACTGGCTGCAACTTCAAATGGCTGATGGGTAAATTGTATGAAAAACCTGAAGTACTGTTCAATTCTCTCCTCCCTGGAAGTATTCATAATATTTGGAACTTTTTTCCAAGAATCAAGTTGCTAGCGTTGACCAGCGAGCATCAACCTAAAGATTGCTGCCTTTATTCGGACATTCATATGAATAAAAGCGGATGTTCAGCCAGTCTGCAGACTGTTCAGGTGTCATCACAGGCGGTCCCTCGAGCGAGGATGACTTGCTTCCACGAGTTCACAGGTGTTTCGATGAAGGACCCGCTGTTCCAGTCCTGAACTCCAATTGAGGGGGTGGAAAATGCCTGTGCGTGGATTTTATTTAGCGTCAGAAGGATGAGGGGTGATCTTATAGAAATATTTAAAATAATGAAAGGGGTAGACAAGATAGAGGCAGAGAGGTTGTTTCCACTGGTCGGGGAGACTAGAACTAGGGGCACAGCCTCAAAATACGGGGGAGCCAATTTAAAACCGAGTTGAGAAGAAATTTCTTCTCCCAGAGGGTTGTGAATCTGTGGAATTCTCTGCCCAAGGAAGCAGTTGAGGCTAGCTCATTGTATGTATTCAAATCACAGAGAGATAGATTTTTAACCAATAAGGGAATTAAGCGTTACGGGGAGCGGGCGGGTAAGTGGAGCTGAGTCCACGGCCAGATCAGCCATGATCTTTTTGAATGGCGGAGCAGGCTCGAGGGGCTAGATAGCCTACTCCTGTTCCTAATTCTTATGTTCTTATTATGTTCTTATGTGGTGACCGTTGCACACCAGCCACCACACGGGTTTGACAGAGCTAGGTCTTGGTCCAGTGGCAAGGGTTAACCAAGGTGACCTGGGTTTTGATGATGTCGCCCATCTCAAAATCCTTGGAGCAGCTCGTGCTGGAGGTTGAAGTGATACGCTGCTCCAGCTCTTTTACTTGCCGACCTGCAGAGCTGTTCCCTCGCAGGTCGGGGGGCCACGTATATTCAGGTGTATGACAGCAACCATTGACCAACCACATGCTCCTTACACCATCATTTCAAAGAGAGCCTCAATTGGGGATCTGTTATGGGACATCTTGTTTCATATCTTTACAAATGATCTGGAGCTTGGGTTCACAAGCATGTTTGCAGTTGATGCACAGATGCTGAATGCGATGGACTGCAAAGGAGAACGGGATAAGCCATGAGGATTTGAATATACTTGGGAATTGAGCAGCCAGGTAGTAGATGAAATTCATTGCAAGGCAAAGTGCTTTACACGGGGACAAAAGATCCAGAAACATAGGCCCCAAGTTTTGTGCCGCGGCGAAAACGGCGCACCTCCGAGCTGGGCGCCTGTTTTTCACGCCGAAAACTGCACCTAAAAAAAAGTCCGATATTCTCGAGCTCCTTGGAGCTCGATGTCTGCTTGGCGCGGCGCGCTCTTCGCAGCAGGGGGCGGAGCCTAACACTCGCGCCGATTTTCTAAGTAGCATGGGGCGGGTACAATTTAAATTAGCCTTCGTGGTGCCGGCAACCCTGCGCGTGCGCGCACGCACAGTCTCACACAAACATTGGCACTCGGCCATTTTTAAAAATACTGCAGAAAAAATGAAGATTTGTTTCTCGGACCCCTGCAAAGGCTTGTAATTTAATTTTTTTTGATATTTCTGTGTGTGAGGGAGTGCTTTTAGCAGCACTGCTGAATAAATCACCTGCTGAAATAAGTGAGTTCAGCTTTTCACTGCTAAACTTGCAGAACCGGTGCTGCATTGGTGCATGCAAATTAAGGACTGTGTGTTTGGAGAAATAAGAGTGCCAATTCAACTTTGCAATAATACGTGGTGTTGACAATGCAGCACCCATTCTGCAAATTTAAATATAAAACTGTCGATGTGGCTGCCTCTCCCTGTCCAAATGGCCTCAGTCCCCCTCACAGCTCGAAGGCTGCTGCTGTATCTTTGGCTGCCAGTCAGCCACTGACGCCGCCCCTAAAGCATGGCCGAATGGCCTCAAGAACCTTAATGAGCTGCGTGTGTCCTGCGTTGATTCTTCGGCTGCCGGCCAGCCACTGACGCCGCTGCTATCTCATGGCCGAATGGCCTCGGGTCCGTCCGGTGCTGCTTCTTCGGGGCCAGCCACGAAGAGAATGAAGGCCTGCCTCAAGCACTGCAGCTCAGCTCAAAGCTTGCTGCCGCTGCCGTCGAGACACTGATGCCACACCCCTGCCTGTCTCCAACATGAAAGGCCTGCCTGAAGCACTTTCACACAGGTAGGAACATGGTTTATTTAATCTTTTCTCTGCTTATAAATTTTTATTCAGGTTAGATTTATTTGTATAATATTTGTATAAGTATAACTAAGGATTGATTGTAGAATTTAATGACTTCCCTCCCCCCCACCTCGTTCCCTACGCCTGATTTGTAACCTACGCCTGATTTTCTAAAGTGTAGTCAAGGTTTTTTCGAGTGTACAAAAATCTTCATTTACTCCATTCTAAGTTAGTTTGGAGTAAGTTTTCACTCACGAAACTTTGAAATCGGGCGTAAGTGGCCGGACACACCCCCTTTTGAAAAAAAATTCTGTTCCAAAGTGAAACTGTTCTAACTGACTAGAACTGGAGCAAACTAAGGGCCCAAGTTTCCACATGATTTGCGCCTGATTTTTAGGAGCAACTGGTGGAGAACGGACTATCTTAGAAATCGCAATTCTCCACATTTTTTTTTCTGCAGTTCTAGTCAGGTAGAACAGTTCCACTTTAGAACAGAATTTTTTCTTCAAAAGGGGGCGTGTCCGGCCACTGACGCCTGATTTCAAAGTTTCCACAGTGAAAACGTACTCCAAACTAACTTAGAATGGAGCAAGTGAAGATTTTTGTAGAACTGAAAAAACCTTGTCTACACATTAAAAAATCAGGCACAGGTTACAAATTAGGCGTCCAGAACGAGGTGGGGGGGAGGGGGGGAAGGGAAGTCATTAAATTCTATAATAAATCCTTATTTATACTTATACAAATATTATACAAATAAATCCAACCTGAAGAAAAGATTAAATAAACCATCTTCCTACCTGTGTGAAAGTGCTTCAGCCAGGGAGAATGCTGCACGGGGTGGGGGGGGTGGCGGGGAAGGAGGCAGCCGTTCGTTCCCGCGGAGGTGGGGGGAAGCAGCCAGTGGTTTCCGCGGGGAAGGAGGCAGCCGTTCGTTCCCGCGGGGGGGGGGGGGGCGGGGCGGGAGGCAAACGGCTGCCTCAACTTTCTGAGGCTTCCTGCAGCCTTCTCACTGCTGCAAGAAGCCTCAGTGCTGATGTGCTGATGGCAATGTGCTTTTATTAAAAATTGTTCAAAAATTAAACAGCTACATAGAACTACAAAAATGGCCGAGTGCCAATGTTTCCTTCACACTGCGTGTGCGCGAATGCTCCAACGCGCACGCGCAGCGTTGCCGGCAGGAAAAAAACTAATTTAAATGGTACCCGCCCCCTCCCACTTACAAAATCGGTGCGAGTGTAGGCTCCGCCCCCCTGGACACCGCGCCAAGCACACATGAAGCTGCAGGGCGCTCCAGAATCGCGTGTTTTTTTTCCGGCGCTGTTTTCGGCGCGAAAAACGGGCGCCCAGCTCGGAGGGGCGCCCATTTTTTATCATGTGGAAACTTGGGCCCTAAATGTGGAGAATTCCGATTTCTAAGATACTCCGTTCTACACCAGTTGCTCCTAAAAATCAGGAGCAAATCATGTGGAAACTTGGGGCCATACAGAGGTACTTAAATGGGAAGAAAACAATGTGAGAGATCTTGGGGGTTGTGATTGACCATAAATTGCAACAATGATCAATGTTAAGCCGGAATAGTGAGTTGATCCGACTCTGCTATAAATCATTTGGAATAGAATTATCGAAACTTACAACAAGGAGGCCACTCAGCCCATTGTACCTTGACTGGCTCTTAATACCTGTCCAACTCCGTTTTAAAATTATTTATGGAATCCGCTTCCACCACCTTTTTCAAGTAGTGAGTTCCAGATCCCTCCAACTCTGCTAAAACAATTTCTCCCCATCTCCCTGCTAGATCTTTTGCCGATGTTGAATCTATGACCTCTGGTTATCGACTCACTCACACCTGCCGCAAGCCCAGTCGAGCAGCTCTGTCCTTCAGGAATCAACCGCATCGGTCAGCCACATCGGTCAGCCACATCGTTCAGTCGTGGTGCTGCCAAGCCATTCTTTCTGATGGACATTGAGATCCCCCACCCAGAATCTTCCATTAGCAGAATGATACTGGTTGTACAGATTCATTCCTCATGATATCAAACGGCTGAGCGCAGTGGATACAGCAAAGGCCATGGGCCCCAGCAACATTCTGGCTGTTTGACCCTGAATTGAGCTTTCGACCACATCCGCAGCATAACTAAGAATGTCTATTTCCACTTCCGTAACATCGCTCGTCTCCGTCCTTGCCTCAGCCCATCTGCTGCTGAAGCCCTCATCCAGGCCTTTGTTACTTCTAGACTTGACTATTCCAACGCACTCCTGGCCGGCCTCCCGCATTCTAGCCTATGTAAACTCGGCTGCCCGTGTCCTAACTTGCACCAAGTCCTGCTCACCCATCACCCCCTATGCTCCCTGATCTACATTGGCTTCTGGTTAAGCAACACCTCGATTTCAAAATTCTCATCCTTATTTTCAAATCCCTCTATGGCCTCGCCCCTTCCTATCTCTTTCATCTCCTCCAGCCCTACAACCCGAGATGTCTTCACTTCTCTAATTCTACCCTCTTAAGCATTCCTGATTATAATCACTCAACCTTTGGTGGCTGTGCCTTCTGTTGCCTGGGCCCCAAGCTCTGGAACTCTCTCCCTAAACCGGTCCCCCCCTCTACCCCTCTTTCCTCTTTCAGGATGTTCCTTAAAACATACCTCTTTGACCAGGCATTTGTCACCTGCGCCAATTTCTCCTTGTGGCTCAGTGTCAAATTTTTATCATGTAATACTCCTTGGGATGTTTCACTGCATTAAAGGCGCTATATAAATACAAGTGGTGGTTGTTGTGCTGAAGACTTTTGCTCCAGAACTAGCTGTGCCTCTAGCTCAGCTGTTCGATACCTACCCGATAAAGTGGTAAACTGTCCGACCGTGTCCTGTTCACAAAAAGCAGGTCAAACCCAATCCAGCCAATTACTGCCTCATCAACTAAGTGATGGAAGTTGTCACTGGCAGTGCTGTCAAGCAGCTCTTACTCAGCACCTTAGACAGTCCCTCGGAGTCGAGGATGACTTGCTTCCACACTAATGAGTTCTCCGGTGACTGATGAGTCCAATGCGGGACCTACAGTCTCTGTCACAGGTGGGGCAGACAGTGGTTGAAGGGACGAGTGAGTGGGGGGCTTGGGTTGTCGTGCGCTCCTTGCGCTGTTTGCGCTTGGCTTCCGTGTGCTCCCGATGAAGAGACTCGTGTTTGGAGCCTTCCTGGATGCTTCTCCTCCACTTTGAGCAGTCTTCGGCCAGGGATTCCCAGGTGTCAGTGGGGATGTTGCACTTCTTCGAGGAGGCTTTGAGAGTGTCCTTGCAGCGTTTCCTCTGGCCACCTGGGGCTTGCTTGCCGTGTTGGAGCTCTGAGTAGAGCGCTTGTTTTGGGAGTCTAGTATCAGGCATGTGAACGATATGGCCCGCCCATCGGAGCTGATCGAGCGTGGTCAGTGCTTCGATGCTGAGGATGTTGGGCTGAGCGAGAACACTGACATTGGTGCACCGATCATGCCAATGGATTTGCAGGATTTTGCAGAGGCAGTGCTGGTGGTACTTCTCCGGTGCTTTGAGGTGCCTGCTGTGCATTGTCCATGTCTCTGAAGCGTATAGGAGGGCGGTTATCACTGCTACTCAGTAGACCATGAGCTTGGTGCCGTGTTTGAGGTCCTGGTCTTCAAACATAATCTTCCTCAGGCGACCGAAGGCACACTGAAGGTGGTGTTGGACTTCGTCATCGATGTCTGCCCTTGTTTGACGGGCTCCCGAGGTATGGAAAATGGCCCAGCAGTGAGGCGCAGCGAAGCCCAGCATTGGGGTCGGGGTCCAGGGAAGGAGCAGTAAGGGCCAACAGAGAGGTTGGGAGGCTGACACTGGTTTCTCTGAAACCCAGGGAGAGAATACTTGTGGGAAAGTGGGAGGACAGTAAGAATGTGTGTGTGTGTGCGCACTTGGGCCATGCAGTGGAGCCAGGTCTCCAATCATTGCCATTGGGCCAAAACCGTGTGGTAGCTGGTGTGCAATGGCAAACCCACGTTGAAAGAATTTGCACAGGCATCTTTCACGCTTGCTCACCAATAACCTCAGTTTGGGTTCCATCAGGATCACTTGGCTCCAGACCTCATTACAGCCTTGGTGCAAACCTGGACAAAAGAGCTGAATTTCAGTGAGGTGAGAATGACTGCGCTTGACATCAAGGCAGCATTCGACCATGTGTGGTCACCAAGGAGCCCTCGTAAAATTGAAGTCAATGGGAATTGGGGACATTATAATAGGCTGGAATCATACCTAGCACAAAGGAAGATGGCTGTGTTGTTAGCGAGCCAATCATATCATCGCTGCAGGAGTCCGCAGGGCAGCGTACTTGGCTCAACCATCTACTTCATCAGTGAACCTTTCCTCCATCAGGTCAGAAGTTGATCTGTTCGCTGATGATTGCAAGTGATTAGCTCCATTTGTAATTGCTCAGATAATGAAGCAGTCCATGCCCACATGCAACAAGACCTCGACAATGTCCAGGCTTGGACTGATAATTGGCAAGTAACATTCGTGCCAGACAATGGTCATCTCGAACAAAAGAAAGTCTAACCCCCCCCCCCCCCCAGTGTGTGCACCCGTCTGGGCGTCGGCCCCCAGTGTGTACACCCGTCTGGGCGTCGGCCCCCAGTGTGTGCACCCGTCTGGGCGTCGGCAGCTCACTGATTTTGATGTGATGGTTACAAAAAGATCAACAGTTAATTTCCTTACAGAGTGATCCTTCTGATGACGATTTTGCCCGAAACCCAGAGCTGCGGAAGCTTCAAATCTTCGGTGCTGGACCCAAAATGATGGGCCTGGGACTCCGGATAAAGGACAGAGAGGGTAAGGGGAACAGACATCACCATATCCCTTCATCCAATCCCCCCCCCATTGTTTCTAGACCCCTTTTTGCTGTCTGACGCAGTGTCGGCTACTTGTAAGTTATTCGACAATTCAATTGCCCCTTGAGGCAAAAAATGTTCCATCCAAGTTTGTTTCTTACTGCTGAATCTGGACTGGTATTTGAACCCTTCACTGTAGTCATTAATTTAGATACATTGAGTTCCCCACGTGTACTGGGCTACACAGGCATCAAAAATAGTTGGCAAAACTGCGTCAAAGGGCATGCCAACCCAGTCTGTTAAGGATGATCAGTTTGGGTGTGGCACATACAAAGGTTTGCAAGCAGTTTGTCTGCCTGTCCTCCCTTTAAGGCTGTAAATTATTTGTTTACTTCCCAGTCACCGTTTGGACGTGCACCCTGTCATCGTGTGATGTTCACCCTACTTGCCTTCTGGACCTCGAGCGGGTTGCCTGGATCCTGGGTTTGGGAGAGGTTTGCCTGGACCCCGGGTTTGGGAGCGGTTTGCCTGGATCCCTCCCGGGTTTGGGAGCTGTTTGCCTGGATCTCTCCCGGGTTTGGGAGCGGTTTGCTTGTTTTCCTGGTTTCCTACTAAATCTGGAGCAGGATGGGAGTAAAAAGGGATATTTCAGCATTAAACTTTTTAGTGCATGATTTTGTGGGTGTGGTCTATTGACCCTGTAGTGGATTAACCTGGGGATTGTCCAAGTTAGTGCAGCACTGAGCAAGAGGTAAAATTGAATTGTAATTGAATTTGAGGAAGAATCAGATTGGGTATTGTCTGTTTGTTGTGGGGAGGGAGAAGAGCGTCTGCTTGTTGTAGCAGGAGTCCATTAACCCAGTATGAATACGTGTCGACATGATGCCATCAGAACCTCGGGCTCTGTCAAAGACAAAGTTGAGAGTTTTGCTTCTGAAACCGCTGAACTAAGTAACAATTAGTTTCAGATGGCAAAATTAGTATAGACGACAAAACATTAAGAGAAATTCTGTTTTTTTAAAAAGAAACACGCCTCCCTCCAACCGACCCCAAAACATCTGTGAATAATTGAACACTCCAGACGCTGAGTCCAGATACTAGGCACTGTACTAGCATTTCTTTCTTTTTTTTAGAAAAAAAGTGCACAATTTTCCATTCATTCGATCCCCCAAAACTAAGTGGCTGGTTTAACTATTAGAACGAAATGGCATCATGTCTACACATACTCATACTGGGTTAACGGACTCCTGCTACAATAAGCAGACGCTCTTCTCCCTCTTTCTCATTTCCGTTCTTTCTGCCCACCCCTTGCCGTCCTGTGGTTCTGCACTCATCAGCAGCCCTTTGGTCAATTGGCCATTATTCATGTGTGAACCTTCATGGTGAGTATTGCAGGCTACTTTACCTTGGAGCCCAGCCCAGACCAATCCTGTCCCCGTCTGATGTCCACACATGCACACTCTGCAAAGGTTCCTGGATAGTGATCTTCAGGTGGAACTGTGGCTGAAGTCTCTCTTTCCCAGGAGAGTTGAAGCCACTTAGTGCTTGTGGCATCACCTGGATGAGATCAGCTAATTCAGCACATCCATAAATCAAACCTCATCTGTATGATTCACTTAAAAATATATATATGACATATATAAAATAAAGTTTGTATTTTCTCTTGCACGTTGCTGGGTGCATTTCCCCTTCAGATGAGGAGTTTTCGGTGACTGTGAAGTCGACGGGACATCGGAAGAATGCAGAAATACAGTTGCCTCGCATGCAAATGAGACAGCGGAAAGGTGCCCTGGCTGTTAACTTTGTAAGTTCTGACGTGGGCTGCTGTATAATGGGCTTTTGCAGAGTTGACAAGTTTGTTGTTAAATGCTATTTTTGTTTTTAATTTCCCTTTACTTCTCTCTCTCCCTGGACTCTGTAGACAGGGGGTATTGTGTTGTGATGACTGGAAATGGAAAACTAAATGCTTCACAATCATTGATAGATACTTAATTAGATTTGAATAAAGAAGCAGCCACTCTCCTGAACTACTGTAGTGTTTACCAAAGCTCCTACTGTTTCCTTTTTATATTATTAGTGTTCATCTGATGCCGCTTTAGACCTTCTGATGTCACAATTCACCTCTGCACGGCACTTTCTAAATTCCTTGTAATTATCTTCAGTGCTGTTAATGCTAATTTTATCATATACCTCGGTTTTTTAATTTTAATCTTTCTATTTATCCATCAAATTCTATTGTTTGATGCGCTCCCTTGTCCTCTGTCTACCTCATTTGTTGATCCCGCAACCCGTTTAACTGCGCAGCCCAGTTCATGTGTGCCAGATTCTTGCTCATCTTTGCCACTGGGGAAATGATTTGAACAATTTCTTCCCACCCTAAGCAATCCTACCTTTCTGCCTTGCCCATTCCATCCTGTCGTCTCTCACCTCTCCCATCTCCATAGTCCGCCCCGTAGCTCCCACAAACGTGACGGGCACTTCCTGCAGCCTAGCGGCCAGATCCCTCACCATTTCTCTAACCTCGGCTTTTATTAAAACCACTGTGGATAAAATAAATCAAACAAAATAATAATCAAAACCATCCTGTTATGGTTTCTATGCAAGTATGCCCAAAATCAGTGTTTGAGCCCAAAAACATCAAGATTACAACACTGATTAATCAGATCTCCCGCGTGTGCGCAGTTTCTGCGCACGTGCCCAGCGCCGTGATGCCCCCGAGGCACGAGCAGCCGAGTGCATCCGCCCAGGCCCCACACAGCGCCGGGGTGGGGGGTATCGAGGGGGAGGGAGGGAGGGAGGGAGAGAGATGCAGGTTGGTTGGGTGGGCTTGCGGGGGGGGGGCGGGTGTGCGGGCGCGTGGGGTCATCGAATTACACATTGGAAAGTCGCTCAGAACTTGGGCTGGGCGGTTCCAGTTACACATTCCAGAGGAGCTTCAGGGTGTGGCTTATCCTCCAAGGGGACCAATAAGCGACAGGCCTGGCGAGCCAATCCGAGAATGCATTTCAGCTAGTACTAATAAAACATTAATACTACTTAAAGCACTGACCTTGATATATTATACATTAAAGCATGGAACAATTTATGTTGACTTGCCATGAGCAATGCCAAGGGACATGTGCTTGTATACGTGCACATACGTTGCCCAGTGCGTTTTGTGTTACGCTACACGTCACATACCAGGCAGAAACCTTTGGTGCAAAAACATCTGAAAAAAGAACGTTAGTCTTTTAATTGAGGGTACTTTTAAACTGTATCTGAAACAGGTTTAGATTAAAACGTGTCCCTGGGAATGAAGAGAAAGTCCAGGAGTATTGGGGAGGGAGTTCCAGTGTTTGCAAACATTGAGGGGCGGAGTTGTGCAGCAGTTATTGTCTTTAAGCATTAAGGGGTTAGATGGGCCCAGTCGTATCTACCCTGATATGTCCCAAGCAATTCCAGGCTGTCAGATGGTGCTGGTGCGTTGTTTACACGCACTTTATTCCATGGCTTCTTAAAAGCCCAGTATATACAGCAAGGTGATGGATTGGAGGTAAGAACCATGTTCAGCAGTACTGGGAAGGGAAGGCAGTGGCATATAACAGAACTGGGATGGGGCCCTGGAGTTTGGTGGGGATTTATAATAGTTAATAAGTGTTCTTTTACCCAATGTAACTAGCACAGCTACTCAATTAAAATTTCAACACAAATATTTAATTATGAACAATCTTGGGGCTCAATTTTCCCCAAGCCCGTTTTCTGGCGTATTGCCAGAGTTACGCCAGTTTTTCTAGGCCAGAAATGCGGCAGAAATAATTTTCCAAAGTTTCTCCGATGTATAATTTGAATTTGGTGCCGCGCAGCATGTCCAGTCCCCTCGGGGGGCGGAGCTTGCTGTCTGCGCCGAAAAACGATCCCGCACCTTCTGCGTATGCGCGGGGAAAAGTAACGTTTCTGATGTCGTTCCAATGGACGCGCATGCTCAGTACAGCTCCGAGTTGGCAATCGACCATTGTTAAAGAGCCAGTTGTGTGTGTGAGAACGTTGGGAAAATCGCAGCTGCAGCAATACAAGATGCAAAGTGGTGCAAGGACCAATAATTTCTTACAGGAAGAAGTGGAGGCATTAGTCACTGTGATTGAGAACAGATGGCAGGAGCTGGACACCAGCAGAGGTCACATAAAAGTTCCACCCAAAGAAATGAAGAAACGCTGGAACCAAGTTGCAGAAGATTACTGCGCAGTGGTGACCACCACGAGATCTGGAGGCCAGTGTAAAAAGAAGTGGCAGGACCTTGGTCAAGTAGTTAGTGTAAGTAATATTTTCATTTATTCAATAGAATTGTAATTGTAAATGTGACCATCTGTATGTCCCACCCAGCTGAAAGACACCCTCTCTAAAAAGTTGCCTTTTCATTTTTGCAGAGCAAGGTGACACATAATAAAAGGGAAAGAACTCAAACAGGAGGAGGCCCAGCAACTCTGTACCCACTGACACCCTTGGAAGAGAGGGTCGCTGCTTTTATGGGTTTTGTCTGGAGAAAAGCAACCAGCACTGCACAAGCTGGGTCCACACTCGAGGGAGAGGGTAAGTCCTGCAAATTTATCATGGTCCTTCAAATCAGCCTGCTTCCTGGCCTGCGCTGTGTGAGCCTACTCATACCACCCACCATGCCCCCTCCTCTGCTGCTAACCATTTGTCTGTTCTGTTACATTTTGCAGAACGTGAGGCCAACCCTGACGATGCAGAAGAAGATTCAGACACGGACAAGCCTGAAGAGGAGAACATCTTCCAATCCAACCCTCCGGACCAACATGGGGGGGAGGGGATGGAGCTGGATGAAGCTCCCACTGTTGTACTGACTTTGGAGGAGGTGCCGCTCATTACAGTGACAGCCCCTTCTGTGACTAGTGGTTTGCGTGTTGATAGGACATTCCATGGTTTCACACCTTCCGAGGTTGCGGGTCCAAGTGGTGGGATGCGAGCCACATCCAGGGCCCCACCGTCCCAGGCTGCGGGTCCCAGTGGTGGGGTGCAGCGAGGCACACCCAGGGCCCCACCATCCCAGGCTGCGGGTCCCAGTGATGTCGTGCAGCGAGCCACACCCAGGGCCCCACCATCCCAGGCTGCAGGTCCCAGTGGTGGGGTGCAGCGAGGCACACCCAGGGCCCCACTGTCCCAGGCTGCAGGTCCCAGTGGTGGGGTGCAGCGAGGCACACCCAGGGCCCCACTGTCCCAGGCTGCAGGTCCCAGTGGTGGGGTGCGAGCTGCACCCGTGGGGAGGAGGGGAAGGAGAGCTCGACCGCATTCTCCTGAGGTGCAGGATCTAACAGATGTGGTTCAGATGATGTCATTGACTACGGAGAGCATTGACCTTACCCAGTCACTCCTGGATACCATCAGTGGGGTGAGTGATGAGGTAGCGGGACTGTTGGGAGAAATAACAGCAATGACACGAGAAATGGGAATGACATTCGTGACCATCAGTGAGGGAATAGTGGCCATGAGGGAGGGAATGTCAGAGGTAGTGCAGACCACGTCACTGACCATGAGGGAGGGAATGTTGCAGGTCGTTGAGACACTGTTTGGGTGCATGAGGGACGGCATGTTGGAGTTAGCTGCTGCAATAAGGGAACACACCCAGACCCCGCGCCCATTGACACAATCGACTGTCTCTCCCACTCCAATCCGCACACCAGTCTCTGAAGAGCCCAAAGCCGGGCCCTCCAATTGCCGCCTGGGCCTTCCCAACTAGCCGCCTGACACAGACCCCCCCCCCCCCCACCACCACTAAGTGGTGTGCAGTACCCGAGATGTTAGAAAGAATAAACTTGGTACCAAGCCCAGAAACACTGTGCCACCTCCTGCGAGCAGGGGTGGTGGAGAGACCAAGACCAAGCACAGCGGGTGGTCTTAGAATAAGGGGGAGGAGAGATGGGGGAGTGCAGCCTTTCTTTGCTGCTGCTGTGGTTGTTATTGTTACTGTTGTAACTTTACTCAAATTAAAAGTTTTTTGTAAGTTATGTAAATTTACAAGTTTATAAGTGCAAGTTTTTAAGTGATTAATAAAATTATTCTTGTATCAAACTTTACTTTAAGTTAAGTTGTAAACTTTTGAACAAAATATATTTTACATTAAAACTGAATTGTGTTCCATCAACACAACACAACACAACATTATGGAACATCTCCAAACAGTAAACATGTCTCTGTGAAATAGTTGTCGCTGAGCCCTCGGGCATCATTAAAGTGTTCACGGATGAGCTGCTGGCGCAAGGCTCGAGCAATTGTTAAAGGGGCACGATGGCCCTCCCTCCTCCGCCGTCGTGCTCCAGACTCAGGCACTTACACGGCTTCCTGCTCGTCCTGATCATTGGGAGAACGCCAAACCGCTTTCTTCTTCATTATCAACCACACAAACAAAGTTTGCATCATCTTCAAATGTATTAATCATACCCCTTACATTCAAGTCGAAATCATTGATATATGCACAAAAAGCAAGGGACCCAGTACTGAGCCCTGCGGAACCCCCACTAGAAACATCCTTCCAGTCAAAAAAACACCCATCAACCATTACCCTTTGCTTCCTGCCTCTGAGTCAATTTTGGATCCAACTTGCCACTTTGCCTTGGATTCCATGGGCTTAGACTGGTCACAAAAGTGAGTCACTTGGGAACTTGTCAAAAGCCTTGCTAAAGTCCATATACACTACATCATACGCACTGCCCTCATTGACCCTCCTGGTTATCTGCTCTCAAAATTCAGTCGTTAGTTCAACACGATCATCCCTTAACAAATCCATGCTGGCTGTTCTTCATTAATCTGTGTCTTTCTAAATGAAGGCTAATACTGTCCCTCAGGATTTTTTCCAATTTTCCCAGCACCGAGTTTAAGCTGACTGGCCTGCAATTATTCGGTCTGTCCCTTTTTCCCTTTTTAAACATTGCATTGACTTTTCTCGTTGGATATCTATGGCAAGGACGGGTGGGCGAGTGGAAGGAAGAAGCGTGGAAGAGCAATAATGGTAGGGGATTCGATAGTTAGGGGAGCAGACAAGCGTTTCTGTGGCCACAGACATGACTCGAGAATTGTATGTTGCCTCCCTGATGCCAGGGTCCGGGATGTCTCTGAGCGGCTGCAGGACATTCTAGGGCGATGGGGGGGGGAAAGAAAGGGTGAACTCTAGAGGTAGTGGTCCATATCGGCACCAATGCCATAGGGAGAAGGAGGGATGAGGTCCTGCAGCCAGATTTCAGAGCGCTAGGAGAGAGATTGAAAAGCAGGACCTAAAAGCTAGTAATCTCCAGATTACTTCCGGTGCCACGAGCTAGTGAGTACAGAAATAGGAGGATTGAGCAGATGAATGCATGGCTGGAGAGATGGTGTAGGAGGAATTGGGACCGTTTCTGGGGGAGGTGGGACCTGTACAAGCCGGACGGGTTGCACCTCAACAGAGCCGGGACCAATATCCTCGCGGGGGGGTTTGCTAGTGCTGTTGGGGAGGGTGGCAAAATGGCCGACTCCTGCTCCTATTTCTTAAAAAGGAGAGGGGATTGCAGAAGAAACAGTTACCGTTGTGAGGAGAGATAATTTAACATAAGAACATAAGAAATAGGAGCAGGAGTAGGCCATATGGCCTCTCGAGCCTGCTCCGCCATTTAATACGATCATGGATTCTGGTCCACTTCCCTGCCTGCTCCCCATAACGCCTTATCCCCTTATTGATTAAGAAACTGTCTATCTCTGTCTTAAATTTATTCAATGTCCCAGCTTCCACAGCTCTCTGAGGTAGCGAATTCCACAGATTTACAACCCTCTGAAAAGAAATTCCTCCTCCATCTCAGTTTTAAATTGGTGGCCCCTTATTCTAAGATTATGCCCCCTAGTTCTAGTCTCCCCTACCAGTGGAAGCATCCTCTCTGCATCCTTGCCAAGCCCCCTCATAATATTATACATTTCGATAAGATCACCTCTCATTCTTCTGAATTCCAATGAGTAGTGGCCCAACCTCCTCAACCTTTCCTCATAAGTCAACCCCCCTAGACGGATCATCAAATGAGGCCATATGGGTTGAATTGAAAAGGAGAAAAGGGGCAAAGTGCTGCAGTACAACAGGACCTGCATGAAACACAAAAGGTTAGTATGCAAGTAGAGCAAGTGATCAGGAAGGCCAATGGAATCTTGGCCTTTGTTGCAAAGGGGATGGAGTATAAAAGCAGGGAAGTCTTGCTACAGTTATACAGGGTATTGGTGAGGCCACACCTGGAATACTGCATACAGTTTTGGTTTCCATATTTACAAAAAGATACGCTTGCTTTGGAGGCAGTTCAGAGAAGGTTCACTAGGTTGATTCCGGGGATGAGGGGGTTGACTTATGAGAAAAGGTTGAGTAGGTTGGGCCTCTACTCATTGGAATTCAAAAGAATGAGAGGTGATCTTATAGAAACGTATAAGATTATGAGGGGCTTGACAAGGTGGATGCAGAGAGGATGTTTCCATTGATGCGGGAGACTAGAACTAGAGGGCATAATCTTAGAATAAGGGGCTGCCCATTTAAAACTGAAATGAGGAGGAATTTTTTCTCTCAGGGTTGTAAATCTGTGGCATTTGCTGCCTCAGAGAGCTGTGGAAGCTGGGACATTGAATAAATTTAAGACAGAAATCGTTAGGGGTTATGGGGAGCGGGCGGGGAAGTGGAGCTGAATCCATGATCAGATCAGCCATGACAGTATTAAATGGTGGAGCAGTCTTGAGGGGCTGTATGGCCTACTCCTGCTCCTATTTCTTATATTCTTATGGGCCATCAGACAGCTGGGAGTGTATTATCGACCTCCAAACAGTCAAAGAGATAGAAGAGCAAATATGTAGGCAAATTTCTGAGGTATGAAAACAATAGGGCAGTAATAGTAGGCGATTTCAACTAATATTAACTGGGATAAAATTAGTGGGAAAGGTATAGAGGGTGCGGAATTCCTAAAATGCATTATTCTTTTCCATAACTACCCTAAATCTAACTGATTTATGATCACTAGCACCAAAATGCTCTCCCATTGATGCCCCTTTTTTAGCCAGTATGTAGTAAGCCCAACAAGGGAGGGGGTGGTTCTGGACTTAGTTTTAGGGACTGAAGCTGGGCAGGTGGAAGGGGCATCAATGGGAGAGCATTTTGGTGCTAGTGATCATAAATCAGTTAGATTTAGGGTAGTTATGGAAAAGAATAAAGATAGACTAGGAATAAAAGTTCTCAATTGGGGGAAAGCCAATTTTACTGAGCTGAGTTGTGAGTTAGTCAAAGTGGACTGGAAACAGCTACTGAAAGGTGTCAGCAGTGGGAGGCCTTCAAGATCGAGATCCGGAGGGTTCAGAACAAGTATGTTCCCTTAAAGAACAAGGGTGGGACTAACAAATCGAGAGCCCCGGGATGCCGAGGGGCATACAGGGTAGGATAAAGAAAAAAAGGGAGGCTTATGACAGATACTAAGGGCTCAATACTGCAGAAACTCTAGAGGAGTGTCGGGGTGAAATTAATCAGGAAATTAGGAAAGCAAAGAGAAAGCATGAAAAAGTTTTGGCAAGATAAATCCAGGAAAACCCAACAATGCTATATAAATACATTAAGAGCAAGAAGATAATGAGAGAAAAGTAGTGCCTATTAAGAGACCATAAAGGAAATCTTTGTGTGGAGGCAGAAAACGTGGGTATGATTCTTAATGAATACTTTGCACCTGTTTTCACAAAAGAGAGGGTGATGCAGATGTTGAAATCAGGGAGGAGGAGTGTGAAATATTAGATGAACTAAACATAGTGAGAGAGGAAGTATTAAGGAGCTTAGCAGCTTTGAAAGTGGATAAGTCCCCAGGCCCGGATGAAATGTATCCGAGGCTGTTAAGAGAAGCAAAAGAGAAAATAGCAGAAGCTCTGACCATCATTTTCCAGTCCTCTCTGGCTACAGATGTGGTGCCGGAGGACTGGAGGGCTGCTAATGGTGTACCGTTGTTTAAAAAGGGAAAAAGGGATAGGCCGAGTAATTACAGGCCAGTCAGCCTAACCTCAGTGGGGGGAAAATTATTGGATTAAAAAACACTGAGGGACAGGATAAGCCTTCATTGAGAAAGACACGGATTAATGAAGGGCAGTCAGCATGGATTTGTTAAGGGGAGGTTGTGTCTGGCTAACTTGATTGAATTATTTGAGGAGGGTCGATGAGGGCAGTGCATATGATGTAGTGTCTCTGAATTTTAGCAATGCAGGCTGGTCATGAAAGTAAAAGCCCATGGGATCCAGGGATAAGTGGCAAGTTGGATCCAAAATTGACTCAGAGGCAGGAAGCAAAGGGTAATGGTTGATGGGTGTTTTTGTGACTGGATGGCTATTTCCAGTGGGGTTCCGCAGGGCTCAGTGCTGGGTCCCTTGCTATTTGTGGTATATTTCAATGATTTAGACTTGAATGTAGGAGGTATGATGAAGTTTGCAGATGATACAAAAATTCGCTGTGTGGTTGATAATGAAGAAATCTTTAGACTGCAGGAAGATATCAATGAACTGGTCAGGTGGGCAGAACAGTGGCAAATGGAATTTAATCCTGAGATGTGAGGTATTGCATTTGGGAGGGCACTGAGAAGCATAGAGAAAGAAAAGGACTTTGGAGTTGCACGTCCACAGATCCCTGAAGACAGCAGGCCGGGTGGTTAAGAAGGCATATGCAATACTTGCCTTTATTAGCCGAGGCATGGAATACCATGTTAGGCCACAGTTTGACTACTGCGTGCAGTTGTCACCACATTACAGGAAAGATGTGATTGCACTAGAGAGGGTACAGAGGAGATTTCCGAGGATGTTGCCTGGACTGGAGAATTTTAGCTATGAGGAAAGATTGGATAGTCTGGGGTTGTTTTCTTTGGAACGGCTGAGGCGGGACCTCATTGAGGTGCATAAAATTATGAGGGGCCCAGCTCGAGTGGATAGGAAGAACCTGTTATCCTTGGCAGAGGGATCAGCAACCAGGGGACATAGATTTAAAGTAATTGATAGGAGGTTTAGAGGGGAATTGTATTCACCTAGAGGGTGGTAGGGGTCTGGAACTCACTGCCTGAAAGGGTGGTAGAGGCAGAAACCCTCGCCACATTTAAAAAGTACTGGGATGTGCACTTAAAGTGCCGTAACCAGGGCTACGGACCGAGAGCTGGAAAGTGGGATTAGGCTGGATAGCTCTTGGACAGCCGGCACGGACTCAATGGGCCAAAATGGCCTCCTTCCGTGCTGTAAATTTCGATGATTCTGTTCTACGACCTAAATTTCCCCTCACCTGAACTGGGAAGGAAGCGGAACTCTAATAATACAACTAATTGGGCAGTTTGTTAAATTAACGATATTTTGTCTGTGTGGTAAACGCGAATAAGCTATAATACTCAAGTTTGGCATCACTGAGCTCTTCTATCACGTGAATGTCGCACAAATCTGATGCTTCTGATATTTGCCATAGATTTTTGCTCTGCGCTCGTAAAGTAGTGATTAGATTGCAAGTCATTCAAAACAAAATTAATTATAAGGAACAAAGATAATAAAAGAAAGAAGACTGCACCTGTTTGGGGTTGGTTGATCTGTATATATCCGAACACTCTCAGCTGCTTGTCACTGAGAAACCACAGGACGAGGTTGGTTGCTGTTGAATGTTATCCATGTCAATCGTTGGCCACGGCCTTCCAGGCAGGGGCATAGAAGCTGTGGTATGACTGCCCCTCCTACAGAGAAGCCGACATGTAAAAATATGGAGTGTTGCCAATAATACTGGTCGATACCAAGTATTTTACAGACTGGTGCATCGCCCTAATACTGGGCCCAAGTTTCGGGCCGCGCCTAGAACGGCGCAGCCCCGACCTGGACGCCCGTTTTTCGCGCCACAAAGTGCGCCTAAAAAAAATTTCCAGATTCTCTGGCTCCCTGCAGGTCCTCTGGCCCTCGGCGCGGCGCAGCACGAGCTGTAGGGGGTGGAGCTAGGTCCCTGTGCTGAAAACAGTGCCGGGACCTCTGCACATGCGCGCTACAGTGGGCGCGTATGTGCAGTAGCTCCAGCGCCCAAAACTGTGTGGGAGGGGCCCGAAGCACGCAATCCCCTAGCCCTGGCCCAATGGCCTCACTGGGGCTGCGTGCATAAGGCTGCCTCCCACGCCCAGCTCCTGCTTCCTCCGGACCTGACCCGACTTGGCTCCCGCTCCCACCCCCCCACCCCCCCCCGGCGACCCGACCTCCGCTTCCCCCGCTCCCGACCGATCTCCCAACCCGCCTCCCCCGATCCGCGCTCCCGACCCCCTCTGGACCCGACGCCTCCTACCTGTCAATCCTGTAAGTCTAAGCTCGAAGTCTTGGGCCCGGCCGGGCCCGGCCCGTTCAGCCTCCCTCTCCTTTCTTTCTCTCTCTCTCTCTCTCCCTTCCCCCCCTTCTCTCCCCCTTTCCCCTCCCTCCCTTCTCTTGCCCTCTCCCCTCCCTCCCTTCTCTTCCCCCCCCTCCCTTCTCTCACCCCCCCTCCTCCCTCCCTTCTCTCACCCCCCCCTCCTCCCTCCCTTCTCTCACCCCCCCCTCCTCCCTCCCTTCTCTTCCCCCCCCTCCTCCCTCCCTTCTCTCACCCCCCCCCTCCTCCCTCCCTTCTCTCACTCTCCCTCCTCCCTCCCTTCTCTCACCCCCCCATCTCCCTCCCTTCTCTCACCCCCCCCCTCCTTCCTCCCTTCTCTCACCCCCCCTCCTCCCTCCCTTCTCTCACCCCCCCTCCTCCCTCCCTTCTCTCACCCTCCCCCTCCTCCCTCCCTTCTCTCACCCCCCCTCCTCCCTCCCTTCTCTCCCCCCCCTCCTCCCTCCCTTCTCTCCCCCCCTCCTCCCTCCCTTCTCTCCCCCCTCCCCTCCCTCCTCCTGCCTCTCCTCCCTTCTCACCCCCCTTCCCTCCCTCCCTTCTCACCCCCCTTCCCTCCCTCCCTTCTCACCCCCCTTCCCTCCCTCCCTTCTCACCCCCCTTCCCTCCCTCCCTTCTCACCCCCCTTCCCTCCCTCCCTTCTCACCCCCCTCCCCTCCCTCCCTTCTCACCCCCCTCCCCTCCCTCCCTTCTCACCCCCCTCCCCTCCCTTCTCACACCCCCTCCCCTCCCTCCCTTCTCACCCCCTCTTCCCCCCCCCACCCTCTCTTCCCCCACTACACCCCCTCTCCCCCTCCCCTCCACCCCTCCACCCCCCCTCCCCATCCTCCCCCTCCCCTCCACCCCTCGCTGTCAGAAACACAGACACGGACAGAGAGTGAGAGACACGGACAGAGAGTGAGAGACACAGACAGACAGAGAGATAGAGACACTGACAGAGACACACTGGGGGGGTGGGGTGGGGGGGCTGTTGGAGGGCTCCCGGTGCTGCAGTCAGTAAGTAGAAAATGTTTTATTTATTGATTAAAAAAAAAATGATTTCTTATTAATTTTTTTTGATTTTTATTGGTTGATTTATTGATGTTTTTATCATTTATTATTGATGATAGCTCTTTATTTGTAAAACTGAAGTGTTTAATGTTTGTAAACTTCCCTTTAAACCCCCCTCCTCCCATTCCCTACGCCTGATTTGTAACCTACGCCTGATTTTCTAAAGTGTAGACAAGGTTTTTTCCAGCGTACAAAAATCTTCACTTACTCCATTCTAAGTTAATTTGGAGTAAGTTTTCACTGCCGAAACTTTGAAAACAGGCGTAAGTGGCCGGACACGCCTCCTTTTGAAAAAAAAATTCTGTTCCAAAGTGAAACTGTTCTAACTGACTCGAACTGGAGCAAACTAAATGCCGAGAATTTGAATTTCTAAGATACTCCGTTCTACACCAGGTGCTCCAAAAAATCAGGAGCAACTGAGGCTGAAACTTGGGCCCACAGAGTGAAGTTAAAGTGATAAGCCTCATGGGCATCCTTTGACATTGGCTGCTGAGTAAACCCAGTTAGTGGACGCCTTCTGCACTGGTGGCTGCCATGATTTTATTCCTAGAGTGGCATCGTGTGGTTTAGGCATGCTTGCCCATACTTCAGACTAAACTGCAGGACACTGGCTCGGGCCACGTTTAGTAAATCGGAGACCTAGCCGCCAGCAGGCAATCAAAATATAAACTTCTTCCTCCTACCCAAAAGCCACCATAAGGGTCATGCGGCCATGACTTTTACAGAAGATGATCCTAAGTCGTTCTGGCTCAACACCCATAGATGCTTGCTTACACAGGAGCAGTCTTCACTGGAACCCCAAGCAGTAACAACTTGCATTGGTATAGCACCTTTAACATAGTAAAATGTTACAAAGTGCTTCTGAGGAGTGTTATCGGACAAAATTTGACACCTAGCCAAAAAAGGAGACATTAGAACGGGTGACTGAAAGTTTTGGCCGAAGAGGTAGGTTTTAAGTAGTGTCTTAAAGGAAGAGAGGAAAGGTCTAGGGAGGGAATTCTAGAGCTTAGAGCCGACACGGCTGTAGGTATGGCCGCCAATGGAGGGGTGATTAAAATCGAGCATGTACAAGAGGCCAGAATTGGAGGAAAGTGTAGAGTTCTGAGGGTTGTATGGCTGGAGGAGGTGACGGAGATTGGGAGGGGCGAGACCATGGAGGTATTTAAACGCCTGGATAAAAATTGTAAAATGGAGGTGTTCGTGGACCGCGAGCCACTGTAGGTCAGCGAGCACAGGGTGATGGGATTTGGCACTAGTTAGTATATGACAGCAAAGTTTTCAATGAGCTTAAATTTATGGAGGTTGGAGGGTGGAATGCAGGATGGGGAGCAATATAATAGTCTAGAGGTAGCAAAAGCATGCATGAGGGTTTCTGCAGCAGATGAAATGAGGCAGGGGTGGAGACGGACCATGTTACAGAGGTGGATGGAAGTAGGCAGTTTGTGTGATGGAGAGGATATGAGGTCGGAATGTCAGCTCCGGGTCAAATAGGACACAAAAGTTGCGAACAGTCTGGTGCAGCATCAGACCGTGTCCAGGGAGAAAAATGAAATGAGTGGCGAGGGAATGGAGTTTTTGGCAGACTGAAGACTATGGCTTTGATCTTCCCAATGTTTAATTGGAAGAAGTTTTGGCTTATCCAATACGGGATGTCGGTCCAGCAGCTTAAATGCACTTCTTTATTGATGTGCCTGTAAAATAGTTTACTATTTTGTTTTATGTTCCTTGATAATGCAATTTCATAGTTCCTCTTTGCCTTCCTAATTGTTTTTTTGACTTCTCTCCTAATCTTTTCATATTCTCTCTTATCATGTACTCCCTGCTGTCTATGTACTTAATGTCTGCCTCTTTCCTCACCCTCAGGGCTCATGGCTCCATGGAGTCTCATTCGTGTTTACTTTGTTCTTTCCTTTTAGCGGAATATATTCCTGCACTCCGTGGAACACTCTTTTATGTT
This sequence comes from Pristiophorus japonicus, assembly GCF_044704955.1. NCBI lineage: Eukaryota > Metazoa > Chordata > Chondrichthyes > Pristiophoridae > Pristiophorus > Pristiophorus japonicus. The sequence goes on along the minus strand of NC_091991.1, from coordinate 96,453,776 downwards.
TCTCATTGATGTTCTACATTGTTTTTTTGCCAATATTGTTGCCCATTCTATTTTCCCAAGTTCTATTCCCACCCCTTTAAAATCAGTTTTTCTCTAATCTGTTGCCCTGGTTTTTGTCATACTTATGTCCTTCAAGTGGTGTTACTGTGGAAGAGCCGAAGTTTTCATCAGTTTCCCTGGTTTGAGAGATGACACTGATTACGGGCTGGGCTAGGTGGGGTGGGGGTGGCCTGGCTGGCACAGTGCAGCCTGTGGAGGAGCATTGTATGACAAATGGCAACTTTAGGATTTCCACATTTGGCTGCGCACGTGCTAAATCCTGAAGTTGCGGTCAGTTTCAAAGGCGGAATGATGGGACTGCAAATTCCGGGCCAATAGCTACATGGTAATTTCATCCTTAATTAAAGATTCTAATAACCCCCCCCTCCCCCCAGATGTTGAGCTAGCCGGCCTGTAATTACCCCGATTAGCTCTTTCCTCTTTTTAAAATGGTGCAAGGCTGGGCTCCTTTTGCCTCACACCATCATCCCTTTTGTCTGTTAATCTCTTCTGCTTTCCACCCTATCGCAGACCTTCCCTTTTGTTCTTTCTCCCCCTCTCCCATTTCCCTGCCCCTGCACTTGCTTAAAAACCTGTTACACCTCTAACTTTCTGGCTCTGACGAAGGGTCAACGGCCTGAAACGTTAACTCTGTTTCTCTCTCCACAGATGCTGCCTGACCTGAAGAGTATTTCCAATATTGTCTGTTTTTATTTCTGGTTCCAGCATCCGCAGTATTTTGCCTTTGTATTAAGAATTGAATTCCCTTGTTGAATCAGAGATATTTCTATCTAGAAGGAGACCATTTTATTCATTCTGCTGGCTCCTCCAGTCTTGAAGAACTTGGTCAGATCTGGCTGTGTTAAGCCCTGCCCACTCTTTGTAAAGATGCAAAAGTATAAAGTGACTGACACTGTTGTGAATGTGTTCAGCTCGTAAATGGAACTTCTCACTCACCGATACCTGTACTCCTGCAGATTGACCTGTACGTTTGCCTAGTATGTGCACGTGGGGATGATGAAGACCGCTTGCTGTTGTGTGATGGCTGCGATGATAGTTACCACACTTTTTGTCTCATTCCTCCCCTTGTGGATGTCCCCAGGGGAGACTGGAGGTGCCCCAAGTGTGTGGCTGAGGTAAGAAGCTGCTGTGGTTTTGAGTTTTTATTCCATATTGCCAGCAGGTTGAAGAGGTGATAAAATGCTCGGTTTGCCTTGTAAGAAAACTCAACCTACTTTCCACTGGTCATTTTTCAATAAATTGAGCTCTGTTTGACAGCGACTCCATCACTGCGAGCAGCTGCAAGCAGTTTATTGCCGAAGTAAGGCTACCTCCTAAACCACAAGTGGAGCAAATTGTGCAGCTCTTGTCTCCCATTGTGGCATTTTTTGCAGGGTTTGAATTTTATAATGGTCACAAAGGTACTAAAAGTTCAATTCTATGGCTGAAGAATGAGTGATGAATGAGTTGTATATTTTGGAATGAAACATGGGCTTTCAATTTTGGTCTGCCCGACAGAACCCACACCGAATGCTGAATTGGAAATTTCATTCGACCTGGTTAGTGTGGAAAGTTAAATCTTTTTGGTGATAAATTGGGATTGTGTGGATGAATCTTCACTGAACTTAATGTGTGCTGTGCTGTCCTAAAGTGACTGACCGAGCAGCACAGGGAGGAGTTGGCCGTGGGGAGACCTGGCTGATGTTGGGTGCTAGCAGTTGTATAGTAATTCATCATCATCATAGGCAGTCCCTCGGAATCGAGGAAGACATGCTTCCACTCTAAAAGTGAGTCCTTTGGTGGCTAAACAGTCACCTGACGAGAGCCACAGTCCCTGTCACAGGTGGGATAGATAGTCGTTGAGGGAAGGGGTGGGTGGGACTGGTTTGGTGCACGCTCATTCCGCTGCCTGCGCTTGATTTCTACATGCTCTCAGCGATGAGACTCTAAGTGCTCAGCGCCCTCCCAGATGCACTTCCTCCACTTAGGGCGGTCTTGGGTCAGGGTCTCCCAGGTGTCAGTGGGGGATGTTCCACTTGATCAGGGAGGCTTTGAGGGTTTCCGCTGCCCACCTTTGGATCGTTTGCCGTGAAGGAGTTCAGAGTAGAGCGCTTGCTTCGGGAGTCTCGTATCTGGCATGCGGACAATGTGGCCTGCCCAGCAAAGCTGATCAAATGTGGTCAGTGCTTCAATGCTGGGGACGTTGGCCTGGTTGAGGACACTAATGTTGGTGCGTCTGTCCTCCTAGGGGATTTGTAGGATCTTGCGGAGACATCGTTGGTGATATTTCTCCTGCAAACTTGAGGTGTCAACTGCACATGGGCCATGTCTCTGAGCCATACAGGAGAGCGGGTATTGCTACAGCATTTCACAGCATTGACATCATGTGCCCTGGTGAGGACAGACTGGTTTCCTTGTTTCGGTTGGATTATAGTGCATCATGTTTGATATTGCCCAGGGAGGCTTTTGTTTTTGTTTAATTCTTTAGAAAATGCAGTTGTGCATTCAGGAGTCAAAACATCCCACAGAAAATTCATAGAATCATACTGCACAGAAAGAGGTCATTCGGTCCATCGTGCCTGTGCCGGCTCTTTGAAAGAGCTCATCAATTAGTCCCACTCCCCCCTGCTCTTTCCCCATAATCTTGCAAATTTCTCCCTTTCAAATATTTATCCAATTCCCTTTTGAAAGTTATTGTTGAACCCTTTCAGGCAGCGTTTTCCAGATCATCATAACTCACTGCGTAAAAAAATTTCTCCTTATCTCCCTGCTGCTTTTTTTGGCCCATTATCTTAACTCTGTTAACAGTTATTGGTCCCCACGTTACCAACCTTATTGCCATTGGGAAGTTTTTCCCTATCTAAACTATCACATCCCCTCATCATTAACCTTCTCTGCTCTAAGGAGAACAACCCCAGCTTCTCATGTCTCCACGTACCTGAAGTCCCCCATCCCTGGTATCAGTCGAGTAAATCTCCTCTGCACACTCCAAGGCCCTGACATCCTTCCTAAAGTGTGGTGCCCACAACTGGGCACATATTCAAGCTGAGATCAAGAGAAATGTAGATTCTGTACATGGGCGCCTTTGACCTCACAAAGGCCTTCGACACTGTCAACTGTGAAGAATTATGGAGTGTCCTCAAATTTGGCTGCCCTCAAAAGTTTGTCCCCATCCTCCGCCTGCTCCACGATGACATGCAAGCTGTGATCCTGACCAATGGATCCACCACAGACCCAATTCACTTACAGACCGGGGTCAAGCAAGGCTGTGTCATTGCACTAACGCTCTTCTCGATCTTCCTTACTGCAATGCTCCATCTCACCCTCAGCAAGCTCCCTGCTGGAGTGGAGCTAATCTATAGAACAAACAGGAAATTGTTCCGTCGACTCCAGTCCAGATCCAAGGTCGTCCCATCCTCTGTCATTGAATTACATTATGCAGATGACTCTTGCGTTTGTGCACAGTCTGAGGTCGAACTCCAAACCATCGTCAGCACCTTCACCGGAGCGTACGAGAGTCTGAGCCTTACACTAAACATCTGTAAAACAAAGATTCTCTACCAACCTGCCCCCACTACACAGCACTGCCCCCCCCCCCCCCCCCATCCCCGGTTAGCAAAATTCATGATGAGGCATTGGACAAAGTACACCATTTTCCATACCTTGGGAGCCTACTGTCAACAAGGACAGACATCGATGACAAAGTCCAACATTGCTTTCAGCGTGCCAGTGCAGCCTTCGGTCATTTGAGAAAGAGAGCGTTTGAAGACCAGGACCTCAAACCCGACACCAAGCTCATGGTCTACAGAGTAGTAGTGATACCCGCTCTCCTATATGCTTCAGAGGCATGGACTATGTGCAGCAGGCACCTCAGAGCACTGGAGAAGTATCACCTACGCAATGGCAGGATAGATGCACCAACATCCGTGTTCTTGCTCAGGCCAACACACAGATTTCCTTTATGGTCTCTAATAGGCACTACTCTTTCTCTAGTTATCCTCTTGCTTTTAATCATATTCATAAAACATCTTTGGGTTTTCCCTGATTTTACTTGCCAACATTCTTTCATGCTCTCTCTTTGCTTTCCTGATATCTTTTTTAATTGCACCCCTGCACATCCTACACTCCTCTGTACAGTTTCTGCAGTATTAGAAACATAGAAAATAAGTGCAGGAGTAGGCCATTCAGACCTTCGAGCCTGCACCACCATTCAATATGATCATGGCTGATCATGCAACCTCATTCCTGCTTTCTCTCCATACCCCTTGATCCGTTTAGCCGTAAGGGCCACATCTAACTCCCTTTTGAATATATCTAACGAACTTGCCTCAACACCTTTGTGTTCACAATTCTGAGTGAAGAAGTTTCTCCTCATCTCAGTCCTAAATGGCTTACTTCTTATCCTTAGACTGTGACCCCTGGTTCTGGACTTCCCCAACATCGGCTACATTCTTCCTGCATCTAATCTGTCCAATCCCGTCAGAATTTTACATGTTTCTATGAGATCCCCCCTCATTCTTCTAAATCCCAGTGACTATAAGCCTAGTCGATCCAGTCTTTCTTCATACGTCAGTCCTGCCATCCCGGGAATCAGTCCTTTGCTGTACTCTCTCAATAGCAAGAATGTCCTTCCTCAGATTAAGAGACCAAAACTGTACACAATACTCAAGGTGTGGCCTCACCAAGGCCCTGTACAACTGCAGTAAGACCTCCCTGCTTTTATACTCAAATCCTCTCGCTATGAAGACCGACATGCCATTTGCCGCCTTCACCAGCTGCTGTACCTGCATGCCAACTTTCAGTGACTGATGAACCACGACACCCAGGTCTCGTATTGAATTCTTGGTATCTATCATAAGCTTCCCTTTTTTTCTTTCTCACCCTGTATTTCCCTTGACATCCAGGCGGCTCTAGATTTGTTAGCTCCACCCTTTTTTTTAAGGGAACATACTTGCTCTGTACCCTCAGGATCACCTCCTTGAATGCCTCCCACTGCTCTGACACTGATTTACCATCGAGTAGCTGTTTTCAGTCCACTTTGGCTAAATCCCAACACAGCTGAGCAAAATTGGCTTTACTCCAATTGAAAACTTTTATTCCTGGTCCACCTTTGTCCTTTTCCTTAACTACCCTAAATCTGCCCCCATCAAGGAACTTCAAGTAAAATTGGAGGCAATGGGAATCGGGGAAAACTCTCCCCTGTCTCCCCATACAAAGCACGATAATTGTGTTTGTTGGAGGTCAATCATCTCGGCCCCAGGACATCGCTGCAGGAGTTCCTCAGGCAGTGTCCTAGGCCCAACCATCTTCAGCTGCTTCATCAATGACCTTCCCTCCATCACAAGGTCAGAAGTGGGGATGTTCACTGATGATTCCACAGTGTTCAGTTCCATTCGCAACTCATCAGATAATGAAGCAGTCCATGACCACATGCAGCAATATCTGGATGACATTTAGGCTTTGGCTGATGAGTGGTAAGTAACATTCACGCCACATGCCACACAAGTGCCAGGCAATGTCTATCTCGAGCAAGCGAGAGTCTAACCACCAACCCATGACATTCAATGGCATTACCATTGCCGAATCCCCCACCATCAACATCCTGAGGGTTACCATTGACCAGAAACCTCACTGGACCAGCCACATAAATACTGTGTCTACAAGAGCAGGTCAGAGGCTGGGTATTCTGTGGCGAGTGTCTCACCTCCTGACTCCCCAAAGCCTTTTCACCATCTACAAGTCGGGCGTGTGATGGAATACTCTCCACTTGCCTGGATGAGTGCAGCTCTAACAACACTCTCGAAGCTCGACACCATCCAGGACAAAGCAGCCCGCTTGATTGGCACCCCATCCACTACCGTCAACATTCACTCCCTCCACCACTGGCACACCATGGCTGCAGTGTGTACCATCTATAAGATGCAATTCAGGAACTCCCAAACCCGTGACGTCTACCACCTAGAAGGACCAGAACAGCAAGCGCCTGGGAACATCATCACTTGCAAGTTCCCCTCGCAAGTTCCACATCATCCTGACTTGGAAATATATTGTCGTTCCTTCATCGTCCCCAGGTCAAAATCCTGGAAAACTCTCCCTCACACCTTCACCTTGACTGCAGTGGTTGATGAAGGCGGCTTATCATCACCTTCTCAAGGGCCATTTGGGACAATAAATGCCGGCTTTGCCAGCGACTCCCACATCCCACGAACACTTTTTTAAAGGAGCATTAGTGGTGGGTGCAGATTCAATAATAATTTTCAAAAGAGAATTGGATAAATCCTCGCAGAAGAATTTACAGGGCTATGGGAAACGGGCAGGGGAGTGGGTCTAATTGCTTACCTCTTTCAAAGAGCCGGCACGGGCAGGATGAGCTGTATGTGCTGTCATTCTATCATTCTATATGTTGGTAGGGTGAGATCAAGTAAATAGTGGGATGAGGCGTTTAAATTCTACGTATTGCATGAAGTTCTTTTCCATCCTGGGATAGGACAGTGCGAGTGATTGAGGCGTGCTTTGACAGGTGTGGGTTGGTATTGGTGATGGCATGTCCGGTTGGGCTAGTGCCTTTCATGTCTGTGGCAGAGTATGTTCACCGGAGCCAGCATTAGTGAGTGGGGATACGGACAGCAGAGCTCCAGGTGAACTGAAGTTTACATAGCGCGGAGGATGGGTGGCCGGCCAGGAGTGGATTGGAGTAGTGAAGACTGGAGGTGTTGGAGGCATGGATGTTTTATGTAGCTGATGGGACAGGCAGGTGATGTCAGAGGCGGAGGTTATGATGCGAGGTTGGAAGCTGAGCTCGGAGGTCAGATAGTATATCTAGCACAAATCTGAACATTTTAATCGAAGTAATTGGTCACAAGGCTGTCTATAATTGTAGCATTTGCAATTATCCAGTCAGGGGTCTAGTGAGCAACAGTGGTGCAGCTATGCTTTGTCTTAAAGGTGTGTTGTGAGAATATTGATCGTTTTTGTGCCTGTTGAAATTTTTCCTTGCTTGACCGTTTTGATTAATTGTACATGTACCTTTTTATCTCTGGGCTTGATGTCAAAAGGGAAGGGAGGGGGTGCGTATAGAGTAGTGGCCGGTCTCGTTCTTTAGTTCCCATCTCATACGGACTAAGACTGATGAAGGACTCCATGGAGTTCATTTCTTGAGTAAATCGCTTTCCATCATGGATTTGTGGTTCCAACTTGCCAAAGTTACTGAAGAGAAGAGCTATAAGTGTTATTATTTTGAACGAGTTATTAATTAGGTGACTTATTGTAATTGAGCTTAATTGGTTATTTGTGCTTCTGCATCTGTCTTAAAATTACTCGATAATTCATTGGTTTCTGGAGGGCTTTTCCATCAGTTGGAGAAATCAGAAGTGTGTACTGATACTCTGCTGCTGTGTACCTTGTTGGGGAAAGATCACCTTGTGGCCAGATACTTTGCAGAAGGTAACATTTTGGTTTATTGGGAGCAAACACTAGCCCATGGAAATGGAATTTTGCATTGGACATGGGAGGAAAAGTATCAGAAGTGAGCTTGAATTGTCTTGCAACCTTTGCTTGAATCTCTTTTTCCCCTCTCCTCTGCACACACAGGCATGCAGTAAGCCCCCTGAGGCATTTGGCTTTGAGCAGGCAGTCAGGGAGTACACACTACAGAGCTTTGGTGAGATGGCGGATAACTTCAAGTCAGATTACTTCAATATGCCAGTACATGTAAGTATGTTTGTTGCTTCACTGCAGCATGTGCAGAACATTTTGATCAATGCGGAGTTGTGTATTCTGAATGTAGGCTAGAATCTTCCTATAGCAAGTTGTAGACGGTACATGCTTATCAGAATCAGATGATTATGACCTATTTATCCCTGCAGGTGTGGTGCATCCGAGCACATGGGGGGGTTAGAAATATGAACATATTTTTTCAATATACAAGTAAAAGACCCTTGTTGCAGTAAGATGCACCAGAGTAAAATATTATTTGATCTACATTTCCTTGTGATCCTTGGTGAGAGCACAAGCAGATTAGCACTTCCAGACCAGAGCCACTGAAGTTTCAATGGTGGCTTGGGGTAATTAGCCTCCTGAATTAGTTAATTGTATTCTCTCCTCCCAGGGATAAGTGCATTGCTCTGGACATCTCCCAGATATTATGACGATGTGGGATTTCCTGTAGGAATAGTACAGCCCTGATCCTAAGCAAGTAATATTCGTATTACTTGCCAGGCAATGACCATCTCCAACAAGCGAGAGTCTAACCACTGCCCCTTGACATTCAACGGCATTACTATCGCTGAATCCCTCACCATCATCATCCTGGGGGTCACCATTGACCAGAAACTTAACTGAACCAGCTACATAAATACTGTGGCAACAAGAGCGGGTCAGAGACTGGGTATTCTGCGGCGAGTGTCTCACCTTCTGACTCCCCAAAGCCTTTCCACCATCTACAAGGCACAAGTCAGGAGTGTGATGGAATACTCTCCACTTGCCTGGATGAGTGCAGCTCCAACAACACTCCAGAAGCTCGACACCATCCAGGACTAAGCAGCCGCTTGATCGGCACCCCATCCACCACCTTCAACATTCACTCCCTCCACCACCGGCGCACCGTGTACCATCTACAAGATGCACTGCAGCAACTCGCTAAGACTTCTTTGAGCGCACCTCTCAAACCTGTGACCTTCACCACCGAGAAGGACAAGGGCAGCAAGTGCAAGTTACACACCATCCTGACTTGGAAATATATCATTGTTCCTTCATGTTGAAGAGAAATTGAAATGGTGATCAGTAAAAAAGAGATCTTCAATTAACAGCAGACTCACTGCAGTCAGTCTTGTGGTGTATTCATTTCAGTCTTTGGCCCTGAAATTCCGCTCGGGGGTTTCTTTTGGACCAACGCCTCCGACTGGAGAATTTTTGCGAAAGTACCTGGTGGTCCGGGAGGAGCGTGAGATTCCGGTGGGGAGGCCTTCTCTTCCTGCGCTGCGGAGCGCGCTCTCGTCCTCCAGGTTCCCACGCAGAACGTGTGACTGCTCAGCCAATCAGGTACAGCATCCACAGCTTGCTCATTAATAGTAACGAGAACTTCGTATCTACCAGTTCTCATTGCTATTAATGAGAAAAATAAACAAACACACTAAACACCACATAAAAAATAAAAAAACACACCTCACACAATTAAAATTAATTGAAATTAAAGTTAATGTCTTCGAAAAAATATATATTTTTCCAATTAAAAAAAAAAGTTTTGTAATTAGGGTTAAAAATAAACTTAATGTAGTGGGCAGGGTTTTTAACAATAAAATGTAGTTTTTAAATTTAATTTTATTATATTTTTGTGTGTTTTAAAATTCTTACGCCTGTAAAAGTAAGCTATGCGCCTGCTTTTATCAGGTGCAAGAGTTTTCAGGACATTTGTTGGGCAAGATATGGATAAATACCGCAATCTTGCCTGTGCGAATGTCCTCGCTCCCGAGATGCGGAGGATCTATGACTGATTGGAAAAGCTGGTTTTCAGCACATGCGCGTTGTGAGCTGAAAACCGACTTTTGCGATGCCTTCCGGGTCCGTACTCACTCTGTACAGACCTGGGAGGCCGGGATTTCCAGGCCGTTGTCACTAAATGGAGAACTTTCATGGAAATGGAGAGGGTCATGGTGAAGGAAGAAGTGGTGAGTGGATAGCTAGTCATTTGTAGTCATAGTAGGTTTGGGCAAGGGTGGGCGGGTATCGTGTTGCATTTTCTTTTATTTTGTAAATTTTAACTGCAAATTTACAATGCATTGTTGCAGCCCTTGGCCATTGAGTAGGGGCACGGGTATTGGATGAGTCACTACCACTAAGCAGTGACTCAGAAAATGCACTTTCTCCAATGTTGTCCTTTGCATTGCGGGAAGGACATTCTACACAAGCCCAGGTTGTGGGAGCGGGGTGGAGGGTGGTAGGGGGAGTGGGGCTGGGGGGGGGGTGAGTGAGGGGTGGTGGTGGGGTAGGTGGAGTGTGGGGCCGTGGGGGGGGTAAGGGGGTTAGGTGGTGGGGGGGGGTGGAAGGTGGAGTGGTGGGGTGGCGTGGGATGTGGGGGTTTGGTGGGGGTAGGTGGGTTGGCGTTGGGGGGTAAGGGGGTTAGGTGGTGGGGGGTAGGTGGTGGGGCTGTGGGGGGGGGGGGATAGGTGGGACGAGAGTGGGTAGGGGTCGAAAAGGAGGTGATGTTGAAATTAAAATTAGAAAATAGTGACTGAAGTCAGCTTAAACTGTAATGGAATAATGACTGATGAGATCAGTATTGGGTACTTTTGCTCTCGTGTGGTTGGACTACGAGTGCTGTAACCGGTGATAGCACAGCAATTTGAGGAGAGTTGTGTTTCTTAGATTTGCTGGTTGGGACTGAACATACGGCACTTTGTACCCCTGAGCGGAATGACTCAAACGTTAAGGCAAGGTGTTAAACCCAAGCACACTGGATTTGCTTGTGTTCTGCTCACTGCTAATAGAAGACAGCAATAATAGCTGGCAACAAAGATCTGTTCATTGTATTTGTAAAATGTATTTTTGATTTCTCCAGGATGTACTATCTCAGTGAAATAAATGGGTGCCAGCAACATGAGTTAAGGTTGTGATTTAGTGTGGGAGGCTGTCATTGTTGCCACCCACGATTGCAAAACAAATCCAATAGTTGAATACATGCCCCTATGACCTATGCCTGCATGTAATGTCGAGAATAACATGAGCTGGAATGTGTGTCACATATGTTCCACGGAACTGATGGAGCTAGATTCATGTGATATATCACAGGTCCTGTCAATGAGAGAGAAGTACAGGTAAATGAGCAGAATGCTCTGGTTTATCAGAAAAGAAAGGCTCAGTCGTTGGGTGTGTTACGCTCCTCCCCCTCCTCTTTCCCCCCCCCCGCCCCCGCCCCCGCCACCACCATCACCCCAAGAAGCTGGTCCTGCATTATCTCTCTCTCTCTCTCTCTCTCTCTCTCTCTCTGGCAGATGGTTCCGACTGAGTTAGTAGAGAAGGAGTTTTGGCGACTTGTCAGTAGCATTGAAGAGGATGTTATTGTGGAATATGGTGCTGACATTACCTCAAAGGAGTTTGGCAGTGGATTCCCAGTTAAAGAGTCCAAACGAAGGCTGATGCCTGATGAGGAGGTAAGGATTTATTGTTGTTCTCTTTCTCTGTCTCCATCTCACTCCCTTTCCCAAAAAGGGGCAATGTGATAAACCTGGTTGTCTGAAACCTTTTTTTTGTTGCATTTGAGGCCGAACCAGTGTTTTATAAAGGTTCATCATAACTGAGGAGGATTGGAAGATTATGGGCAGTGCCTGGGCTATTTCCATCTTTAACTTCCTTCAGCATCTAAGAATGCATTCTATCCTGGTGACTTATCTGCTTTAAGTACAGCCAGCCTTTCCAGTATCTCCTCTTTATCAATTCTTATCTCATCCAGTATCTCCACTACCTCCTCGCTCACTATGTCTATATGGCAGCATTGTCTTCCTTTGTGAAGACAGATGCAAAGTCCTCATTTAGTACCTCAGCCCTGCCCTCTGCCTCCATGCGTACGTCTCCTATTTGGTCCCTAATCCCCCCCCCCCCCCCCCCCTTACTACCCATTTACTAATTATATGCCTATAGAAGACTTTTGGATTCCCTTTTAGTTAGCTGCCAATCTATTCTCACACTCTCTCTTTGCCTCTATTATTTCCTTTTTCACCTCCCCGCTGAATTTTCTATATTCAGCCTCGTTCTCACTTGTATTCTCAACCTGACATCTGTCATATGTGCTCCTTTTCTGCTTCAAATGACTCTCGATCTCTTTCGTCATCCACGGAGCTCTGACTTTGGTTGCTCTTTCTTTCTCCCTTGTGGGAATGTATCTCGACTGTACCCGAACCATCTCCTCGTTAAAGGCAGCCCATTGTTCGACTGCCAATCTTTGATTCCAATTTACCCGGGCCAGGTCCGTTCTCAACCCACTGCAATTGGCCCTCCTCCAATTAAGTACTTTTACTCTAGATTGCTTCCTGTCCTTTTCCATAGTTAATCTAAACCTTATGATACTATAATCACTGTTCCTTAAATGTTTACCTACTGACACTTGCTCCACCTGACCCACCTCATTCCCCAGAACCAGATTCAGCAATGCTCCTTTTTCGTTGGGCCGGAAACGTACAGATCAAAAATGTTTTCCTGTACACACATCAGAAATTCTTCCCCTCTCTGCCCTTTCCACCATATTTATCCCAGTCTACATTAGGATAACTGAAGTCCCCCATTATCACTATATAGTTCTTGCACCTCTCTATAACTTTCCTGAAAATTTGCTCCTCTGTATCCTTCCCACTAGTTGGCACCTAGTCGTGTAATGGTGCAACTATTATTTTTTAACTCTAACCAAATAGATTCTGTCCTTGACCCCTCCAGGACATCCTCTCTGTCCAGCACTGTAACATTCTCCTTGACCAATACTGCCACCCCAACTACTTTCTTTCCTTCCCTCTCTTTCCTGAGCATCCTATATCCAGGAATATTTAATGCCCAATCCAGCCCTTTTTGAGCCAGGTCACAGGCTAGGGTCCTGGCGAACCGAATAACTAGGGCTGCAGAGAGAGCTTTAAACTAATTAGTGGAGTGGGGGTTGGGGGGAGGGGGGGAGGGGGGCGGGGCGGGGCGGTGAAGGGTTCAGGTGAGCAGAAACCTAAAAGCTCAAAGAGCAGAGCGAAGGCAATAGAACCTGGTAGCACTGGGGGAAAGGAAAACCAGAGCGTGACAGCAAGGGACAGAATCTCTAAACATAAGAGTGTATCAGAAACTGGGGCCATAGCTGGAGAAAATGGTAGGAAAAAGCATTTAATAGCTCTTTATCTGAATGCACGCATCATTCGTAACAAATTAGATGAGATGTCGGCACAAATAGTTACAGATGGGCATGATCTGGTAGCCATAACAGAGACGTGGTTGCAAGGTGACCAAGACTGGGAACGAAACATTCAGGGGTACTTGACAATTTGAAAAATGGGTTGGGGTAGCTCTGTTGATAAAGGATGGAATCACTGCAATAGTGAGAAACGATATTGGTTCAAATGATCAGGATGTTGAAACAGTTTGGGTGGAGATAAAGAATAATAAGGGGAAAAAAAATCACTGGTGGGCGTAGTCTGTAGGCCCCCTAACAGTAGCAGCTCTGTTGGTCGGGGTATAAACCAGGAAATAGTGGGGCCTTGTAAAAAAGGGAACAGCAATAATCATGGGTGATTTTAACCTCCATATTGATTGGACAAATCAAATTGGTCAGGGTAGCCTTGAGGAAGAGTTCATAGAGTGCGTAAGGGACGGGTTCCTTGAACAGTATGTAATGGAACCAACCAGGGGGCAGGCTATCTTAGCTCTGGTAATGAGACAGGATTAATAAACAATCTCCTAGACAAGCATCCCCTTGATTATAACATGGTTGAATTTCAAATTGAGATGGAGGGCGAGAAAGTTGGATCTCAAACCAGCGTACGAAGCTTAAATAAAGGAGACTACAAAGGTATGAGGGCAGAGTTGGCTAAAGTGGACTGGGAAAATAGATTAAAGTATGGGATGGTTGATGAACAGTGGCAGACATTTAAGGAGATATTTCATAACTCTCAAGAAAAATATATTCCAGTGAGGAAGAAAGGGTGTAAAAGGAAAGATAGCCATCCGTGGATAACTAAAGGATTGAATCCAATTTAAAAACAAGGGCATACAAAGTGGCCAAAACTACTGGGAGGGCGGAAGATTGGGAAAGTTTTTAAAAGCCAGCAAAGAATGACTAAAAAAAATGATTAAGAAAGGGAAGATAGACTATAAAAGTAAACCAGCACGAAATATAAAAACAGATAGCAAGAGTTTCTACAGGTACATAAAAAGGAAAAGAGTGGCTAAAGTAAATGTTGGTCCCTTGGAGGACAAGACCGGGGAATTAGTAATGGGAAACATGGAGATGGCAGAAGGTCCCAACAAATATTTTGTATCAGTCTTTACGGTAGAGGATACTAATAATATTCCAATAGTGGATAGTCAAGGGGCCTTAGGCGGGGAGGAACTTATCACAATCACTAAGGAGGTGGTACTCAGTAAGATAATGGGACTAAAGGTGGATAAATCCCCAGGACCTGATGGCTTGCATCCTCGGGTCTTAAGAGAAGTAGCAGCAGGGATTGTGGATGCATTGGTTGTAATTTACCAAAATTCCCTGGATTCTGGGGAGGTCCCAGTAGATTGGAAAACTGCAAATGTAACGTCCCTATTTAAAAAAGGAGGCAGACAAAAAGCAGGAAACTATAGACCAGTTAGCCTAACATCTGTGGTTGGGAAAATGTTGGAATCCATTATGAAAGAAACAGTAGCAGGACATTTGGAAAAGCAAAATTCGATCAGGTAGGGTCAGCATGGATTTATGAAGGGGAAGTCATGTTTGACAAATTTGCTGGAACTCTTTGAGGATGTAACAAACAGGCTGGATAAAGGGGAACCAGTGGATGTGGTGTATTTGGATTTCCAGAAGGCATTTGACAAGGTGCCACATAAAAGGTTACTGCACAAGATAAAAGTTCACGGGGTTGTGGGTAATATATTAACATGAATAGAGGATTCTCCCCCTCTCTCTCTTTCTCTCTCCTCCCCTCGCTCTCGCTCTCTCCCCCAGGCTCTCCAAGTCCGAGGGAGAAAACTGAACCCCTCCTGGTGTTGCCCAATCACACGCTTAGAGCTGCGATTGGAATCTGTGCTGAGGTGGCAAGGCCCGCCAATGGCTGTGTTTAGACGCACATCTAATGGGCCCCTCCCCCAAGGGCTCCAGCTGCTGCCCCGCTCTGTGCTGGAGCTCCAGGATCAGTGCACGGCCCCCGAGGCAATCGTGCCCACCATCACAGCCAAAGCTGATAGTGAGAGGGAAATTATTTTATTTACAGCTCTTGTATTCCCACATTTCTGCTCTGCTTGCCCTTTTTCCTGAAATGTTTATACTGCTAACGGTTAGAATCAAGTTTGTGAACTCGTCAGTTGGAAAAGGATTGAAATGCAATTTTACTAATGGTAGCTCTTTTTTCTCTTTTTTATTCACTGCCGCTGTCTGATTTTCTGTGTGTCTCACCTTCTCTTCTGTCTGTGTGTCTTTTTTCCATCATTGTCTGTGTATATGGCTCTGACTTGTCACTGTCATGCTCTCATTCTGCCTTTCGTGCTCACTCATGGTTTTGTTCCTTCCGTCTGCTTGGTTTCTTGTTTGCCTACTTCTCGCTCCCTCTCCCCCCTCCCCACTCCCCCCTTCCCCCCCCTCTCTCTTTCCCCTCCCCCACCCCCTCTCTCTTTCTCTTCCCCTCCCCCCCCCCCCCCCCCACCCTACCTGCACGCTTTCTTTCTCCCTCTCAGGAATATGCTAGTTCTGGTTGGAACTTGAACAACATGCCAATCTTGGAACAGTCCGTATTAACTCACATCAATGCAGACATCTCTGGGATGAAGGTTCCTTGGCTTTATGTGGGGATGTGCTTCTCCTCCTTCTGCTGGCATATCGAAGACCACTGGAGCTACTCCATCAACTACCTGCACTGGTTTGTAGCCTCACTGGCATTTGCTCGGTGGACCAGCTGGTCTTTTCCAGCCCAACTCATGCTGAACTTAATAAAAATAAGTGCAGTCATTTTAATAAAAACTAACATCCATGATTTATTAAGCCATCCAGTAGTATCAGCTTGTTCTTCTAATAATCCCAGGTTGCTTTTTACAGTGTTGTAAAGGCATTCATTGAAAAAAAGATCAATTTAACGTGCGATTTCAGGTAATTATTTTTATTTTGGAGATTGTTTCTCTCCAGTGAACAGTGCAGGACTAACCAAGTTGTTGAAATTAGCTTGAGGTGCAAGATTGCAAGCGAAAGATTGCTGGATGATCAGTTTGAAGAGAAGAAAGTAAAAATAAGCCCAAGATAAAAAGACCTTCAGTCGATGGAGCCTGTCACTCTCGTATTTCATTTCACCCGGCCTTTCAACTACGTTTTAATTTCCTCTAGTATCTTTAGTTGCATTGCATTACTTGGTATATATTATTCAA
Source organism: Pristiophorus japonicus (assembly GCF_044704955.1). Lineage (NCBI taxonomy): Eukaryota > Metazoa > Chordata > Chondrichthyes > Pristiophoridae > Pristiophorus > Pristiophorus japonicus. Next base: position 96,437,657 of record NC_091991.1, on the reverse strand, counting down.
AATGGTCATCATCCTTTGAGAGAGAATTTTTTTCATAATCATAGAAATTTACAGCACAGAAGGAGGCCATTTCGGCCCATCATGTCCGCGCCGGCCGACCAAGAGCTATCCAGCCTAATCCCACCTTCCAGCCCTGTAGGTTATGGCACTTTTAAGTGTTGTGGGTTTCTGCCTCTACCACCCTTTCAGGCAGAGATTTCCAGACCCTCACCATCCTCTGGGTAAAGAACTTTCCCCTCAAATCCCCTCTAAACCTCCGCCCAATTACTTTCAATCTATGCCCCCTGGTTGTTGACCGCCCACCCCGCCCCCCATTAAGGGAAACAGGTCCTTCCTATCCACTCTTATGTAGACCACTCAAATTTTATATGTCTCAATAAGGTCCCTTAGCCTCATCTGTTCCAAAGAAAACAAACCCAGCCTATCCAATCTTTCCTCGTAGCTAAAATTCTCCATTCCAAGCAACATGCTTATAAATCTCCTTTGTACCCTCTCCAGTGCTATCACATCTTTCCTGTAATGTGGTGATCAGAACTGCACACATTACTCCAGCTGCAGCCTAACCAGTGTTTTATACAGTTCAAGCATAACCTCCTTGCTCTTGTATTCTATGCCTCGACCAATAAAGGCAAGAATTCCGTATGCCGCCTTAACCACCTCATCTACCTGGCCTGCTACCTTCAGGGATCTGCGGACCTGCACTCCCATGTTCCTTTGTTCCTTTACACTTCTCAATGTCCTACCATTTAATCTGTATTCCCTTGTCAGCCCTCCCCAAAATACATTACCTCACACTTCTCCGGATTGAATTCCATTTGCCATTGTTCTGCCCACCTGACCAGTTATTAATAACTTCCTGCAATCCATAGCTTGCTGCTTCATTATCAACCACACAGTCGATTTTAGTATCACCTGCAAACTTCTTAATCATACCCCCTACATTTAAGTCTAAATCATTGATATATACCACAAAAAGCAAGGAACCCAGCACTGAGCTCTGGAACTCCACTGGTTACAGCCTTCCAGTCACAAAAACACCCATCAACCATTACCCTTTGCTTCCTGCCTCTGGGCCAATTTTGGATCCAACTTGCCACTTTGCCCTGGATTCCATGGGCTTTTACTTTCGTGACCAGTCTGCCATGTGGGACCTTACCATAAGCTTTGCTAAAGTCCATATACACTACATCATACGCACTGCCCTCATCAACCCTCCTGGTTATCTCCTCAAAAAATCAATCAAGTTAGTCAGACATAACCTTCCCTTAACAAATTCACGCTGACTGTCGCCGATTAATCCGTGTCTTTCTAAATGAAGATTTATCCTGTCAGAATTTTCTTCAAAAATTTTCCCACCACCGAGGTTCGGCTGACTGGCCTGTAATTACTCGGTCTACCCCATTCTCCATTTTTAAACAAAGGTACAACATTAGCAGCCCTCCAATCCTCTGGCACCACACCTGCAGCCAGAGAGGATTGGAAAATGATGGTCAGAGCCTCTGCTATTTCCTCTTTTGCTTCTCTTAACAGCCTGGGATACATTTCATCTGGGCCTGGGGATTTATTCACTTTCAAAGCTGCTAAACCTCTTAATACTTCCTCTCTCACTGCTGGTTCCAATAATATTTCACAATCCCCTTCCTTGATTGCAATGTCTAAATTGCCCCTCCTTTTTCTGAGATCTGTTTAAATTATCTGTTGGAGTAACTTTGGTGAGTTGTTGCAGTGCATGCTCTAGATTGCTCACAGCAGCCACAGTGCATTAGTGATGGCGGGTTGGAGACTGAGTGCAGTGGCAGGAGCGTTGATGCATCCGTTGTCCTGAATGGGTTGACCACCTTGTGGTTACAGCCAGCCAGGTGAGCAGTGAGAATTCCATCACATTCTGAACTTCAGTCTTGTTGCTGGTGAGAGACGTTGAGAAGTCATGGGTGAGCCACTCGTCCAATTACTTTCTAGATCAAAATCTTTCTGAAAATATGTAACTGCATCCTCTATCGCTACTGCACTCTGTAAACAAAGAGTCGAGCAAACAAACTTTGTCCGTTGAGGACCAAAAAAATGTGGTGCATTTTCACCTAGAGTGAACAATTTCCCTTTCACACTGTCCACAGCATTGTATCTGAAAGCAGATCATTTGCTGCTATTCCAACATCATCCAGCTGTTAACCCAGAGAGTGACTTAAGTCACCGTGTGAGGGAGCTGGATTAATGTCAGGAACAGATACAGACATTAACCCAGGGAGTGACTGAGCTTACCGTGTGAGGGAGCTGGATTCATGTCAGGAACAGATACAGACATTAACCCAGGGAGTGACTGAGCTCACCGTGTGAGGGAGCTGGATTAATGTCAGGAACAGATACAGACATTAGCCCAGGGAGTGACTGAGCTCACCGTGTGAGGGAGCTGGATTAATGTCAGGAACAGATACAGACATTAGCCCAGGGAGTGACTGAGCTCACCGTGTGAGGGAGCTGGATTAATGTCAGGAACAGATGCAGACATTAGCCCAGGGAGTGACTGAGCTCACCGTGTGAGGCAGCTGGATTAATGTCAGGAACAGATACAGACATTAACCCAGGGAGTGACTTAAGTCACCGTGTGAAGGAGTTGGATTAATGTCAGGAACAGATACAGACATTAGCCCAGGGAGTGACTGAGCTCACCGTGTGAGGGAGCTGGATTAATGTTAGGAACAGATACAGACATTAACCCAGGGAGTGACTGAGCTCACCGTGTGAGGGAGCTGGATTAATGTCAGGAACAGATACAGACATTAACCCAGGGAGTGACTGAGCTCACCGTGTGAGGGAGCTCAGACATTAACCCAGGGAGTGACTGAGCTCACCATGTGAGGGAGCTGGATTAATGTCTGGAACAGATACAGACATTAGCCCAGAGAGTGACTGAGCTCACAGTGTGAGGGAGCTGGATTAATGTCAGGAACAGATACAGACATTAGCCCAGGGAGTGACTGAGCTCACCGTGTGAGGGAGCTGGATTAATGTCAGGAACAGATACAGACATTAACCCAGAGAGTGACTTAGGTCACCGTGTGAGGGAGCTGGATTAATGTCAGGAACAGATACAGACATTAGCCCAGGGAGTGACTGAGCTCACAGTGTGAGGGAGCTGGATTAATGTCAGGAATAGATACAGACATTAACCCAGGAAGTGACGGAGCTCACAATATAATCAGGGATGCTCAAGAGGGCAAAACTAGAGGAGCACAGACATCTCGCCGGGGTGCAGGAGAGTACTTAATGCCTGGAGGAGATTAGAGATAGGGAGGGCAAGGCCCTGGAGGGATTTGAAAACCAGGATGACAATTTAGAAATTGAGATGTTGGTTAACTGGGAGCTAATATAGGTCAGCGAGCAGCGAGCAGCGAGCACAGGGGTGATAGGTGAGCGAGACTTGGTGCGAGTTAGGACGCGGTCAGTGAGCACAGGGGTGATAGGTGAGTGGGACTTGATGCGATTTAGGACATGGTCAATGAGCACAGCGGGTGATGGGTGAGCGGGACTTGGTGCGAGTTAGGACATGGTCAGTGAGCACAGGGAGTGATGGGCGATGGGTGAGCGGGACTCGGTGCGAGTTAGGACACGGTCAGTGAGCGATAGGTGAGTGGGACTTGGTGCGAGTTAGGACACGGTCAGTGAGCACAGGGGGTGATGGCTGAGTGGGACTTGGTGCGAGTTAGGACACGGCCAGTGAGCACAGGGGTGATGGGTGAGTGGGACTTGGTGCGAGTTAGGACACGGTCAGTGAGCACAGAGGGTGATGGGTGAGTGGGACTTGGTGCGAGTTAGGACACGGTCAGTGAGCACAGGGGTGATGGGTGAGTGGGACTTGGTGCGAGTTAGGACACGGTCAGTGAGCACAGGGGGTGATGGGTGAGTGGGACTTGGTGCGAGTTAGAACACGAGCAGCTGAGTTTTGGATCGCAGCTAGTTTACATAGGGTAGAATGTGGGAGGCCAGTCAGGAGGTAATAAAGGCATGGATGAAGGTTCAGCACCGGGTGAGCTGAGGCAAGGGCGGAGACGGGCGATGTTATGGAGGTGGAAATCGGCGGTTTTAGTTATGCTGCGGTTATGTGGCCGGAAGCTCATTTCAGGGTCAAATATGACAGCAAGGTTGCCAACAGTCTAGCCTTCGACAGATGTTAGGGAGAGGGATGGAGTCAGTGGCTAGGGAACGGAGTTCTTGGCGGGGACTGAAAACAATGGTCTTTCCAATATTCAGTTGGAAAAGGCCATTTGTAATCTGTTGCTTGATGCAGTAACCATGCTTCCTTATTGAACCAATTGTTTAAACAAAGTTATTTACCAAATAAAATGCCCTCGATTTTATTTTTTTGGTATTGTGGTTCCTGCTGGAGCTAAGCTTCCTTTTGTAAAGTAAGGTTTTCTCCATGCTATGAAACTAGAGGAGTAAGTGAGTCTTGTGTGCCTGCCTTTAACAGGGGCGAACCGAAGACCTGGTATGGGGTGCCGGGTTATGCTGCCGAACAGCTTGAGCTTGTCATGAGGAAGTTGGCACCAGAACTCTTCCATTCTCAGCCAGATCTGCTGCACCAGCTGGTGACCATCATGAATCCCAATATTCTGATGGAGCACGGAGTCCCGGTATGTTCTTCCTGCCCTCTCTGCCCTTGTTACTCAGCTGTTGAGGTTGTACCGAATTTGTTGAGAAGTTGTTTGTCACTGGAAGAAATGAGTCAGACTGGTTTCTGGGTCGCCTGCCTAGCTGTGCAGTCAGATTAGCAGCTCATAACAGAAAATGAACTCTCTTTTCTTTATGCATTCTGCAGTTTTATTGTTTAAAACTTTTATTACTTATGCCAGTGAAATTCTCAAATTTTGTTTGAATAGGTGCAGAGAAAATCTTCCTAATCAGTCATGGTGTGGTTTAACTCATTGACTTGCGATACTGTATATGTTGATCTTTACATCTCCAGTTTCCCCCCAGCCCATTCTTAAGGTATTTTTTCTTGCAAGGATTTAGGATACCCTTGGGCACTTCGCCTACGTGCCCATTGTAAGCCTGGACGGTGGAAGTTGGGGACATCATAACCACATCTGCTTCTGACCTGCACACTTTCCTGCAAGAGTATTATGTTGTGATTGGGAGATTGTTAACTTTCCTGTTGTTTCAATTGGTGAAGCCAGTATGCAACTAAGCCATGCAGAACTGCTGGTCCCAGTTTGTACTGACTTTCTTCATGTTCTGTAGTTGAGGAAAGTGGAATTCGTCGCTTCTACTGAGATTATATCGTCAGTCTTCATTGTTTTTTGTTCTCTCTCTCAGGTGTTCCGAACGAATCAATGTGCGGGTGAGTTTGTGGTTACTTTCCCGAGAGCCTATCATAGTGGATTCAACCAGGGCTACAACTTTGCAGAGGCAGTGAATTTCTGTACTGCAGACTGGGTACGTCTCGCCCCTTCTCGACGATGATTTTCAGCAAGTCAGTGCTTCAGCTGTGCAGCCATGTTGCATGGTATTGTGTCAGGAAACTTGGCAGTGCATATACAAATACTTAGTCAGTGCAGGCTTTCAAAGATGGTATGCTCCATCAATTCAGTCTAAGCTTTTCAGAATCTTACTTCATTTATTGAATACTGCCTATGTTGCACTTTTTAAACAGTGGCTCTTGCACAAATAATAATTTGATTATTAGCATAATGGATCACTGACTGTTGATGTAATTTTCAGATAATGGGCACAAGGGATTCAGAGTTGTGATGCTTTAATAGGTAAGGAGTGATAGCACATTAGATTGCAGGTGCTGTTTCTCCACAGGTGAGTTCCCATTATCGGTCAGGACCCCTGTACAAAAACTGCCAAGTAATCTGTGGGCAGGTTGGATTGTGCAAGGGATTCACTGAGGGCCACATTTTGTTTGCCGGCAATCTTTGGTGGCCCCAGACCCCACCACACACCACTACACACACACACCCCACCCCCATCCATCCCATCACACCACACATCATTTCCCTACCAGCCCACTCCCTGCCGGAGGCATCAAAAGTATTTAGTCAGCTCAACTGTGTGAACCCAGAGTTGGCATCAAGCACTTCACAAGTCGGAGTTGGCGCAACCAGATACAAGGGAACACAGCCTCCATTGCCCCAGCCTCAGTTCTCCTTGCTGCACTTTGTAACATTATTACAGGTTCCTGCAGGGGAAGACTTTCCACCTATCTATCCAAAGTATTCCCTTGGTGGATTTCTAATAGCCTTGAATCCTATTTGTTGACAAGAACCTGCCTCGTTCCTTCCCCTTCGAGGTTTCTTGTTCCGCCACTGTTGCCAATAATCTGTTCCACATAATTACCACCCTTTTAATTTAAAAAAGTTACTTCTACATTTCCTATTTTCTTCTGTTGTCCTTAATTTGTAAATATTATCCTTTGTGTTTTAATTCTGTACTTGGCAGAAAAGTTCACTTCAATTTGTCCAAACCTTTCATAATTTTAAATGGTTCTATCATATCCACTCTCAGTCTTCTCTTGCAAGGGTAGTCAATCTTTCTTCTTGTCATTCTGTACCCTGCCAATGACTGAACGTTTTAGGAATAGAGAGACTAAATCTGCATGCAGTATTCCAGATATGGTCTCACCAGGGCCAATAGAGTTTTAAAATCACCGCTCTGAATTGATATGTTATACCCATCGCTATACATCCCAACATTCTGCTTGCTTTTTGTTAAGAACAGCCTGGGGACATTGTGCTGGTGGATTTAGTGACCTATCTGCCAAACTCCCCAAATCTCACTTGCTCCAATACCTCAAGTACATTCCCAATTAGCTCAATTCCACATTAGCCTTCCCTCTGCCCATCTCATCACCTTACATTACTCTATGTCCATTTCTCCACCCAGTCATCGAGCTTGTCAGGATCCTTTTGAATTTGTTTACATTGGTGTTGATCATTTGTCACTGCTCCCAATCAGGGATCATCGTCAAATTGGACCCATTTCCCAAACCTGTGTCAATGACATGGCCAATTGTGAGCATTTTGGTGCCGTGGGCCTGTGCTGACTGGGACGAGATTGAGATTACTTACATTCATTTCCATCCATGGGCACTTTCCAGCCAGCAGTGGGCCTGATTTGCATCCAGGTCCCAGAGGTGAAACAACTTTCATTTATGTTTTATAAATTATTCAAAATTACTGTAGTGATTAAATTTCTTATATTTTAGTTTGAGAGAAAAAATAGTAATGGGCACAATCTTCAGAGGTTTTGAATTAGAGCCTGAATTTTAACAGGTTTATTTAATAAAATCCTTTTACCAACACTTGAGAATTATACACATTAGTTACATCTTTTCTGTATATTTCTTGGCCCTTTGATTCAAAAGTGCATTGCAAACAGATGAAACAAGAGTGCCCATTTGATATTTGGGGTTAAAAAGTTATTTACCAACTGAGACAGGCAGAGCTTTATTTATGAAATTGTGCTAGGTGAGAAAGTTTTGTCAGAACCAATCAAAAAAGCATTGACGTAACTGTTCTGGAGGTCTCTTGCGGATTCTTTCAGTCGAGATGTGCAATGTTTCTTCCATTCCCATCGCTGCACCTCACTCCCATGTGAGGTATCCCTGACTCGTTCTCTGCTGGCTTTTAAAAGTTTCCCAATCCTCTGGCCTCTCACTAGTCTTGGCCACATTGTATGCCCTTATTTTCAGTTTGATACCATCCGTTATTTCCTTAGTTAGCCGTGGATGGTTAACCCTTCTCTTACAATCTTTCTTTCACATTGGGATATATTTTTGTTGCGAGTTATGAAATATCTCCTTAAATGTCTGCCACTGCTCATCAACCGTCCCATACTTTAGTCTATTTTCCCAGTCCACTTTAGCCAACTCTGCCCTCATACCTTTGTTTAAGTTTATTTAAGTTTAGGACCGTGGTTTGAGAACTAACTTTCTCACTCGCCAACTGAATTTGAAATTCAACCATATTATGATCACTCATTCCTAGAGGATCCTTTACTACAAGATCATTTATTAATCCTGTCTCATTACACAGTACCAGATCTAAGATAGCCTGCTCCCTGGATGGTTCTGCAACATACTGTTCAAGGAAACTATCCCGGATACACTCTGTGAACTCCTCCTCAAGGCTACCCTGGCCAATTTGCTTTGTCCAATCAATATAAAGATTAAAATCACCCATGATTATTGCTGTTCCTTTATTGCAAGCTAGAAGCTCAGTCACTGTTAGTAGTGAGCTGTTATTTGCTGGAATGCAGTGTTGATTCTTTAGTTTGATTGACTTTAGCTCCCTATGGGCCGGCAATGTGTCAGCCATTACCGGCGCCTGCACCGATACTGTGTGTTTTCACATGAAGAGCTAATCTGCAAGATGGCAGCTGATCCGGAGGGTTTGGATGTTGAGCTGGCTGCAGCCGTCTACAAGGAGATGGTGACCATGATTGAGGAGGAGACGCAGCTGAGAAAGACAGTCTTCCAAATGGTATGTTAGGGTTCATAGAACCATAGAATGAAGCAATACAGACGGAGGCCATTTAGCCCATCGTGCCTGTGCTGATGCTTCTAAAGAGCTATCCAATTAATCCCACTCTCCTGCCCTTTCCCCATAGCCGTATAAATGTTTACCCCTGAAGTATTTATCCCATTCCCTTTGAAAGTTACTATTGAATATTCTTCCATCGCCCTTTCAGACAGCACATTCCCGATCATAAAGGTGTGGAATGATTTGTGCTTATTTGACAAGTTCAGGCCTCCATGGGTAGAAGTACCAGTTTCCTTCGATGTTGTCGGGTTGTATATTTCATAGAGATTTGCTATAGTGATAGTTTCATACAAAATATAGCAGACAATCGTGGTGAACGGTTTTTCAGACTGGACGGGAGTATACAGTGGTGTTATCTAATGCCCTTTTTGATATTTTCACAACCTGGACTTGAGTAGAGGGGGTATAAAATTTCAAAGGTCGTAGATGACGCGAAACTCAAAAATGCAGTAACCATGAGTTTATTAAATGCAGTGAGGAGGCTAGTAACAGAGAGCAAGAGACTGGTGAAATGGGCAGACACAGCTATGTAACGCAGAGAAGTGCAAAGTGATGTATTTTGGAAGGAAGAATGCGGGGAGGCAATCTAAACAATGCCACAAGTTTAAAGGAAGTGCAAGAACGGAGACCTGAGCTTTATACACATCGATGAAGATGGCAGGATAAGTTCATAAGGCTGTTGAAAAAGTACACTGATCCTTGGCTTTACAAAAACCACTGAGTCGACCCCAACTGGAGGATTGTGTCCAATTCTGGGCACCACACTTTGGGAAGGATGTCAAAGCCTTGCAGAGGAGCTTTACCAGAATGATACCAGGGATGAGGGTCTACAGTTAAGTGAAGAAGCTGGGATTTTGCTCCTTCAAGCAGAGAAGGTTAAGGGGAGACTTAATAGAGGTGTTTAAAATTATGAGGGTTTTTGATAGAGTACTGGCAGGAGGGTTTGTATCCAGAGGACACAGATTTAAGATAATTGGCAAAAAAAAAGTGGGGAGGTGAAGAGAACGTTTATTTTATGCAACGTTATGATGATCGAGACGGCATCGTTGGAAAGGGCGGTGGAAGCAGATTCAATAATAACTTTCAAAGGGAATTGGATAAATACTTGAAAAGAAAATTTTTTCTGGGCTATGGAGCAAGAGTAGGGAAGTGGGAGTAATTTGGAGAGCTTTTCCAGAGAAGCCCGCACAGGCAGGCTGGGCTGTGAATGGTTTCCTTGTGTGCTGGAAGTTTCTATGAATTCCATTGGTAGTTTGGTTGGTATTCTGCGTGTTTTCTATATTCTGGACCAAGGTTTGTTTCCCTTGCTCTCCCCAAATTGGATAGCTACATCCCATCTTCATGCACAGACCCACAAGGTTTAATGGATAATTTTGTGTCCATTTCTAGGGTATAGTTGATACAGAACAGGAGGCATTTGAGCTGTTACCAGATGATGAACGTCAGTGTGAGATGTGCAAGACGACATGTTTCCTGTCTGCTGTTACCTGCGCCTGTGATCCCAATAGGCTAGTGTGCCTTTATCATGTTAAGGATCTATGCAGTTGTCCAGTGAAGAACCGCTGTCTGAGGTAAGTTGGGCGGTTTTGTTGTTTTCAGGAAATCTAGAGTACTTCTGAACCAATAAGAATCTGTACAAATGTCCACTAACCAATCTTTGGGCACTTGACATTGGCCATTTTCTCAGCCATTGAGCTTTGCTTGTGGAAATGTTTTTTTTGTAGTTTGTGTTCACTTTGATTATGTCCAGTGAGCATCAGGTTTCTTGAGTCATTAACATTATTCCCGACCCCCAAAGCAGAAATAAATTTCCTGTTCTATAAGCATTTTACTGTAGCCACAATCTTAATCTTGGTTTTGTAACTAGAATAACAAAAGACTAATTGCTAATCCTGGATGCACACTGTCAAACACATCAACTTTCAGTTGGTAGGGCCCTGTCGGTTTATGAAAGTGCTTTTTTCTTGTCAGATTGTGCGGGTTGCTCCTTGTATTATGTCTTCTCTGAAAGGCGTTAAGTAGCATACCATCAGACCATTCAATTACTCGGCAGAGGTGGTGATGTAAAAAGAATCTTTTGGAGGTAGACAGGACCCACTGCTATCATTCGCTCCTTGATTCAACCCCTTGGAGATACAGCTAGCTGTTACCAATTCTAAAATCAGACTTGACCTGTCTAACGTTAAATACAAATACAATAAAGCAACTCCCCCTATTTGTCGTGGTTATTAATGAATTTGGTATATGTGCAGAAAGAACTGTCTGTTGAAGCAGTGGAGGTGGGTGGACCAGCCTTCAAGATTGTATCGGATGGATATTTGGCAAAGGAAGTTATCAAAGGGTGTGAAAGATCAAATGGTCTTCCAAAGCTACATCAGCTGTAGATACTTGCTCCGATTCATTGACATCAATTGGTCCCATAAGCAGTCTGAGCGTCTTACTATTGTCAAAGGTGGCTCATGTCTAGTTGTATGGTAGTGTAACCTAGGGGCACAACAATAGCATCCCCTTGTGATCTGGATTGAATATTCAGATGGAGAAGTGCGAGGTGTTGTGAAGACTGAAGCTGTCTCTGCCACAAATGGCGTACCTTTGCTATCGATTCCATCCCCCTCTCTGGCCATTGACCCTGGCTGAAGCAGACACTGCTGCCCCTATCCTGTCCTGCACCAAGTTGCACTCAAGCCCCACCTTTGTCCTTGTCCTACATTGGATCTGGCCTCCTCCCTCCCCACTCCAGATGCTTCAAATTTAAATTCTCTTTCTGATCAAATTTCTCCATAGCTCCGTTTCTTCCTGTGACCTCCGTTAACCCCACAACCCATCGAGAATCATGTGTGCATCCTTCTCTTCCCTGAAACCACCATCTGTAGCCCCACTCTGAAATTGCCTTGTAATTTTCTCTGACTCTCCTAAGACTTTAAACTCCCTGTTTAACCAAGCTTTTGCTCATCGATCCTCATCTTTTCGCCTTCGGCTGATGTCCATTCATAGAATTATAGAAATTTACAGCACGGAAGGAGGCCATTCGGCCCATTGTGTCTGTGCCGGCTGACCAAGAGCTATCTAGTCTAATCCCACTTTCCAGCTTTTGGTCCATAACTTGTAGGTTACGGCACTTTAAGTGCACATCCAAGTACTTTTTAAATGCTGAGGGTTTCTGCCTCTACCACCCTTTCAGTCAGTGAGTTCCAGACCCCTACCCTCTGGGTAAAGAAATTTCCCCTCATATCGCCTCTATAACTCTCCCCAATTACTTTAAATCTATGCCTCCTGGTTGTTGACCCCCTCTGCCAAGGGAAACAGGTCCTTCCTATCCAGGCCCCTCATAATTTTATACACCTCAATCAGGTCTCCCCTCTGCCTCCTCTGTTCAAAAGAAAGCAGACCCAGCATCTCTAGTCTTTGAGAAAAGCAAAAGAGGAAATAGTAGAGGCTCTGACCATCATTTTCCAGCCCTCTCTGGCTACAGGTGTGGTGCCAGAGGTCTGGAGGACTGCTAATGTTGTACCTTCGTTTAAAAAGGGAGAAAGGGATAGACCGAGTAATTACAGGCCAGTCAGCCGAACCTCGATGGTGGGAAAATGATTGGAAAAAATCCTGAGGGATAGGATAAATCTTCATTTGGAAAGACATGGATTAATCAAGGACAGTCAGCATGGATCTGTTAAGAGAAGGTCGTGTCTGACTAACTTGATTAAATTTTTCGAGGAGGTGACCAGGAGGGTTGATGAGGGCAGTGGGTATGATGTAGTGTGTATGGATTTTAGCAAAGCTTTTGATAAGGTCCCACATGGCAGACTGGTCAGGAAGGTTAAAGCCCATGGGATCCAGGGCAAAGTGGCAAGTTGGATCCAAAATTGACCCAGAGGCAGGAAGCAAAGGGTAATGGTTGACGGATGCTTTTATGACTGGAAGGCTGTATCCAGTGGGGTTCCACAGGGCTCAGTGCTAGGTCCCTTGCATTTGTTGGTATATATCAATGACTTGGACTTGAATATGAGTGGTATGATTAAGAAGTTTTCAGATGACACTAAAATAGGCTGTGTGATTGATAATGAAAAAGAAAACTGCGGACTGCAGGAAGATATCAATGTACTGGTCAGGTGGGCAGAACAGTGGCAAATGGAATTCAATCCGGATAAGTGTGAGGTAATGCATTTGGGGAGGCCTAACAAGGCAAGGGAATAACATTACATGGTTTGACACTGAAAAGTGTAGCGGAACAAAGGGACATTGGAGTGCAGGGCCACAGATCCCTGAAGTTAGCAGGCCAAGTAGATAAGGTGGTTAAGAAGGCATACTTGCCTTTATTAGTCGAGGTATGGAATGCAAGAGCAAGGAGGTTATACTTGAACTGTATAAAACATTGGTTAGGCCGCAGCTGGAGTACTGTGTGTAGTTCTGATCACCACATTACAGGAAAGATGTGATTGGACTGGAAAGGGTGCAGAGGAGATTTACAAGAATGATACCTGTCCATTGATATCTTGCTGCAGTCTACAACTTTTTTCTTCATTATCAACCACACAGCCAATTTTTGTATCATCTGCAAACTTCTTAATCATACCCCCTACATTCAACTGTAAATCATTGATATATACCACAAAATGCAAGGGACCCAGCACTGAGCCCTATGGAACCCCACTGGATACAGCCCTCCAGTCACAAAACACCCATCAACCATTACCCTTTGCTTCCTGAGTCAATTTTGGATCCAACTTGCCACTTAGCCCTGGGTGCCATGGGCTTTTACTTTCATGACCAATCTGCCATGTGGGACCTTATCAAAAAATTAGCTAAAATCAATATACACTACATCATACGCAATGCCCTCATCAACCCTCCTGGTCACCTCCTTGAAAAATTCAATCAAGTTAGTCAGACATGACCTTCCCTTAACAAATCCGTGCTGATTGTCCTTGATTAATCCGTGTCTTTCTAAATGAAGATTTATCCTATCCCTCAGAATTTTTTCCAATAATTTTCCCCCCACCGAGGTTGGACTAACTGGCCTTTAATTACTCTGTCTATCCCGTTCTCCCTTTTTAAACATCATCATCATAGGCAGTCCCTCAGAATCAAGGAAAACTTGCTTCTGAAGTGAGTTCTTTGGTGGCTGAACAGTCCAGTACGAGAGTCGCGAACCCTGTCACAGGTGGGACAGACAGTCGTTGATGGAAGGGGTGGGTGGGACTGGTTTGTCGCACGCTCTTTCTGCTGTCTGCGGTTGATTGCTGCACACTCGGCGTTGAGACTCGAGGTGCTCAGCACCCTCTCGGATGCACTTCCTCCACTTCGGGCGGTCTTGGGCCAGGGACTCCCAGGTGTCAGTGGTGATGTCGCACTTTATCAGGGAGACTTTGAGGGTGTCCTTGTAGCGTTTCTGCTGCCCACCTTTGGCTCATTTGCCGTGAAGGAGCTTCGCATTGTGCAATTGCTTTGGGAGTCTCGTGTCTGGCATGCGAACTATGTGGCCTGCCCAGCGGAGCTGATCAAGTGTGGTTAGTGCTTCAATGCTGGGGATGTTGGCCTGGACGAGGATGCTGATGGTGCGTCTGTCCTCCCAGGGGATTTGTCGGATCTTGCAGAGACATCGTTGGTGGTATTTTTCCAGCGACTTGAGGTGTCTTCTGTACATGGTCCATGTCTCTGAGCCATACAGGAGGGCGGGTATTACTGTGGCCCTGTAGACCATGAGCTTGGTGGCAGTTTTGAGGGTCTGGTCTTCAAACACTTTTCCTGAGGCAGCCGAAGGCTGCACTGGCGTACTGGAGGCGATGTTGGATTTCGTCGTCAATGCCTGTTCTTGTTGATAAGAGGCTCCTGAGATATGGGAAGTGGTCCACGGTGTCCAGGGCCGCGCTGTGGATCTTGATGACTGAGGGGGCAGTGCTGTGCGGTGAGGACAATCTTATGGATGTTTAGCGTAAGGCCCATGCTTTCGTACGTCTCAGTAAATATGTCGACTATGTCCTGGAGTTCAGCTTCTGTATGTGCGCAGACGCAGGCGTCGTCCGCGTACTGTAGCTTGACGACAGGGGTTGGGTTGGTTTTGGACCTGGCCCGGAGGTGGAGAACAGGTTCCCACTGGTTCTGTAGTTTAGTTCCACTTCAGCAGGGAGCTTGTTGACTGTGAGGTGGAGTATGGCGGCGAGAAAGATTGAGAAGAGGGTTGGGGCGATGACTCTGCCTTGTTTGACCCCAGTCCGGACGTGGATTGGGTCTGTAATGGATCCGTTGGTAAGGCTCACGGCCTGCATGTCGTCGTGGAGCAGGCGAAGGATGCTGGCGAACTTTTGGGGGCATCCGAAACGAAGGAGGACGTCCCATAGACCCTTGTGATTGAGTGTCAAAGGTCTTTGTAAGATCGAAGAAAGCCATGTATAAGGGCTGGCGCTGCTCCCTACATTTTTCCTGTAGCTGTTGCGCTGCAAAAATCATGTCCGTTGTGCCCCGTAGGGAACGAAATCCGCACTGTGATTCCGGGAGGTATAATGGTACAATGTTAGCAGTCCTCCGACACCACACCAGGGAGGATAATAGTGACAGATATCCTCTCTTGCTTTTCCCACATTACAACAGTGACTGCACTCCAAAAGTACTTCAATGGCTGTAAAGCGCTTTTGGATGTCCAGTGGTCGTGAAAGGTGCTATATAAATGCAAGGCTATTTTCTCTTAACAGCCTGGGATACATTTCATCCAGGCCTGGGGAGTTATCCGTTTTCAAAGATGTTAAACCCTTTATTACTTCCTCTCTCTCTATGTTTATTTAATTTAATATTTCACACTCTTTCTTGCTGTTGCAATGTCTGCATTGTCCATCTCTTTGTGAGAACAGATGCTCTCCCACTGATACCCCTTCCACCTGCCCAGCTTCATTCCCTAAAAACAAGTCCAGAACCGCCCCCTCTCTTGTTGGGCTTGCTGCATACTGGCTAAAAAAGTTGTCAATGCATTTTAAGAATTCTGCTCCCTCTATACCTTTCACAATGTTTCTATCCCAGTTAAATCCCCTGCCCATTACTGCCTTACTGTATTTGTCCTTCTCAGAAATGTGCCTACATATTTGCTCTTCTATCTCCCTCTGACTGTTTGGTGGTCTATAGTGCACTCCATCAGTGTGATCGTCCTTTTTTTGTTCTACAGTTCTACCCATATGGCCTCATTTGATGATCCTTCTAACATATCATTCCTCCTTACAGCTGTAATAATTTATTTAATCTATACTGTAATCCCCCCCTCCTTTTTTTACCCCATCTCTATCCCATCTGAAAACCATGTAACCAGGAATGTTGAGCTGCCATACCCACCCTTCTTTAAGCCATGTCTCAGCAATAGCTATAATATCGTACTTCCAACTGTGCTCTCAGCATATCTGCCTTATTCCCTGAAATCTATGCTAAACTCCCATGTTGTCTAATTTCTAGCCTTTGTTTCCTCTGCCTTCCAAACTCGCTTACTAATTTTCTGCCTTTCATTTCTCTCCCTTCTAAATCTACAGATCAGCCATGATCTTATTGAATGGCGGAGCAGGCTCGAGGGGCTAGATGGCCTACTCCTGTTAATTCTTATGTTATGTACTTTCAGGTTCCCATCCCCCTGCCAAGCTAGCTTAAACCCTCCCCAACAGCACTAGCAAACCCCTCCGCGAGGATATTGGTCCCGGTCCTGTTGAGGTACAATCCGTCCGGCTTGTACAGGTCCCACCTCCCCCAGAAACAGTCCCAATGCCTCAGGAATCTAAAGCCCTCCCTCCTGCACCATCTCTCCAGCTATGCATTCCTTCCTTCTGTTTCTTTGAAGCACCTTGGGCTTTTTAAAAATCGAACTATTTTGAGATGTGGGTGAGGCTGGCAAGGATGCATTTATTGCACATGCCTAGTTGCCGTGAGGGCACTGAGTTAGCCACATTACAGACCGGCATCACATGTAGGGATAGCAGATTCTCTTCTCCGAAGAACATTTGTCATTGAGTTGGGTTTCTATGACGGTTGGCAGCTTTCATGGTAATTTTTTCATCAACAGTGCTAAAAAGTGCAAGTTGTTGATAGATAAAGGGAATACAGTTGTGGCATAAATGGATTTTCAGAAGGCATCCAATAAGGTGGATGCTTGTTACGAACATTATGATACATGGTACAAGATGAAATGGTGCAAGATGGAAAGAAAGTTGATCCTGGAATAGTGCAGCACATCCGGAGGCCATTCAGCCCATCGAGTCTGTCGGGTCTTTCGTCCCACTGTTTCCCCATATTCCTGCAATTTATTTCTCCAAGTATTTCTCTGATTGCCTTTTGAAGGCTATTATTGAATCTATCTACCACCCTATCAGGCAGTGCATTCCAAATCTGAACCCCTCATTGCGTAAAAATGTTTTCCCTCATGTCGCCTCTAATTTAACCAATCACCTTGTATCTGTGCTGTCTTGTTATCAACCCTTCAGCCATTGGAAACAATTTCTCTTTATTTAATCTATCTAAACCCTTCATAAATTTAAACACCTCCGTAAAATCTCCTCTTAGCCTTCTGTGCTCTAAGGGGAACAACCTCAGCTTCTCCAGTCTATCCACACATAACTGTAATCCCTCATCTCTGGAACCATTCTTGTAAACCTTTTCTTACCCTCTTGCGTAATGGTTCAAGCTAATGGATGTTGCTCAGAATGTAGAAGGGTTGGAGGTCCGTGCCAGCTCCACTTTTGATTTGGAGAAACATAGATGATTTGGACTTGGGTATAAGGAGATTTGCTGATGGCATAAAAGTAAGGTTGATAAACAGCAGGGAGAGCTGTTCAAGTCTTGAGAAGGACATGGACTGGTTAGTGCAATGGTGGTAGATGTAGAAATATTTGAGGTGATGCACATTGGCAAGAAAAATAAGGAATGGTAATATACACTCGGTGTAAAGATGCTGAAGCGTTTTCTCTCTCACCAACACTAGGTACCGTTACACACTGGATGGGCTTCCAGCAATGCTTTATGGTGTAAAAGAGCGAGCCCAGTCATATGACACCTGGGTGGGTAAAGTGAGAGAAGCCTTGGAAGCGGAACTTAATCACAAGAAAGGTGTGTATTTTTTATAGTTTCCTTCCTGCACTTTATGAATACACTTTTTTTTGCCCATTCTCCCAGTTACATGTCACGCAATATCTCTTGACCAATGGTAGGCTGCATGTTTCTCATTGCTACTAATTTGTGTCAGTCATTCTCGAGGTAAAATGTGAACAATATGACTTCCCCAAACACACACAACCTTGGGCAAAAATAAGAACTTGGAGATGGGCTAAAGAGCTGTGAGACTAGGAAAGATATTTGTGAAGCACTGATGATGGTTATGGGGGAGTCACTGGATCAGAAACAGGCCAAACGTGTACCCATAATCAACACGGGTGATAAAACCAACATGAGCATCTATAAACCCAAGTAATTGATTCAATTATTGGAAGTGAACATGAGGATTATCTGTTCAATTAAGGAAGGATATACTTGCCTTGGAGGCGGTGCAATGTAGATTCACTCGATTGACCCCTGGAGAGAAAAAGGTGAGCGATGAGGAGAGATTGAGTACATTGGGCCTATACTCGAGTTTAGAAGAATGAGAGGCAGTCTTATTTAAACATACAAGATTCTGAGCGGCAAGACAGGGTAGCTGCTGATGGAGAGTCTAGAACTAGGAGGCATAGTCTGAATAAGGGGCCGGCCTTTTAAAACTGAGATGAGGAGGAATCTCCTCATGCAGGGTTGTGAATCTTTGGAGTTCTCTCACCCAAAGTGCTGTGGCTGCTCAGTCCCTGAGTATATTCAAGGCTGAGATCGATAGGTTTTTGGACTCCAGAGGAATTGAGGGATATGGGGATAGGGCGGGAAAGTGGAGTTGAGGTTGAAGATCAGCAATGATCATATTGAATGGCAGAGCAGGCCGAATGGCCTCCTAATTCTTGTGTAATAATAGCCTGGTAAACCGTCAATATGAAGTTGGGTGGGGAGAGGGTTGGCGAGATCCTACTCGACCAATGTCCTTGAACTCTTTGAGTAGGTTGCATCCTACACAGACAGCAGAAAGTGCTGCAACATGTGCCAAGACTTCAGAAGGCATTCCACATAAAAGGCTTTCAGTTAAACTCAGCGCATCAGAATTCAGATTACATTTTGGGAATTGATGTAAGGATAGAAAACAATGTCTATTTTTGGAGGAGTTTTCAGTGTGGGGAAAGTATTGACCAGGATACTCCAGGCATCAGTGTTGAAATCATTACTGTTTCTAGTTTACATCAGTGACTTGGACTCAGAAACTCAATGTAAATTGGTTAGATTTGCAAATGATACTAAACTAGCAAGTAGAATCGGAGAAAACAGCTCGTATTGCAGAATGAGTGGCATAAAATATACAAGTGGGCAGGACAATGGCAAATATTTAACATGAACCAGCATCAAGTACTGCACAAAGGATGGAAAAATAAGCACCACGTACTCAATGAAAGGTGTCCAGTTCTAATCACCGAAACATAAGAGAGACAGTCAAGTGTTTGAGACAGTGCCGAGACACAAGGCTGATCCTTGGTGTCAATGAATGTGATCAGCCAAGAGGCAGGCTAGAAAGAGAGATGGTGACCATACACAGCGGCAGTAGAGGGAGCTGGGTGTTGCAGGTGCCTGGGCACTCTGTATCGATTGGACAGTTCCAGTGACTCAGAGTGATTGGGGGGGGGGGGGGGTTAACTCCCTCCCTAGGCAGGGACGGGGTCGACAAGCAGTAGAAATAACACTAATGTACTTACCACCCCATTGCTGCCCACTTTGTGCATGATGCCATTTTAACCGCACTGATTCCAGGTGGGCTCCTCATGAATACATAGAAATGGGGGGTCATTTGATCAAATTAGGACGTCAATGCGATATTAATCAAAAACACGCAGTCCAACCTATCGACGAACCCGCAAGGTAAAAGTTAGTAGGATTGATTCCAGAGGCATAGGCTGCTGGATATGAAGAAGTCACGAGCTCCAGGCACTCAGATCATTGCCATCTGTATGCTAATGAGTTTGTTGGAGTCGCAGTGATTTGTCACTTTCCTATTGCTTATTTGTGATGTTTTGTCTTGCTTGCTCACCCTGAATAAGTAGCAAGAGCTTATGATAGGCGGCGATCAGGCTGTGTGTTACTGGCGCAGGAGGGGGACGAGGAGGAGAAACAGGATCAGCAGCAGCAGAGGTCGCAACATGCAGGAGGGCTTCTGAGTAGACAAGCAGTGAGGGGTCCTGCATGCACAAGACCTGGCCCACCCAACAGGGTGTACAGGGTAAGATTGTATAGTGTAGGGGTGGGGGTCCAGTGTAAGGTTGTATAGTGTTAGGGTGGGTGTACAGTGAAAGTACAGTGTTTGGGCTGGGTGTACATTGTTTGGGCTGGGTGTACAGTGTTTGGGCTAGGTGTATGTACACTAGGGATGGGTGTACAGTGTAGGGCTGGGTGTATGTACACTGTAGGGATGGGTGTATGTACACTGTAGGGATGGGTGTACAGTGTAGAAGTGGGTGTACAGTGTAGGGCTGGGTGTATGTACACTGTAGGGATGGGTGTATAGTGTAGGGCTGGGTGTATGTACAGTGTAGGGGTGGGTGTACAGTGTAGGGTTGTATGGTGTTAGTGTCACCTTTCTAGATATGTCCAAGAGCTGTGCCTGAGAAGGCTACGTGGACCTACATTGGCTTCCAGTCAAGCAATGCCTTGATTTCAAATTCTCATCCTTATTTTCAAATCCCTCCATGGCCTCGCCCCTCCCTATCTCTGTAATCTCCAGCCACCCCCCTCCTCCGCCCCCCCCTGACTCCTCTCATTCTGCCCTATGAGCATCCTTGATGAAAATTGCTCAACCATCGGTGGCCGCGCCTTCTGTTGCCTGGGCCCCAAGCTCTGAACTCCCTCCCTAAACCTCTCTACCTCCTTCAATACGCTCCTTAAAACCTCCCTCTTTGACCAAGCTCCTGAATTAATTTCTTTGTGCGGCTCGGTGTCAAATTTTTATCTCCTAATACTCCTGTGAAGCGCCTTGGAATGCTTCACTATGTTAAAGGCGCTATATAAATACAAGTTGTTGTCTTCAGGGGATCTCGGCTTGCCTGCTTTTCCGTGCAAAAACTGCACTTGCGCAATGATTTGAATGGCATTAGTCATAATTTTTCAAAGCTTGCTAGATTCAGGATTGGAAAAGTGCAAATGGCAGCCATTATTTAAGCAGGAAGGGAGGGGGAAACCACGTAATTAAGACTAGTCAGTTTAATATCAATTGTAGGGATGTTACTTCAATGTATCATTAGAGACAGAGTGACTGAGCAATTGCACAATTATCAGCTGATCAAAGAGACCAACATGGATTTGTGAAGGTTAGGTCATGCCTGACTAATCTAAATATTTTTGAGGAGTTAACCAGCATGTTGGACAGGGGAGTCTATCGGAGAAGGCATTTGATAAAGTTGCTTCCGAGAGATTATCAGCAAAATTAAAAGCACATGGAAATAGAGGTAATCTTGTGACATGGGTTGGTAATTGATTGGAAGATAGGAAACAGATAGAGAATGTGCTCTGATTCTGGGGATGTGACGAAGGTATTTCCCAGGGATCTGTACTAGGGCCTGAGCTCTTCACCATATATATTTATGTCTTGGATGAAGGAACACAGAATTGTATATAGACGTTTGCAGATGACATTAAGTTGAGAAACACAATAAGTTGTTTAGCTGGGAGCAGGAAGTTACAAAGGGACATGGACAGACTAAGTGAGTAGACAAAATTGTGGCAGATGAAGTTCAGTGTGAGAAATTGTGAGGTCATCCACCGGATTAGAGAAAGATAAATTTTCTCAATGGCAAGAGTCTAGGAACTTTGGAGAAGTGAAGGGATTTAGGTGCCCATGTACACAAATCACTTAAAGCTCGTGCACAGATACAAAGTAAACAGGGCGAAGGGAAAGCTGGTCTTTATCTCAAGGGGGCTGGAAGACAGAGGGGTGGAAGTTAGACTTCAATTGTATTAGAAACTTAGAAAGTAGGTGCAGGAGTAGGCCTTTCAGCCCTTCGAGCCTGCACCACCATTCAATATGATCGTGGCTGATCATGCAACCTCAGTACCCCATTCCTGTTTTCTCTCCATACCCGCTGATCCCTTTAGCTGTAAGGGCCATGTCTAACTCCCTTTTGAATATATCCAATGAACTGGCCTCAACAACTCTGTGGTAGAGAATTCCATAGGTTCACAACTCTCTGGGTGAAAAAGTTTCTCCTCATCTTGGTCCTATATGGCTTACCCCTTATCCTTAGACTGTGACCCCTGGTTCTGGACTTCCCCAACATCAGGAACATTTTTCCTGCATCTAACCTGTCCAATCCCCTCAGAATTTTATATGCTTCTATGAGATCCCCTCTCATTCTTCTAAATTCCAGTGAATATAAGCCGAGTCTATCCAGTTTTTCTTCATATGTCAGTCCTGCCATTCCGGGAATCAGTCTGGTGAACCTTCGCTGCACTCCCTCAGTAGCAAGAATGACTCCTCAGATTAGGAGACCAAAACTGCACACAATACTTAAGGTGTGGCCTCACCAAGGCCCTGTACAACTGCAGTAAGATCTCCCTGCTCCTATACTCAAATCCTCTCACTATGAAGGCCAACATGCCATTTGCTTTCTTTACTGCCTGCTGTATCTGCATGCCTACTTTCAATGATTGATGTACCATGACACCCAGGTCTCGTTGCACCTCCCCTTTTATTAATCTGTCACCATTCAGATAATCTGCCTTCCTGTTTTTGCCACCAAAGTGGATAACCTCACACTTATCCACATTATACTGCATCTGCCATGCATTTGCCCACTCACCTAACCTGTCCAAGTCACCCTGCAGCCTCTTAGCATCCTCCTCATAGCTCACACTGCCACCCAGTTTAGTGTTATCTGCAAATTTGGAGATATTGCATTCAATTCCTTCATCTAAATCATGATTTTATATTGTAAATAGCTGGGGTCCCAGCACTGACCCTTGCGGTACCCCACTAGTTACTGCCTGCCGTTCTGAAAAGGATCATTTATTCCCATTCTCTGCTTCCTGTCTGCCAACCAATTCTCTATCCACATCAGTACATTACCCCCAATACCATGTGACTTAATTTTGCACACTAATCCCTTGTGTGGAACCTTGTCAAAAGCCTTTTGAAAGTCCAAATACACCACATCCACTGGTTCTCCCTTATCCACTCTACTAGTGACATCCTCAAAAAATTCTAGAAGATTTGTCAAGCATGATTTCCCTTTCATAAATCCATACTGACTTGGACCGATCCTGTCACTACTTTGCAAATGCACTGCTATTACATCTTTAATAATTGATTCCAGCATTATCTCCACTACCGATGTCAGGCTAACCGGTCTATAATTCCCTGTTTTCTCTCTCCCTCCTTTTTTAAAAAGTGGGGTTACATTAGCTACCCTCCAATCCATAGGAACTGATCCAGAGTCCATGGAATGTTGGAAAATGACCACCAATGCATCTACTATTTCTAGGGCCACTTCCTTAAGTACTCTGGGATGCAGACTATCAGGCCCTGGGGATTTATCGGCCTTCAATCTCATCAATTTCCCTAACACCATTTTCTGATTAATAAGGAGTTCCTTCAGTTCCTCCTCCTCGCTAGACCCTCGGTCCCCTAGTATTTTAGGGAGGTTATTTGTGTCTTCCTTAGTAAAGACAGAACCAATCTATCTGTTCAATTGGTCTGCCATTTTCTTGTTCCCCATTATAAATTCACCTGATTCTGACTGCAAGGGACCTACGTTTGTCTTCACTAATCTTTTTCTCTTCACATATCTATAGAAGCTTTTGTAGTCAGTTTTTATGTCCCCTGCAAGCTTCCTCTCATACTCTATTTTCCTCCTCCTAATTAAACCCTTAGTCCTCCTCTGCTGAATTCTAAATTTCTCCTCGTGCTCAGGTTTGCTGCTTTTTCTGGCCAATTTATATGCCTCTTCCTTGAATTTAACACTATCCTTAATTTCTCTTGTTAGCCACGGTTGAGCCACCTTCCCCGTTTTATTTTTACTCCAGACAGGGATGTACAATTGTTGAAGTTCATCCATGTGATCTTTAAATGTCTGCCATTGCCTATCCACCGTCAACCCTTTAAGTATCATTCGCCAGTTTATCCTAGCCAATTTATGTCTCATACCATCGAAGTTACCTTTCTTTACGTTCAGGACCCTAGTCTCTGAATTAACTGTGTCACTCTCCATGGTCAAACCCTGTCTGTGGAGCACTGTATTCTGTTTTTTTTTGTCCCGCCCCCCAGAAGGATATATTGGCATTGTAGGGGGTGCAGCGCAGAGTCACCAGAATGATTGCAGATCGTAAAGGGTTAAATTATGAAGATCGATTGCATAAATTTGGGTTGTATTCCCTTGCATTTCTAGGGTTGCGGGGGGTGGGGGGGTAGGGCGGGGGGGTGTGATCCACTCGAGGTGTTTAATATAATGAAAGTATCCAATCGGGTTGATATAGATGGCCTCTAGTGGGGCAGTGCAGGACCAGAGGGACAATCTTAAATGTAGAAAACTCGTCCATTCAGGAACGAAATCATAAAGCACTTTTTCGCACAAAGGGTAGCAGTAGAAATCTGCAACACTCTTTCCCCCCCCCCCCCGGCCCCCTCAAAGGCTGTGGGTGAAATTCTCTAGAGTAAGATGAGCAGATTTTTATTTGTTCAGGGTATCCAGAGATATGAGTGAACGGTACAGATCAACCATCATCAAATAGAATGGTGCAACAGGCTCGAGGCTGAATGGCCTACACTCTGTGAAGCATATGGTACAAGGGGAAATGTAGCAGCACAGGTAGCAAGTTTGTTGATGGACAGGGAACAGTTAGGGTAAATGGATCTTGCTTGGTTTGAAGAAAGGTTGGAAGTGGTGTACACTCGGGGTTGGTGTTGGGATCACTTTTTACCTTGGTATATATAGATTGAAATCTGAATCTCACACCTCACCTTCAAAATCATCCTTAAAGACAAAGTCTTTAGCCACTTCCACTGCTCCCCTTCCTGCTCAGTGTGACACCCCACTCCCCAAATTGGGAAGTTACTGCATTAATGTTATCTTCTACCATCTGATCTTTATTCTCCGTTCTCTGAACTTGGAATGTTTGTTACTCGGGCCGTGCTTGTGTGCGAGCACATTGTGCAGTAAATCAGTTCACTATTTAATTCTAGCAGTGACCTGCCCAAGGAAGAGTTTCAGCACAGTATGGTGGAAGAGTTAAGCCTTTAGCTCACAACTCTATTGAAAGATTACTTTTGTGTGTACAATAGTTAATGGCATTTGTGGCAAGTTTTTTGCGAGGGCAAGAAAGATTGGGTGATGTAGTGAGTTGGATGGACATTGTTCATGCCCCTCCGGAACTTGGATTTAAAATCAAGTCACAAAGAAGAGATAAGGATCCTATGTGAAGTGAATTTGGGTAATCATCGTATAGTTGCTGAAGAGGGAGATGTGGTTCCCATGTACAGAAATTGCCCATTTGTAATGCTAAATTAAAAACTAATGGAGAGGCCACATTTAAGTAAACTGAGATTTCTGTGGTACAGTTATTGTCTTAAAGTAGATGAAGTTTTATTCTGTGCTGAATTGTGCTGTACCTGCCCTGGAGTGTTTGGGGCAATGTCGAGGGAGCTTTACTCTGGTATTTGACCTGTGCTGTACCTGCCCTGGGAGTGTTTGGGGCAATGTGGAGGGAGCTTTACTCTGTATCTAACCCGTGCTGTACCCACCCTGGGAGTGTTTGGGGCAATGAAGAGGGAGCTTTACTCGGTTTTTCACCCGTGATGTACCTACCCTGGGAGTGTGTGATGGGGCAATGTAGATTACTCTAAAGAGAACAGTCCCAGTTTCTCTAGTCTCGCCACATAACTGAAGTTCTTCTTCCCGGTGTCATTCTGGTAAATCTCTGCATCCTTTCCAAGGTGCGGTGCCCAGAATTGGCCACAATCCTCCAGCTGAGGCCTAATCAGTGGGGTTTATAAAGGTTTAGCGTAACCTCCTTGCTTTTGTACTTTATGCCTTTGTTTATAAAGCCAAGGATCTCATTTATTTTTTGAACAACTTTCTCAACTTGTCTTGCCACCTTCAAAGATTTGTGTACGTACACCCCAGGTCTCTCTACTCCTGCACCCCCTTTAGCATTGTACCCTTTAGTTTATATTGCCTCTCCTCATTCTTCCTTCTGAAATGCATCACTTCACACTTCTCTGTTAAATTCCATCTGCCATTTCACCAGTCTGTCTGTGTCCTCCTGATGTCTGCCACTATCTTCCTCACTATCTTTAATACATTTCCAAGCTTTGTGTCATCTGCAAACTTTGGTATTATCCCCTTTATACTCAAGTCAAGGTCTTTAATATAATATCAAAAAGAGCCTGGGGGACAGCACTATATACTTCCGCCCAGTCTGGAAAATAGCTGATCACCACTATTCTCCACTTTCTGTCCCTACGCCGATTTTGTATCCACGCAGCCCCTGCCCCTTTAATCTCATGGACATCACTTTTGCTTCCAGTTTATTATGTGCCAATTTATCAAATGCCTTCTGAAAGTCCGTATACACAACCACGCTACCTTCGTCGATCCTCCATTATTGAATTGAAGAACATAGTCAAGTTTGTCTTCAACAAATCCATGTTGGCTGTGATTTATTAACGCATGTTCTTCCAAGTGACAATTAACTTTGTTCCGGATTATGGTAACTAGTAATTCTCCCACCACTGATAGCCTGATTGGCCTGTAGTTAACGGGTTAATCACTCTCCCCCTTTTTGAACAGAGGTGTAATATTTGCAACCCTCCAATTCTCTGCATCGGAACTCTGTATATTAGAAACGCAACAACAACAACTTGTATTTATAAAGTGCCTTTAAATAAGTAAATATCCCAGTGCCCTTCAGGAGCGTTATAAAGCAAACACCGAGCCACATGAGATATTATTGCAGATGACCAACAGCTTGGTCAAAGAGGTAGGATTTAAGGAGTATCTTAAAGGAGGAAAGAGAGGAAGAGATGCGAACAAATTTAGGGAGGGAGTTCCAGAGCTTGGGGCCTAGGCAGCTGAAGGCACGGCCACCAATGGTGGAACGATTTAATATTGGGGATTCTCAAGAGGCCAGAATTGGAAGAGTGCAGATATCTCGGAGGATTGTGGGGCTGGAGGAGATTAGAGATGGGGAGGGGAAAGGCCGTGGAGGATTTGAAAATAAGGATGAGAATTTTAAGATCGAGGCGTTGCATAGCCAGGAGCCAATGTAGATCGGTGAGCAGGACTTCATGTGAGTTAGGACACGTGCAGCCGAGTTTTAAATGACCTCCAGTTTATGGAGGGTAGAACGTGGGAGGCCAGCCAGGCGTGCTTTGGAAAAGTCAAGTTTGGAGGTAACAAAGGCAAGGTTGCGAACAGTCTGGTCTGCCTCACAGTGGCCAGGGAGAGGGATGGAGTCGGTGGCAAGGGAACGGAGTTTATGGCGGGGACCAAAGATGGTGGCTTCGGTCTGCCCAATATTTAGTTGGAGGAAATTTCTGCTCATCCAGAACTGGATATGGGACAAGCAGTCTGACAATTTAGAGACTGTGGAGGCGTCAAGAGAAGTGGTGGTGAGGTCGAGCTGGGTGTTGTCAGCGTACATGCGGAAACTGACTGTGTTTTCAGATGATGTCGCCAAAGGGCAACATGTAGATGAGAAATAGGAGGGGGCCAAGATAGATCATTGAGGGAACGATGCGGGAGCGGGAAGAGAAGCCGTTACAGGTGATTCTCTGACTACGATTAGATAGATAAGAATGGAACCAGGCGAGTGCAGTCCCACCCAGCTGGAAGGTGGTGGAGAGGCGTTGGAGGAGGATGGAGTGCTCAACCGTGTCAGAGGCTGCAGACAAGTGGTTACTTTCTCACAGTCACATAGCATGTCATTTGTGACTTTGAGGAGAGCCGTTTCGGTACTGTGGCGGGGCAGAAACCTGATTGGAGGGATTCAAACATAGTGTTGTGGGGAAAATGAGCATGGATTTGGGAGGCGACAACACTTTCAGGGACTTTGGAGAGGAAAGGGAGGTTGGTAATGACGGTAGTTTGCAACGACGGTAATCAAGGGTTAGTTTTTTGAGGAGAGGGGGACAGCACTTGAGAGAGAACAGTGAACAATATCAGCTAACATGGGAGCCAGGAAAGGAAGTTGAGTGGCCAGTAGTTTTGTGGGAATAGGGTCGAGGGAGCAGGAGGTCGGTTGCATGGGCAGGATGAGCTCAGAGAGGACGTGAGGGGAGATTACAGGGAAACTCGAGAAAGATGCAAGTTCAGGGCTAGGGCAGGGGGGAAGCTAGAGGAAGCTTTGCCCGGTGACTAGGGGAAGGAAGGGAGGTAGCAGGGGCAGCTGATCAGCTGGTCTCAATCTTCAAGACATGAGCTCCTTGTAGTTGTTGCTGGAGGAGTCGAGGAAGCAGGCTCTGTATGTAATGTGTGCTGGATCTGCCCTGGGAGTGGTTGATGTTGACACTACTGACTGAAATGGGGAATACCCAATTTCCCAGGTCAGCTTGGTAAACACACAAAATTGCCCAGGAGAATAATTAAGTCTTATAAATGTTATGGAAAGCACAAAGTGTTGGAAAAACACAACAGATCAGTCAGCATCTCTGGAGTCAACAGATTGGTTGGGTGCAGATCTTGTTTCAAATCTTAGTTATTAATCCTGGATTGCTTTGTCACAAAGGGAATTGGATAAGAATTTGTAATGAAGAATATAAAAGGATCGAGGATATGGGATTGAAGAGTGCCTTTGATGAGCTGACACCAGGTTTGGGATGGCTCGTGTTCTGTAGATTCTATGAAGCACATGCCCATTAATCAATGTAATCAGGTTGGGGCAACTCCCTCTTTTTGTACCTGGGATATAAATTTCAGTTAGTTTCTGCTACCCAACACAACATCAATGAAAGTATGTTAAGCAATACAATCAAAACCAAATTTGTACGGTTAATATGGTTCTATTGCAAATGTTAGTACAGTACAACATGCGGAATCCTCGGCACCGACTACGTGCCGGTATTTGGGTTTTGCCAGATTTTGGACCCCCCCCACCCGCCGATTTCCGCCCCCTCGCCGATTTCCACCCCCCCCCCCCCGCTCGCCGATTCCCCCCTGCTCCTCCCTGTTCGATGATTTCCCCCCCGCCCCCGTTCCTCCCCACTTGCCGATTTCTTTTTTCCCCCCCCCCCCCACTTCTCGCCGCCTGCCAATTCCCCCCCGCTCCTTGCCATCCTCCGATTCCTCCCTGCTCGCCGATCACCCCGCCGGCTGCTTCTTCCCCGCCTGCCGGCCACTCCCCCCGCCCGCCCACCGCTCCTCCCACACCCGCCCGTTTCCCCCCTGTTCCTCGCCGCTCGCCGATTCTCCCCACCCCGCTCACTGCCGATTTCCCCCGCTCCTCGCGCCCACCGATTCCCCCTCCGCTCCTTGCCGATTCTTGCTCCTCGCCGATTTCCCCCCCCTCGCTCCTTGCCGCTCACCGATTTCCCCCGCTCGCCGATTCTTGCCGCCGCCGATTTCTCCTCGCTGCCCGTCGATGCCCCCCGCTTGCCGCTTCTACCCTGATCGCCGATTCCCACCGCTCTTTCCCGCTCGCCAATTCCCCCGCCCCCCCCCGCTTGGCGTTTCCCCCCACTCCTCCCCCCTCGCTCGCCGATTTCCCCCATTCCCCCCTCGCTCGCCGATTCCCACCGCTCCTGCCCACTCGCCAATTTCTCCCCCCCCCGCTTGCCGTTTCCCCCCGCTTGCCGATTCCCACCGCTCCTTCCCGCTCGCCAATTTCCCTCCCCCCCGCTTGCCGTTTCCCCCCGCTCGCTGATTCCCCCCACTCGCCGATTCTACCCTGCTCGCCGATTCCCCCCTGCTCCTTCCCACTCGCCGATTTCCCCCATTCCCCCCTGCTCGCCGATTTCCCCCTGCTCCTCGCTGCCCGCCGATTCCCTGGCACACTGCTTTTTACCTGTTTCCTCGTCCCTTGCTGCCCATGTTGCCATCTTGGCCGCCTCAAAAATGTCTGGTTTTTGGACAGGTCCCGATTTGGGACGTTACACCTGTGCCATAAATATATAAATGGTACTGGTAATTCCATCTCCCCTCCATATCTAATTATAGAAAAGTTACTGCTCTCTCCTTTTTCCCTTCTCCCCAGAGAATAAGAAACTTGGTTCACTTCATCCAACATGCTTAAGGCTCTTGTGGCTTGGTCTGAGTATTTGGAAGTTGCTCATTTGCTATAGATTTGAAGTAGAGTTTTCTGTTATCCTTGCTCCTGACCAGATCTTTGTGAGCTCAAAACTCGATTGGAAGAGGCAGAAGAGAAGAAGTTCCCTGAGAATGACCTGGTGCGGCAGTTGCGTGCAGCTGTGAAAGAGGCAGAGACTTGTGCTTCTATTGCCCAACTACTCATCAGCAGAAAGCAGCGCAATAGGTAAGCAGCCCGACATGAGGGAGTACTCCTTGTGCTTTACGATCAAAGTTTGACATGGTGTTCTGCAGAAAGTCCCGAAACTGTCCCTCCCCCCACCCCCTTTTCTGTGTTCCTCTCTTGATCACATTGTTCCATTGCAGCTGGTCGATCAAGAATCTGATCCCTGTAATTTGTTCCATTTGTGATCTTTGGGCACTGGGAGGTTAGACAGGTAAAGATAATTGTGTGAAGGATATTTAGGGTAAAGAAGTATTTATGATGAGGGAACAGAAGTGCTGTAGAATTTTACACGGAGAATACAAACTGGCACATGATGTGCATGTATGCATTTGTGGTTCGGGTCAGCGTTTCTGTATTTGCTACAAAGCTGCACGCACCTATTCTCTTAGTCCTGCTCCAACCCAAGTCCAGGTGCTGGTGCACCGAACTAGCTTCCCATTTCCGTTTCGGGCCAGTTTCAGCACAAGTACAGAGAGTGCGGCACATAATCCTTCCCATTCGCGCTGGGAGTGCTGCTGACGGGGCTGCTCGTTTGCATTCTCTGGATTCAAATTGCAATGGAACTGAGCAGGGAATGGATGGGAGTTGAAGGGGCAAATGGATGGTGGCGAAGGAAAGAGGGAGGAGTTAATGGATGACAATGAAAGGGAGAGGGAAGAATTAAATGGATGACATTGGTGGGAAGGGAAAATGGGAGAAGGAATAGGGAGTTGGATGGAGTACTGTGTATGTGCGTGTGTGAGAAGGTGGGGAGTATATAAGAACATAAGAAATAGGAGCAGGAGTCAGCCATTTGTCCCCTCGAGCCTGCTCCGCCATTCAATAAGATCATGGCTGATCTGATCATGGACTCAGCTCCACTTCCCTGTCCGCTCCCCATAACCCTTCACTCTCTTATTGCTCAAACACCTGTCTATCTCCGCCTTAAATTTATGCAATGACCCAGCCTCCACAGCTCTCTGGGGCAGAGAATTCCATAGATTTACAACCCTCTGAGAGAAGAAATTCCTCCTCATTTCAGTTTTAAATGGGTGGCCCTTTATTCTGAGATTATGTCCCCTGATTTTAGTTTCCCCTATGAGTGGAAATATCCTCTCTGCATCCACCTTGTCAAGCCCCCTCATTATCATATGTTTCGATGCGATCACCTCTCATTCTTCTGCACTCTAGTGAGTATAGGCCCAACCTGCCCAATCTTTCTTCATAAGTCAACCCCCTCAGCTCCGGAATCAACCTTCTCTGAGCAGCCTCCAATGCAAGTATATCCCTCCTTAAGTACGGAGACCAAAACTGTATGCAGTACTCCAGGTGTGGCCTCACCAATACCCATTGGATGGGGTACAGTGTGTGTGAGGATGGGGAGAGGGATGGGGTACAGTGTGTTTGTGAGAGGGGGTGGGGAGTTGAATGGGGTACAGTGTGTGTAAGGATGGGGAGAGGGATGGGGTACAGTGTGTGTGAGGATGGGGAGAGGGATGGGGTACAGTGTGTGTGTGTGAGGGGGTGGGGAGTTGGATGGGGTACAGTGTGTGAGGGTGGGGAGTTGGATGCTCCTTGCCACCCACCAATTTCTCCCCGCTCCTCGCTGCCCATCGATTCCTCCCCGCTCGCTCTCTCTGCCCGTAATCTTGATGCAAGAGTATGTGGCAGCTCACCATTTGTTGAGACCAATAATATAAACGTTCATGTATCCCTGATCCTGGTACCAGCAACATGCTATTGAATACAGACTGCAGATAAAGGCCACATGAGGATGGGTTGGACTGCAAGAACCCATGGGTATTGCTGTTTGTGGAACAAGGCTGGAAATTTCTATAAACCGAAAACCCTTCAACATTTTGAATACAAACTTGTGATAACTGCCTTTATTTTGTTGCTGTATTTTAGACATAAACCAGAAGGTGGAAAGACTCGGACAAAGCTGACTGTTCATGAATTGAAAGCATTTGTGCACCAGCTGTACAGCCTCCCATGTGTCATCAGCCAAACTCGATTGATTAAGGTAAGCATCGAGCAAATGTAGCTGTCAGTATATCAGAACACACCTGACTGGGGGTCATTGGAACAGCATGTTGGTCCAATCCCAATCTGCCAAACAGATCTCTTCAGACAGAACAGACGAGAATATCTCATGAGAATAGAGGGTCAGTGTTTTACTGGATCTGTTCCTATTTCATTCCAGCAGGTGTAATAGTCATGCTATAAAGTAATTTGTCTCCAAATCCACCAAAGCTGTTTCCATCCAAAGTAAAAAGAAAAGATATTAACAGGACTGCCAGTAAATAAATGGGTTTAAGAAGCATTGCTCACTCAGATTAGTGGTGTAAATGTCTAGATGCTCCAGACAGTACAGTTCATTTTTGAGTCACTACCATTTTGTACCAGCTGCCTGTTGGGCAGATGGTGAATCGTCCTGCAAATCAGCCAGTACTTCATACAGACGTGAGGATACATGGCCAGACTGGGCCTCGTGCTCTCCTCTGCGCATAATATTCTGGGTATTGTCATGAGTTTGGAAACTAAAGGATGGGAAGGACATGGTCCCGATTGCATTTGGCCAGGAATCCCAGGTCTGGCAGCTCGGGTTAGATATTCTTCTCTGTTGGATCCTGTATCAGACGTGCCCTCTCCACGGTTGTCTGCCCTCTTCTGTGTAAACACACGAGCTTCCCTGACCTCCCTCTGAAGCATCCTGTTTGTCTGTCTCACTGGACTGTTCCTCTCGACTGTGGTCTCCCGGTACTTGCAGTTTCCGACCTTGGCTTTCATCACTTTTTACCACTTGGCTATCCCCTGAAATTGCATTCTCTGCAGCCCCAAATCCTCGGTTAGCTGCTCCTCACTCTGTCCTCTGCAGCCGCAGATGAATTTACAGCTTCCCCTGCATTACCTGCATACTCACTAATACAGTCATCGCTGCCCGCTCTTTATGCCTTGCCACCTTATGTTCTAAACTCTGTAAGCCAGTCCTCAGCCTCTTGTCTCTATCTATCTCCAAGCCTACCCATTGCCCAACTGCAACTTCTGTGTCGCTCAGCAATAACTTGTATTTATATAGTCTCTTCGACAAAGAACAATGTCCCAAAGCACTTCATTGATGCACGAGAGCATAGGAACTAGAATTAGGAGCAGGAGTGGGCCATACAGCCCCTCAAGCCTGCTCTGCCATTCCTAAGGTTATGGCTGATCTTCGACCTCGACTCCACTTTTCCGTTCAATCCCCATATCCCTCGATTCCCCCAAAGTCAACAACACAGCATCTACCCCTTTGGGGTAGAGAATTCCACAGATTCCCAACCCTCTGAGTGAAGAAATTCCTCCTCATCTCTGTTTTAAATGGCTGACCACTTATCCTAAGACTCGCAGGGGAAACGACCTCTCCGCATCTTGCCTGTCATTCCTCAAAACTCCAGAGCGTATCGGCCCAATAGACTCAATCCCTCCTCATAGACTGATCCCTGGGATGAGAGGGTGTGCTACCAGCAGCTATCCTGTCTTGCTGCTCAGAATCTTGTATGTTTCAATGAATTCACCTCTCATTCTTCTAAACTCGAGAGTCTAGGCCCAATCTCCTCATAGGTCAACTCTCTCCCCAGGAATCAATCTATTGAACCTTTATTGCACTGCCTCCACTTCCCTGCCTGCTCCCCATAACCCTTCACTTCCTTATTGTTCAAAAATCTGTCTATCTCCGCCTTAAATATATTCAATGACCCAGCCTCCACAGCTCTCTGAGGCAGAGAATTCCAAAGATTCACAACCCTCTGAGAAGAAATTCCTCCTCATCTCCGTTTTAAATGGGCGACCTCTTGTTCTGAAACTATGTCCCCTAGTTCTAGATTCCCCCACGAGTGGAAACATCCTCTACCCCTCAGAATCTTGTCCGTTTCAATAAGATCACCTCTCATTGTTCTAAACTCCAATGAGTATAGGCTCAACCTGTTGTACCTTTCTTCGTAAGAAAACCCCTTTAGCTCAGGAATCAACCTCGTGAACCTTCTCTGACCTGCCTCCAAGGCAAGTATGTCCTTTCTCAGATAAATACTCCAGGTGTGGCCGCTCCAAGGCCTTCTACAATTGTAGTAAGACTTCCTTACTCTTGCACTCCAAACCCCTTACAATAAAGGCTAACATGCCATTTGCCTACCAAATTGCTTGCTGTACCTGCATGCTGACTTTGTGTTTACTGTACAAGGACATCTAAATCTCTCTGAACAGCAACAATAGTTTCTCATCATTGAAAAAAATATTCTGTTTTTCTATTCTTCCTACCAAAGTGAATAACCTCACATTTCCCCACATTATACCCCATCTGCAACCTTACTGCCCTTATGAGGAATAACAGATGCTGAGCCAACAAAGGCACGACCAGGGAGGGTGAGCAAGAGCTAAGCCAGAGAGGTGGATTTAAAGTCATGTCATAAAAGAGAAGAGTGAGGTGGCATTGTAGCAGTGTAGAGAAAGCATAAAATTACACTGGGATATCGACAGATTAAGTGACTGGGCAAAACTGCGGGAAATGGATTTCAATGTGAGGTCATCCACTTTGGACCTAAAAAGGATCGAACACGGTACTTTCTAAATGGTGAAAGGCTAAAAACAGTGGGTGTCCAAGCAGACCTGGGGGTCCAGGTACATCGATCATTTAAATGTCATGATCAGGTGCAGAAAATAATCAAAAAGGCTAATGGAATGCTGGCCTTTATATCTACAGGACGAGAATACAAGGGGGTAGAAGCTGTACAAAGCCCTGGTTAGACCACAGCTTCGGGAGGATATATTGGCCTTGGAGTGAGTGCAGCGTAGGTTTACCAGATTGATACCCGGACTCCAAGGGTTAAATTCCGAGGAGAATTACACAAACTTGGGTTGTATTCCCTAGAATTTAGATGGTTAAGGGGCAAGCAGATTGAAGTTTTCAGGATATTAAGGGGAACAGAGAGGGTAGATGGAGAGAAACTGTTCCCGCTGGTTGGGGAGTCTAGGACTAGCGGGTATCGTCTAAATATTAGAGCCAGACCTTCCGGGAGTGAAATTAGAAAACACTTCGACACACAAAGGTGGTAGAAATTTGGAACTCTCTTCTGCAAATGGCAATTGATACTAGGTCAATTGTTAATTTTGAATCTGAGATTGATAGCTTTTTGTTAAGTAAAGGTGTTGAGGGATATAGGGCAAAGCCGGATATATGGAGTTATGTCGCAGATCAGCCATGATCTTATTCAATGGGGGAACAGGCTCGTGGGGCTGAACGACCTACCCCTGTTCCTACGTTCCTAGACCGGTTAGCCTGACATGTTGGAAAATGTTGGAATCAATCATTAAAGATAAAATAGCAGCGCATTTGGAAAGCAGCGACAGGATCGGTCCAAGTCAGCATGGATTTATGAAAGGGAAATCATGCTTGACAAATCTTCTACAATTTTGAGGATGCAACTGGTTGAGTGGACAAGAGAGAACCAGTGGCTGGTGGTATGTTTGGACTTTCAAAAGGCTTTTGACAAGGTCTCACACAAGAGATTGGTGTGAAAAATTAAAGCACATGGTATTGGGGGTAATGTACTGACGTGGATAGAGAATTGGTTGGCAGACAGGAAGCAGAGTCGGGATAAACAGGTTCTTTTCAGAATGGCAGGCAGTGACTAGTGGGGTGTCGCAGGACTCAGTGCTGGGACCCCAGCTCTTTACACAATATACATTAATGATTTAGATGAAGGAATTGAGTGCAATATATCCAAGTTTGCAGATGACACTAAACTGGGTGGCGGTGTGAGCTGTGAGGAGGATGCTAAAAGGCTGCAGGGTGACTTGGACAGGTTAGGTGAGTGGGCAAATGCATGGCAGATACAGTATAGTGTGGATAAATGTGAGGTTATCCACTTTGGGGGCAAAAACACGAAGGCGGAATATTATCTGAATGGTGGCAGATTAGGAAAAGGGGAGTTCCAACGAGACCTGGGTGTCATGGTACATCAGTCATTGAAAGTTGGCATGCAGGTACAGAAGGTGGTGAAGGCGGCAAATGGCATGTTGGCCTTCATAGCTAGGGGATTTGAGTATAGGAGCAGGGAGGTCCTGCTGCAGTTGTACAGGGCCTTGGTGAGGCCTCACCTGGAATATTGTGTTCAGTTTTGGTCTCCTAATCTGAGGAAGGACATTCTTGCTATTGAGGGAGTGCAGTGAAGGTTCACCAGACTGATTCCAGGGATGGCTGGACTGACATATGAGGAGAGACTGGATCAACTGGGCCTTTATACACTGGAGTTTAGAAGGATGAGAGGGGATCTCATAAAAACGTATAAGATTCTGACAGGACTGGACAGGTTAGATGTGGGAAGAATGTTCCCGATGTTGGGGAAGTCCAGCACCAGGGGACATAGTCTTAGGATAAGGGGTAGGCCATTTAGGACTGAGATGAGGAGAAACTTCTTCACTCAGAGAATTGTTAACCTGTGGAATTCCCTGCTGCAGAGAGTTGTTGATTCCAGTTCATTGGATATATTCAAGAGGGAGTTAGATATGGCCCTTACGGCTAAAGGGATCAAGGAGTATGGAGAGAAAGCAGAAAAGGGGTACTGATGTGAATGATCAGCCATGATCTTATTGAATGGTGGTGCAGGCTCGAAGGGCCGAATGGCCTGCTCCTGCACCTATTTTCTATGTTGCTAGATGGAGGGGTCCAGGGAGGGATTTCCAAAACATGGCTGCTAATGGTGGGGTGAGGGGATATGCAAGAAGCTGCAGTCAGAGGAAGCAAGAATTTGGGTGGGCAGGGGGAGAGGCGAAGACATGGAGGGATTTATACACCCACATTAATTTCCAGTTGAAGGCATTGGGGAACATGATCTGATTATTAGGAACAGAGCCGATGGACGAATGAAACTTGTTAGATTGGAATTGTGAATCAGCTGAAGTTTGCAGGAGTTGAGGGGCTGGCCAGGATAGCATTCGAGTAATGAGGTTTGGAACTATCGGAAGTCTGAGTTAATGGCAGTGATAGAGACGAGTGATTTTATGGAGCTGGAAGAAGATGGAGAAGATGTGGGGTCAGATGTTTAGCTTGGGGTTGAACAGGACGTCGAAGTCACAAACAATCTTGAGCCTAAGGCAGTGATGGAAGAGAAGGATGGAATTGGTGGCAAGTGTGCAAGGTTTGTGGTGTTTTTTATATAATGAATCTGGGGACATGCACATAGCGAGGCTGACATTTATCGCCCAGCTCCAGTCGCACTCATTACATGGTGCTAGGCCTTTTCTGATGGGGCCATTTCACAGGGCAGTTTAGTCAGCCATGTTGGTGTGGGACTGCGATCACATGGGCTTCCCTAAAGCCATTAAATTTGGATTTTTAAGACAATCTGACCATTTCATGGTTACTTTTATTAATACCAGTTTTTTTTCTGAATCACAGATTTTTTTAAACTGATTTAAGGGGATTGGAATTTGCGTTCCCTGGATTATTAGTCCAAACCTCGAGATTACTAGTTCAGCAATATAATCACTACGTGACCTGAAGATATTGGCTTCGGTCTCACCGATGTTTAATTGGAGGAAAATGCGGCTTATCCAAAACTGGATGTCGGCCAAGTCTGACAACAGGTGCGGTGGAGGGAGGTGGTGGAGAGGTCGAGCTGGGAGTTGTCGATGTATATGTGGAAGGTGACCCCATGTTTGCAGACGCCCGGCGCGGGGGGAGCCGATGCCGAGGCCCGGCGCGGGGGGGAGCCGATGCCGAGGCCCGGCGCGGGGGGAGCCAATGCCGAGGCCCGGCGCGGGGGGGAGCCAATGCCGAGGCCCGGCGCGGGGGGAGCGGATGCCGAGGCCTGGCGCGGGGGGAGCCGATGCCTGGCGCGGGGGGAGCCGATGCCGAGGCCCGGCGCGGGGGGAGCGGATGCCTGGCGCGGGGGGAGCCGATGCCCGGCGCGGGGGGAGCCGATGTCGAGGCCCGGCGCGGGGGGAGCCGATGCCGAGGCCCGGCGCGGGGGGAGCCGAGCCGATGCCGAGGCCCGGCGCGGGGGGGAGCCGATGCCGAGGCCCGGCGCGGGGGGAGCCGATGCCGAGGCCCGGCGCGGGGGGAGCCGATGCTGAGGCCCGGCGCGGGGGGAGCCGATGCCCGGCGCGGGGGGAGCCGATGCCCGGCGCGGGGGGAGCCGAGGTCGGGCCCGGCGCATGGGGAGCCGGGAAAAAGCAGCGGAGAATGAGCCACGGGGAGTAAGTTCAGAGGAACACTCTTGGAGTCTGCCACATGGCAAGATTCAGAACTACAAGAAATGAGATTAAAAATAGGAAGTTTAAGTGTGACTGATCAGAATTACAGGAGGTGTGACAATAAGCTGTTGCAGGACAATAAAATGTAGCAGTTAAAGAACAAATGAACAAACTTGCATTTATATAGCACCTTTCATGTCTTCAGGATGTCCCAAAGTACTTCACAGTCCATGAACTAATTCGAAAGTAATGTAGAGCAATGCGGCAGCCAATTATCTCCTCGTAAGGTCCCATAAAGCACCATTTGATAAATGACCAGATAATTTAGTTGCATTGGTTGAGGGATAAATATTGTCCAGGACTAGGAGGAAGTGTGCGTTACGTGCAAAACTTGGAATGTATATAGGTGTGTGTGCTTATCGAGTGGGGCTGCTTACGGTCAGATGAGGACAGTGTTCTCCCATGGAATATACAATATATCATCTGCTGCGATGGGGCTGTGTCATTTGTTTACATTATTCTTAGTCTGTGGGCGACAAGGACAAGGCTCCATTTATTCTCCATCACAAGTTGACCTGAGAAGATGCTGGTAAGCTGCCTTCTTGAACCGCTGCAGTCCTTGAGGTGAAGGTACTCCCACAATGGTGTTGGATAAAGAATTGATCGAGTGATTGAAGAAATGGTTGTGTCAAGATGCAGTGTGACTTGGAGGTGATGAGTGCATGACATTGCTGATCTTGTCCTTCTCGGTGATGGAGGTCGCAGGGGAGAGAGGTGCTGCCGAAGTAACCTTGGTGGTTTACAGAAAGTTAACCAGTAGTTACAGCACGGAAACAGGCCATTTGGCCCAACCAGTCCATGTCAGCACTTACCCTCCACACATTCCCATTTCCTTCAGATACCTGTCCAATCTAATTCCGAATGTTTGCTGTTTCTGCCACAACCATTGATCCTGGAGATGAATTCCACAGCCTGTGGGAAGGGTGGCTGGAGGCTGAAAGATGGACAAACACTTAAAAAAAACATTACATTTAAAATGGCAAAAACTGTTTTTTTTTAAAGCAACATCTTAAACTGAAGAGAAACCATGATGTCAGACAGTCCTGAACATGTCCTTCAATGCAGACTGGCTGGCGCTTTTAAAGTTCCATCTATTAGCAAAAGTGTGCATGACTGTGTAACCAACAGTGACCTAAATAACACACAGTCCCAGTGAGGTGCCACTTAGAGGCATGTCAGAAAAGGTAACACCCCAATAAGGAGTGCACAACATCAATAGCACTTTCAATATATTAAAAAGATACAATTGACACCTTGAAGCTGTACTTCAGATGCCCAGACAGATCTGGGTGCATCCTGTAGATCATACATTCTGCATCCACACTGCACTAGTAATAGAGGTAATCAACCCAGGGCAGGGGTGCTGATCGAATTTGCTGCTTTGCCCTGGATAGTATTGAGCTTCTTCAACATTGTTGCAGTTGCATCCATCCAGGTATTCTGTTACGCTCTTAACCTGGTCTTTGTGGATGTGAAGAAACTTTGAGTTGCCACGTCTCACTGTTTGGAACTGCACCCCAAATACAGTTTATTTGTACTTCCCATGGGGACCCCAAGTTCTTTTCTAAGTTGTCAATATAGACTATCAGGGCCTCCAACGCTGTCTGGTAAGTTCTACCTCCGTAAAGGATAGAGCTGTGAAATTGGTTGGAGCCATGATCTCGACAAAATATCTTCAGGACATTAGAAGTCCACTCCATTGTTCATGCCAGTTGTTGACACCACATTCTGCGGCTCCCTTGGATAATAAAGCAGTCCATGCCCGCATGCAGCAGGACCCGAACAACATCCAGCTTTAGGCTGATAAGTAGCAAGTAATATTTGCACCACACAAGTGACAGACAATGACCATCTCCAACAGTTTATAACCACTTCCCCATAACATTCAATGGGATTCCCCATTGCTAAATCCCCCACCATCAATACTGGAGGTCTCCATTGACAAGAAACTCACTGGACCAGCCACAAACATACCTTGGCTATAAGAGCAGGTCAAAGGCTGCGTATTCTGAGGCAAGTGTCTCAGCTCCCAACTATCCAAAGCCTTACCACAACCTACAAGGTACAAGGCACAAGTCAGGAGTGTGATAAAATACTCTCCAATTGCCTGGATGTGTACTGTCTACAGAATGCAGTGCAGTAACTCGTCAAGCATTTCTTCAAATGCACCACTCAAACCCACAACCTCTACCAACTAGAAGGACAAGGGCAGCAGATGCATGGGAACACCACCACCTCCAAGTCACACACCATCCTGACATGGAAACCTATCGCCGTTCCTTCATTGTTGCTGGGTCAACTTCCTGGAACTCCCTCCCTACCAGCGGTTCAAGAAGGCGGCTCACCACCACTTTCTTGAATGCAGTTCGGGATGGGCAATAATTGCTGGTCTTGCCAGCGACGTCCATATCCCAAGAATAAATTTTTAAAAATGAAGATAGCTGTGGTGGTTGAGGCCATTCATTGCGGACTCAGGACATCCTGCAGCAAATCCTCAGCCCAATTACCTTCAGCTGCTTCATCAATCACCACCTTTCCACCAGTTCAGAAGTAGTTCTTTTTTCTTATAGTCCCAGTCTGTTCAGCTCCATTCGCAACTCCTTTGATAAATCATAAAAAAACTTGCAGCACAGGAGGCCATTTGGCCCATCGTACCTGTGACGGCGAATTGAAAGAGCTATTCAGTTAGTTCCTGTCTCCTGTTCTTTCTCCATGTCCCTGCAGCTTTTTACTTTTCAAGTATATATCCAATTCTCTTGTGAAACTTACTATTGAATCTACTCCTTCCCTGCAAAATCTACTGACTGCAAAAACTTCTATAGATATGTGAAGAGAAGAAGATTAGTTAAAACAAACATAGGTCCCTTGCAGTCAGAATCAGGTGAATTTATAATGGGGAACAAAGAAATGGCAGACCAATTGAACAAATACTTGGTTCTGTCTTCACGAAGGAAGACACAAATAACCTTCCGGAAGTACTCGGGGGCCGAGGGTCTAGCGAGAAGGAGGAATTGATGGGATTGAAGACCAATAAATCCCCGGGGCCTGATAGTCTGCATCCCAGAGTACTTAAGGAAGTGGCCCTAGAAATAGTGGATGCATTGGTGACCATTTTCCAACAGTCTATCGACTCTGGATCAGTTCCTATGGACTGGAGGGCAGCTAATGTAACACCACTTTTTAAAAAAAGGAGGGAGAGAGAAAGCGGGTAATTAGCCTGGCATCAGTGGTGGGGAAAATGTTGGAATCAATGATTAAGGATGAAATAGCAGCGCATTTGGAAAGCAGTGACAGGATCGGTCCAAGTCAGCATGGATTTATGAAGGGGTTGACAAATGCTTGACAAATCTTCTGGAATTTTTTGAGGATGTAACTAGCAGAGTGGACAAGGGAGAACCAGTGGATGTGGTGTATTTGGACTTTCAAAAGGCTTTTGACAAGGTCCCACACAAGAGATTGGTGTGCAAAATCAAAGCACATGGCATTGGGGTAATATACTGATGTGGACAGAGAACTGGTTGGCAGACAGGAAGCAGAGAGTTGGGATAAACGGGTCCTTTTCAGAATGGCAGGCAGTGACTAGTGGAGTGCCGCAGGGCTCAGTGCTGGGACCCCAGCTCTTTACAATATACATCAATGATTTAGATGAAGGAATTGAATGTAATATCTCCAAGTTTGCAGATGACACTAAACTGGGTGGCGGTGTGAGCTGTGAGGGGGACGCTAGGAGGCTGCAGAGTGACTTGGACAGGTTAGGTGAGTGGACAAATGCATGGCAGTTGCAATATAATGTGGATAACTGTGAGGTTATCCACTTTGGGGACAAAAACGCAAAGACAGAATATTATCTGAATGGTGGCAGGTTAGAAAAAGGGGAGGTGCAACGAGACCTGGGTGTCATGATTCATCAGTCATTGAAAGTTGGCTTACAGGTACAGCAGGCGGTGAAGAAGACAAATGGTATGTTGGCCTTCATAGCTAGGGGATTTGAGTCTAGGAGCAGGGAGGTCTTACTGCAGTTGTACAGGGCCTTGGTGAGGCCTCACCTGGAATATTGTGTTCAGTTTTGGTCTCCTAATCTGAGGAAGGACGTTCTTGCTATTGAGGGAGTGCAGCGAAGGTTCGCCAGACTGATTCCCGGGATGGCAGGACTGACATATGAGGAGAGACTGGATCAACTGGGCTTTTATACATTGGAGTTTAGAAGGATGAGAGGGGATCTCATCGAAACATATAAGATTCTGACGGGATGGGACAGGTTAAATGTGGGTAGATTGTTCCCGATGTTGGGGAAGTCCAGAACCAGGAGACACAGTCTTAGGATAAGGGGTAGGCCATTAAGGACCGAGATGAGGAGAAACTCCTTCACTCAGAGAGTTGTTAACCTGTGGAATTCCCTGCCGCAGAGAGTTGTTGATTCCAGTTCATTGGATATATTCAAGAGGGAGTTAGATTTGGCCCTTATGGCTAAGGGGATCAAGGGGTATGGAGAGAAAGCAGGAAAGGGGTACTGAGGAATGATCAGCCATGATCTTATTGAATGGTGGTGCAGGCTCGAAGGGCCGAATGGCCTATTCCTGCACCTATTTTCTATGTTTCCCCCACCCCCAGCCTTTCAGGTAGTGCATGAAGCAGTCCATGGGTAACATCCAGTCCTGGGTTGATATGTGGAAAATAACAGTTACTCCACGTAAGTGTCAAGTAATGACCATCTCGAACAAGAGAAAGTAGAGCCAAATTCTCAATGTCAAAGGCATCACCATCGGCAAGTCACCACCATCCAGTTCTGGGGGGGGGCTGGTGGGGGAGTCACCATTGACTAGAAACAAAGTGGAATGGTCAACTATGTAAATACAAAAGGAGGGCAAATACACAGTACTCTGTACCAAGTATCTGACCACCTGGCTGCTCATTACAAATGGAACTGAACTTCTGACCTTGTGATGGAGAGCAAGTCATTGATGAAGCAACTGGAGGTGGTTGGGCCTAGGACACTGTCCTGAGGAACTCCTGTAGCGATGTCCTGGGACTGAACCTTAAACAACCGCATCCATCTTTCAAGTGTTTTCCGGCTGCTGTCTTGATGTCAAGGGCAGTCACTCACGCCTCGCCTCACCTCACCTCTGGAATTCAGCTCTTTTGTCCATGTTTGGACCAAGGCTGTAATGAGGTCTGGAGCCAAATGGTCCTGATGGAACCCAAACTGAACATCGGTGAGGAGGTTATTGGTGAGTAAGTGCCACTTGATAGCACTGTCGACCACTCCTTCCATCACTTGGTTGGTGATTGAGAGTAGGCTGATAGGGCGATAATTGGCATGGTCAGATTTATCATAAAACCATACAGGAGCAAAGGG
This sequence comes from Pristiophorus japonicus, assembly GCF_044704955.1. NCBI lineage: Eukaryota > Metazoa > Chordata > Chondrichthyes > Pristiophoridae > Pristiophorus > Pristiophorus japonicus. Next base: position 96,393,953 of record NC_091991.1, on the reverse strand, counting down.
AGGCCATTGGGTCAATCATGCCTGCCGGCTCTCAGAGCAAGCTACTAATTAGAATCCTAGAATGGTGCAGGACAGAAGGAGGCCCATTGTGCTCGTGTCGGCTTTTTGAAAGAGCTATCCCATTCGACCCACTCCCCCTCCTCTTTCCCCATAGCCCTGCAAAATTTTCCACTGCAGGTATTTATCCAATTCCCCATTGAAAGTTATTGGATCTGCTTCTACCACTCTTTCAGGCAGTGCATTCCAGATCACAGCAACTCGCTGCATACATTTTTTCCCCCACATTTACTTTTGCCAATTACCTTAAATCCGTGTCCTGTTTACTGACACTTCTGCCACTGGAAGCAGTTTATCCCATTTTTTCTATCAAAACCCTTCATAACTTTCAACACCTCTATCAAATCTCCCATTAACCTTCTCCGCTCTAAGGAGCACAACCCCAGCTTCTCTTGTCTCTCTATATAACTGAAGTCCCCCTTCCCTGGTACCAGTCTAGTAAGTCTCTTTTGCACCCTCTCCAAGGCATTGACATCCTTCCTAAAGTGTGGTGCCCAGAACAGAAACATAGAAATTTACAGCGCAGAAGGAGGCGATTTCAGCCCATCGTGTCCGCACCGGCCGACACAGCCGCATGGCCCTTGGTCAACAGCCCTAAAAGTTACATATAAACCTATGAACAATGACGGAAAGGCAAAGAGCACCCAGCCCAACCAGTCCGCCTCACACAATTGCGACACCCCTTATACTGAAAACATTCTACACTCCACCCCAACCGGAGCCATGTGATCTCCTGGGAGAGGCAAAAACCAGATAAAAACCCAGGGAGAAAAAGTCTGGGAAAATTCCTCTCCGAACCATCCAGGTGATCGACACTAGTCCAGGAGATCACTCTGGCTGTATTCTATTCCCTGCAGTACTTACCATTATATCTGCGCCATCCAACAAAGGTCATCCAGTCTAATCCCAATTACCAGCTCTAGGTCTATAACCCTGCAGGTTCCGGCACTTTAAGTGCCCATCCAAGTGAGGGTTTCTGCATCCACCACTCTTCCAGGCAGTGAGTTCCAGATCCCCACAACCCTCTGCGTAAAGAAGCCCCCCCTCAAATCCCCTCGAAACCTTCAACCAACCACCTTAAAACTATGCCCCCTTGTAATAGACCCCTCCACCAATGGAAATAGGCCCTTACTATCCACTATGTTCAGGCCCCTCAATATTTTGTACACCTCAATGAGGTCTCCTCTCAACCTTCTCTGTTCCAAGGAGAACAAACCCATCCTAGCCAATCTGTCCTCATAATTAAGATTCTCCATTCCAGGCAGCATCCTAGTAAATCTTCTCTGCACCCTCTCGAGTGCAATCACATCCTTCCTATAATATGGTGACCAGAACTGCACGCAGTACTCCAGCTGTGGCCTAACCAAAGTATTATACAATTTAAGCATAACTTCCCTGCTCTTATATTCTATGCCTAGGCAAATAAAGGTAAGCATTCCGTATGCCGCCTTAACCACTTTATCCACCTGGCCTGCTACTTTCAGGGATCTGTGGACAAGCACACAAGGTCCCTACCGCTTAATGTGTCTACCCTTTCCTTATTAGCCCTCCCAAAGTGCATCACCTCACACTTCTCTGAATTAAATTTCATTTGCCACTGCTCTGCCCACCTGACCAGTAGATTGATATCCTCCTGCAGCCCATGACTTTCCTCTTCATTATCAACCACACAGCCAATTTTAGTGTTGTCTGCAAACTTCTTAATCATACTCCCTATATTCAAATCTAAATTGTTGATATAGACCACAAAAAAGCAAGGAACCCAGTCCTGAGCCCTGCGGAACCCAACTGGAAACATCCATCAATCATTACCCTTTGCTTCCGACCTCCAAGCCAATTTGGATCCAACGTGCCACTTTGCCCTGTATCCCATGGGCTTTAACCTTCATGACCAGTCTACCATGTGGGACCTTATTAAAAGCCTTGCTACAGTCCATACATACTACATCGTACGCACTGCCCTCATCGACCGTCTTAGTTACCTCCTCAAAAATTCAATTAGTCAAACATGATCTTCCCTTAACAAATCCGTGCTGACTGTCCCTAATTAATCCTTGCCTTTCCAAATGCAGATTTATCCTGTCTTTCAGGATTTTTTTCAATAATTTTCCCACCACTGAGGTTAGGCTGACATTTACTCAGCCTATTCCTTCTTAAACAAGGGTACTACATTAGCAGTCCTCCAATCCTCCGGCACTGTACCCAGATCCCAAGAGGACTGGAAAATGATGGTCAAGGTCTCTGCTATTTCTTCCTTTACTTCGCTCAACAGCCTGGGATGCATTTTATCCGGGACTGAGGACTTACCTACTTTCAAAGCTGCTAATAATTCCTCTCTCTCTATATTTATTTCATCCAGAATATCACACTCCTCCTCGATAGCAGTATCTGCATTACCTCTTTCCTTTGTGAAAACAGATGCAAAGTATTCGTTAAGAACCTTACCAACATCTTCCGCCTCCAAACAAAGATTTCCCTCATGGTCTCTAATAGGCCCTACCCTTTCTTTAGTTACCCTCTTACTCTTAATATATTTATAGAACATCTTGGGGTTTTCCTTAACTTTACTAGCCAAGAATTTCTCATGCTCTCTCTTAACATTCCTAATATCCTTTTTAATTTTGCCATTGGTATATGACATAAGCTTCCCTTTTTTCTTTATCCTCCCCTGTAAGTCCCTAGACATCCAGGGGGTTCTAGAAATAATATTAATGAGAGGGCGAATTTGGTTGGGGGGGGGGGGGGGTTGGATGGTTGGACGGTGGGGGCTTGGACGGTGGGGGGGGGGGGGGGGGGGGGGCGGTTGGACGGTGGTGGGGGGGTGGATTGGATGGTGGTGGGGGGGTGGGTTGGACGGTGGAGGGGGGGTGGGTTGGACGGTGGTGGGGGGGGAGGGGGGGGGGGGTTGGACGGGGGGGGTGGGAGGTGGGTTGGACGGGGGGGTGGTTTGGATGGTGGAGGGGGGTAGTTTGGATGGTGGGGGGGGGAGGAGGGTGTTGGACAGTGGGGGGCCCATAATCTGAGGGTGAAAACAAGACCATTGGAGATTTTAAAAATACATAAAGACAAACCTTTCATTTTCCTTTGACACCAGGCACTGCTGGACAGTGTGGAGGAGTTCCATGAGCGTGGTAAGGAGGCTTTGTCTGACGAAATTCCTGATTCAACCAAGTTGCAACTTTTGCTGGAACTGGGCTCTGGGTTGGATGTCGAGTTGCAGGAACTGCCCAAACTGAAGCAGCATCTCCAACAGGCTCGCTGGCTCGATGAGGTTCACCTCACCCTCTCGGATCCTGACAGAGTCACCCTGGATGCCATGAAGAAACTCATTGACTCTGGCATTGGTCTGGCACCACATCCTGCAGTGGAGAAAGCAATGGCCGATTTACAGGAGCTCTTGACTGTGTCAGAACGCTGGGAAGAGAAGGCCAAGGCTTGTCTACAAGCCAGGTATGAGAAACAAGACTGCAGACAATTAATACTTTCAAACACGGTACAAAGCTGTCTGTGTTCAAAGGCAGTTCCTAATGGAAATGTTTGGGAATATTGTGTAAACTTTGACTGCTGGTGACATCATTTGACAATCTAGCTTGTGAGAGTCCAATGCTTTTTGAAGCAATTTGGATGAATGGCTGTATCGGTGCCTGATAATCCTTTGCTATTCTGTGATGGGCGGGTTTGGGGTTATGGGGGGAGGGGGGGTGGAGGCTTTGGGGTTGTGGGGGAGGGCGGAGTTTAGGGTTGTGTGGGGGGGGTGCGGTTGTGTGGGGGGGGGTGGGGTTGTGTGTGTGTGGGGGGGGTGGGGTTGTGTGTGTGGGGGGGTGGGGTTGTATGTGTGTGTGGGGGGTGGGTGGGGTTGTGTGTGTGGGGGGGGGTGGGGTTGTATGTGTGTGTGGGGGGGTGTGGGGTTGTATGTGTGTGTGGGGGGTGGGTGGGGTTGTGTGTGTGGGGGGGGTGGGGTTGTGTGTGTGTGGGGGTGGGGTGTGTGGGGGTGGGGTGTGTGGGGGGGGGGAGTGGGGTTGTGTGTGTGGGGGGGGTGGGGTTGTGTGTGTGGTGAAGGGTGGGGTTGTGTGTGTGGGGTGGGGTTGTGTGTGTGGGTGGGGTGGGGTTGTGTGTGTGTGGGGGGGTGGGGTGTGTGGGGGGGTGGGGTGTGTGGGGGGGGAGTGGGGTTGTGTGTGTGGGGTGGGGTTGTGTGTGTGGGTGGTGTGGGGTTGTGTGTGTGGGTGGGGTGGGGTTGTGTGTGTGTGTGGGGGGGTGGAGTTGTGTGTCTGTGGGGTGAGGGGGGTTGTGTGTATGGGGGGGGTGGAGTTGTGTGTGTGTGGGGGGTGGGGTTGTGTGTGTGTGGTGGGGGTGGGGTTGTGTGTGTGTGGGGGGTGGGGTTGTGTGTGTGGATGGGGTGGGGTTGTGTGTGTGTGGGGGGGTGGGGTTGTGTGTCTGTGGGGTGAGGGGGGTTGTGTGTATGGGGGGGGTGGAGTTGTGTGTGTGTGTGGGGGGTGGGGTTGTGTGTGTGTGGTGGGGGTGGGGTTGTGTGTGTGTGGTGGGGGAGGGGGGGTTGTGGGGGGGGGGGTGGGGTTGTGTGTGTGTGGTGGGGGGGGTGGGGTTGTGGGGGTGGGGGTGGGTGGGTTGTATGTGTGTGGGGGGGGGTTGTATGTGTGAGTGGGGACGGTGGGGTTGTATGTGTGTGGGGGGGGTGGGGTTGTATGTGTGTGGGGGGGTGGGGTTGTGTGTGTGGGGGGGGGTGGTTGGGGTTGTGGGGGGAGTGGGCTGGGGATGTGGGGGTGGTTGGGGGTTTAAGGCGGTGGGGTTGTGGGGGGGTTTGGGGTTGTGTGGTGTGGGCTTTGGGGCCAGTCGGGGAGGGGGTTGTGAGGGGGGGGAGGTGGTTGGGGTTGGGGTGGGGGTGTCGGGTTTGGGGGATGGGGTTGTGTGTCTGTGGGGGGGGGGGTGGGGTTGTGTGTATGGGGGGGTGGGGTTGTGTGTATGGGGGGGTGGAGTTGTGTGTGGGGGGGGTGGAGTTGTGTGTGGGGGTGGTGGGGTTGTGTGTGGGGGTGGTGGGGTTGTGTGTGTGTGTGGTGGGGTTGTGTGTGTGTGGGGGGGGTGGGGTTGTGTGTGTGTGTGGTGGGGTTGTGTGTGTGGTGGGGGTGGGGTTGTGTGTGTGTGGGGGGGGTGGGGTTGTGTGTGTGGGGGGGGTAGGGTTGTGTGTGTGGGGGTGGGTGGGTTGTATGTGTGTGGGGTGTGTGGGGTTGTATGTGTGTGTGGTGGGGGGGGGGTGGGGTTGTGTGTATGGGGGGGTGGGGTTGTGTGTATGGGGGGGTGGAGTTGTGTGTGGGGGTGGTGGGGTTGTGGTTGGTGGGTTTCTGAGGGGAGTGGGCTGGGGATGTGGGGATGGTTGGGGGTTTGGGGCGGGGGGGTTTGGGGTTGTGTGGTGTGTGCTTTGGGGCTGTGGGGCCAGTCGGGGAGGGGTTTGTGAGGGGATGGGGTTGTGGGGGACGGGTTGTGGGGGGGGAGGTGGTTGGGGTGGGGGTGTCGGATTTGGGGTTGTGGACGGGGGTGGGGTGGGTAGGGTTTGGGTTTAGGGTTTGTGTTTAAGGATGAATTGGTCTTAGTCTGTGCTGACAGTGGCCCTGTTTTTTTTTTGCAGGCCAAGGCATTGTATGGCGACTCTGGATTGTATTGTAAATGAGTCAAAGAATATTCCTGCATACTTGCCGAATGTGCTGGTTCTTAAGGAAGCTCTGCAGAAAGCAAAAGACTGGACAGCCAAAGTGGAAGCTATTCAGGCAGGTTTGAGGCATTTGAACTGTCCTGTAAGTAGTAGAAAGTGATCGTTTTGAGTCTACAAGCTTTCACAACATTTGTAAAGATTGGCCCACTCCCTGATTCCATGACCAGGAATGCAGATAGTGGACCTGGTCCCCAGCCATTTTTCTCGTTATCTGTAGCTGAGCTGCTCATTAAGCTCAGTGACTCTGATTTTAATTTGCGCTCCCCCCCCCGCCCCCCTTGAAACAGACTTGTTCTCCACTCGCAATTAATGTGTTCATGCTGGTTGGCCATAGGCATGAGCGTACAATTGGCTTATGCATCAAGCTCTCACTGCACAGGTTACATAGGTCAAATACACTATTATTGCAAGTTGAAGAACTACCAGAGCGTATGAAATATTATGAACCTAAGTGTGCGCTGATATATTAAGCCCAATATCCCACCAGTGTGAGTCGTCCCCTATGCTGCCAATTTCAATATCTGATCTCGAGTTGTCTTGCTCCAAAACATAAAAATGCTTTAGGGAGGACTTCAGTCGCGTCATGAGCGCACTAAAGCCCTCAGACAACAGCAGAATTTTGAGCAGCTCATACTTAAGTATCTCATTAACTGTCCGTTTCACTTGAGCAAAGGTTTTGATATTGAGTAAAAGGTGTTGGTTGATAGTTGTGGGTCGATGTGGTGTGAAGCAGGAACTGGGGCTACTAATGGGACAGGTCCTGTTAGACCTGGAAAGCATGGTTGTTGCGGTCGTAGTGACACAGGAGGCACCTCATACTGGATTTGTACTGCCTCTGTTACGTGCAAAACACAATTATTACCATCTGTTAAATTCAGTCTTACAATCATTTCAAGCGACACTACAGTTTAACATCTAATCAACAAGACATGGACTTCAAAGATACACCAGATCTCTTCTCGTATCTTGTGGCTAATTCTTTGTAAATTTATATGTCCCTCACCTTCAGTTGGCCCAATTCAAATCCCATGTAACTCTCCACATCAACTTCAGTTTAATTTCCTCTAACAGGTACAAGCATGTTTAACTCTATCCTGATTGTTTCATTAATTAGATAGTTTTGCAATGGAGTATGTGTCAGTGCTTTAAAAGTTGTCTCACTCTCCTGAACCACATTAACCATTTCATGTTGTGATGTTGTTAAGTAACTGAACATGTCTGAGACCTGTTCTGCAGTGTCAATTCACCTTGTATTTCCGAATGGTAATTGCTTCATATGTAACCAAGCACACTTGCCGATCTCATGCCACACGTGCCATCCAATATGAGCTATTTTCGGATTTACAGGTGATCGTATCAAAAGATTGTAGTCGTCTGCAGATCTTTGCTCATCTCCCGCTGTATGGTCCCGATGTGTTGCGTAGAGACCAGGAAATCAATGCAGTTTTCTTAAAAGGGTCATAGGCAAGGACAGAAATGCCTCCAAGAGAAAGCTATCAATTTTCTATTCGTAACTACACTTTCCTGACTTTCACTAGAATGAAAATTCCCATTTGATATTTTACTATTTCTATCAGCAATGTAGTGCATTGTAAATGGAGCAGGCCATTAATTACCATTCTGTATCATTCATCAGCCCTGGAGGAACTTTACAGTCCAATACAATATTTAAGATGGAAAACATAGATCAAATGTTCCCTCTTGGTCCAAGTTATTAACATATTTTTAGAAATTCTTTATAACCTGCAAGGTTGTGCCCGAGTTCATTTATCAGTTCGACCATATCCCAAATTCGAACAGTAGTATTGTTAGACTGACCGGTTTCGTCAATCTTCAATTTTATTTCCCAACAAACTTTTTCTTCCAGAAACTATCTAGACTGTACTCAACCAGTTTCTTTTAATGAATATTTGATTATCCCTTTAAACTTTAGTTAACTTTTCCATTATTGAGTGCTTGAAACCGCAATTAGTTCACAGGATAACTTCCATAGAACAAAAGAAAGCAGAAATTCCTTTGTGGTTCTGCTTAAGAGTCCAAGGGGATAATTTGTCATAATATTCCTTTTATTCGTTCTGGGATGTGGGCATCGCTGGCAAGGCCAGCATTTATTGGCCATCCCTAATTACTCCCGAGAAGGTGGTGGTGAGCCGCCGCCTTGAACCGCTGCAGTCCATGTGGTGAAGGTGCTCCCACAGTGCTGCTAGGGAGGGAGTTCCAGGGTTTTGACCCAGCGACGATGTATTTCCAAGTCAGGATGGTGTGTAACGTGGAGGTGGTGGTGTTCCCATGCGCCTGCTACCCTTGTCCTCGGTGGTAGAGGTTGCAATTTTGGGCGGTGCTGTGAAGATGTTGTGGTGAGTTGCTGCAGTGCATCTTCTCGTTGGTAGGTACACACTGCAGCCAGAGTGGAGGGAGTGAATGTTGAAGGTGGTGGATGGGGTGCCAATCAAGCGGCTGTTTTGTCCTGGATGGTGTCAAGCTTCTGGAGTGTTGTTGGAGCTGCACTCATCCAGGCAAATGGAGAGTATTCCATCACACTCCTGACTTGTGCCTTGTAGATGGTGGAAAGGCTTTGGGGAGTCAGGACACGAGATACTTTTGCAGAATGCCCAGCTTCTGCCCTGCTCTTGTTGCCACAGTATTTGCGGCTGGTCCAGTTACGTTTCTGGTCAGGATGTTGATGGGGGATTCGGCGATGGTAATGTCGTTGAATATCAAGGGGAGGTGGTCAGACTCTTGCTTGTTGGAGGTAGTCATTGCCTGGCACTTGTGTGGCACGAATGTTACTTGCCACTTGCCAGCCCAAGCCTGAATGTCATCCAGGTCTTGCAGCATGTGGGCATGGAGTGCTTCATTTTCTGAGGAGTTGCGAATGGAACTGAACACTGCAGTCATCAGTGAACATCCCCACTTCTGACCTTATGATGGAGGGAAGGTCATTGTTGAAGCAGCTGAAGATGGTTGGGCCTCGGACACTGTCCTGAGGATCTCCTACAGCAATGTCCTGGGGCTGAAATGATTGACCTCCAACCACCACAACCATCTTCCTTTGTGCTGGGTATGCCTTCAGCCAGTGGAGAGTTTTCCCCCTGATTCCCATTGACTTCAGTTTTACTCGGGTTCCTTGATACCACATTTAGTCAAATGCTGCCTTGATGTCGAGGGCAGTTACTCTCACCTCACCTCTGGAATTCAGCTCTTTTGTCCATGTTTGGACCGAGACTGTAATGACGTCAGGAGCCAAGTGGTCCTGGCGGAACCCAAACTGAGCATCGGTGAGCAGGTTATTGGTGAGTAAGTGCCATTTGATAGCACTGTTGATCACACCTTCCATCACTTTGCTGATGATTGAGTGTAGACTGATGGGTCGGTAATTGGCCGGATTGGATTTGTCCTGCTTTTTGTGAACAGGACATACCTGGGCAGTTTTCCACATTGTCGGATAGATGCCAGTGTTGTACCTGTACTGGAACAGCTTGGCTAGAGGCACGGCTAGTTCTGGAGCACATGTCTTCACGACAGCCGGGATGTTGTCGGGGCCCATAGCCTTTGCTGTATCCAGTGCGCTCAGCTGCTCCTTTATATCACGTGGAGTGAATCGAATTGGCTGAAAACTGACTTCTGTGATGGTGGGGACCTCAGGAGGAGGCCAATATGGATCACCCACTCGGCACTTCTGGCTGAAGATGGTTGTAAACGTTGTCACTGTGGGGAAATAGTCACTTAAAATTAAAAACTTGAATGAAATTTAGATATTGGACATTATTAAATTTAACAATACAAGTTTTGGCACTTGAACCAAAAAAAAACAGCTGGCAGCAGAAAGGGTTAACTGCTTTGCAGGTTCATAAGAAGGCTGAGCAGATATTGTCAGACGCACAAATTTGTGTCACTTTACGTAAATCTTTTATTGAAACTTTCCTGCTCAAAAACTTTTTTTAAAATGTGAGAATCTCTTGTACAGAACCAGAAACTGCCACATAATTTAAAATAATCAGAATTTCACTCATCGCAATGTAAATCGGGTTTTTACAATTTAATAGTTTAGTTAACCTCAATTGTTCCAATTTAATTCAGACCAATTTCTTATTACCTAAACACAATACAGAAAAGATAAAATACAACAAAATAGCGCAGTGAGTTACATCATATTATCTTTGTTCTCTCTACGATGCCTTTCCAAATGACTAACAATACTGAATATAACTGGAGAAGAATGAGTACTGACATTTAAACAACAATCATGGACGGAGAAAGAGGGAGGAGCTTCCCTCGGCTTGTACTGTAAAACATTCATACATGCTTTGTAAAAAGACAATAACATGCACACTGAAAACAAGCAAGCCCATCCATCAGCAGAAAGACCTGATGTTCCCTATTCTCCTTTATTCCATCATAACTATTTTACCCTTTTTTCCATCAGCCAATTCTCAATTTCTGAGGTTTTCTACTGAATCCCAATGTGTACTGATCACCAGGAATCTGGGCGAGTAGGGTGTGTGTGTCTCCCGAACCGCCAGGGCACATGTGGGGGTGACTGAGTTCAGTTTGTGAGAGTCAATAGTCATCCGGTTTTCTAACCGGCCGAACTGGGAGGTTGGCCGTGATCGTGCGTTTGCGAACAATACCCTGCTTTAACAATGACTCGATGGTGGCTTGAATATAGGGGATACTCTCGACTGAGTAAGAATCCTGCTCTATGGGAGCATGTAACAGTCGGTTAATTTCTTTGGGTCCGGTCATGTTTCTGCAATCATGTTTCTGCAATCATGTTTGAGTTGTGAATGCAGCCGGCACCATTCAAAGCACATGGTATTGGGGTTAATATACTGACGTGGATAGAGAACTGTTGGTAGACAGGAAGCAGAGAGTTGGGATAAACTGGTCCTTTTCAGAATGGCAGGCAGTGACTAGTGGAGTGCCGCAGGGCTCAGTGCTGGGACCCCAGCTCTTTACAATATACATCAATGATTTGGATGAAGGAATTGAGTGTAATATCTCCAAGTTTGCAGATGCCACTAAACTGGGTGGCGGTGTGAGCTGTGAGGGGGACGCTAAGCTGGGTGGCGGTGTGAGCTGTGAGGAGGACGCTAAGCTGGGTGGCGGTGTGAGCTGTGAGGAGGACGCTAAGAGGCTGCAGAGTGACTTGGACAGGTTAGATGAGTGGGCAAATGCATGGCAGTATAATGTGGATAAATGTGAGGTTATCCACTTTGGGGGCAAAAACACGAAGACAGAATATTATCTGAATGGCGGCAGATTAGGAAAAGGGGATGTGCAACGAGACCTGGGTGTCATGGTTCATTAGTCATTGAAAGTTGGCATACAGGTACAGCAGGCTGTAAAGAAGGCAAATGGTATGTTGGCCTTCATAGCTAGGGGATTTGAGTATAGGAGCAGGGAGGTCTTACTGCAGTTGTACAGGACCTTAGTGAGGCCTCACCTGGAATATTGTGTTCAGTTTTGGTCTCCTAATCTGAGGAAGGACGTTCTTGCTATTGAGGGAGTGCAGCGAAGGTTCGCCAGACTGATTCCCGGGATGGCTGGACTGACATCTGAGGAGAGACTGGATCAACTGAGCCTTTGTACACTGGAGTTTAGAAGGATGAGAGGGGATCTCATAGAAACATACAAGATTGTGACGGGACTGGACAGGTTAGATGCAGGTAGATTGTTCCCGATGTTGGGGAAGTCCAGAATCAGGGAACACAGTCTTAGGATAAGGGGTAGGCCATTTAGGACTGAGATGAGGAGAAACTTCTTCACTCAGAGAGTTGTTAACCTGTGGAATTCCCTGCCGCAGAGAGTTGTTGATGCCAGTTCATTGGATATATTCAAGAAGGAGTTAGATGTGGCCCTTACAGCTAAGGGGTCAAGGGGTATGGAGAGAAAGCAGGAAAGGGGTACTGAGGGAATGATTAGCCATGATCTTATTGAATGGTGGTGCAGGCTCGAATGTTCTAGGATCTCCTGTGGCTCTGGGTCATCAGAGGTGGCTGGCCTGTACTCCGATTTTTAAAACATCGTTAACACCAGAATGCGTGCTAGACACCGTAGAGGGTCTGTTTTTAAGATTCCATCAGATACCATTGTTGGCATAATCAGTCACTGCTCGATAACCTTTGAACACATCACTGCAATAGTCCCTGCTCATTATGCATGGTCCTATAGATGGGAGTCAGGTCCGTGACTCGAACCCAGTCTGTCGAGCTCCCAGGGAAGTGATCCTTGTATAGTTATCTGGGTTGAATTGTCAAAGCCCGATTAAAATTTAAGGCACGCCCTTTGTCGGGTGAGGGTGGGGATCGTGAACGATGGTGGTGGAGTCGACTAACATTAATTGTTGATGGCCTCCAGGATCAACAGTACAGACTACTGGTCTCTTACTATTATATATGCAAACCTGTAAATACATTCTTAACCACCAGAGGACTCATCCCCTGGAGTCCCAAGGGATCCCCAATCCCTTGGGAGTACCTGTACATAAGGAGGCCTCTCAGGCTGGAGAGGCACTCTCGAGACCTGTAATAAAGGACTACGGTCTCACCTTACTTTGAGCTCACAGTATCTGGTCAGACTCTTTATTCAATACATATCACTTACCACCATGGTATCGGAGAGGGGAAGTTACCTCTCCCTGAGAGACCTGCAGGAGTCACAGGAGAGATGGCGGTGGAGCCATTGGCTCGGGTTGCTGATGCATCGCGGCATCGAGCCTCGCAAGCAATGGCTATAATAGCTGCCTCCATTCTCTCCAGCCGCTGCTTGACCAAGTCGGGGCCTGTCTGTCTCGGAGGAGTGCGGCATTGACCTTCATAGTGGCCTAGGCGAATTCAGAGATAGCAGCGCACCCTTCTCTGGCCCAGAGTCTTTAGATGTCCCTGACCTCTGGCCAGGTAGTGGACCCACGACAGCTGCTGCTTTAACTATCGTGGCTGCTCTCGGGATATTGGCACAGGTCTGCTCCCAAGCAATCCCGGAATGGGTGCGTATTTGTCTTTAGACAGTGCGTTATGGACCAATCACTGGAGGCCGTTCAAAAAGAGGATTTTGAACCCTGGGGAGTTAAGGTAGTCCCCTGGTCCATATTCCCTTGTGAGCTGGACGATGCCATGGAGTTTATGCGCGAAGGCATTCGGGCTTTTGGTAGGGCCCTGCTTGGTATTAGTTAGGAGCTGGTGGAAGTCGATGCCCTCCTTCCCTAGGGTTTAAACATAGGTCCATCTTATTATTCTACATCACACCCTCACCCAGAATTTCCTGATCCATCTCTTGTTTTAATTCTGAGGAATACGCAGCCAGGAAGACCTGTTTAAGGTCGTCCCCTTCTAGTTCCGGATGAGTGACCTTAAAAATCCTCCACCAAACGGGCTGGTGTTCACCGTCCTCAGGTCATCCTTTTAATGTCCTGACGTCAACCGCGGTAAGGGCCCTATGATGATGATTTCTATCTCGTTGCTCGAGTAGGGTTAGTCGCTGCCTGGTTCTTGGTCAGTCTGCTGCTTAGGCTGACGTGCTGCATTGACTCGGGTGACCCCACACTCTGGTATTGTCTCACTTGCCTTGCCATCCTTGCATGGTGAAGGCGGAGCAGTGGGGGTGGGGTCCTCAACAATATTGTCCCAACAAGGGCTGGGATATCTCCAATTGATTTTGGAGACAACCTAACCTACCTGTCGCAGATGCACCTGTCCATGACAGTATTGGTAGCAGCGACCACCGCACAGACATTAACAGATCTATCAGCTCAAAACTGGGCATCCATGAGGCGCTGTGTGACCATTAAACAACTGACGGGAGGAGGAGGCTCCATGAATATCCTCATCCTCAATGATGGAGCCCAGCACGAAAAGATGTATTCCACCACAATCTGTAACCTCATGGCCTGGCATATCCCTCACTCTACCATTACCATCAAGCCAGGGGACCAACCCGGGTTCAATGAGGACTGTAGAGAGCATGCCAGGAGCAGCACCAGGCGTACCTAAAAATGAGGTGCCAACCTGGGCAAGCTGCAACACAGAACTACATGCATGCTAAACAGCAGAAGCAGCATGCTATAGACAGGGCTAAGCAATCCCACAATCAGCAGAGCAGATCCAAGTTCTGCAGTCCTGCCACATCCAGTCGTGAATGGTGGTGGACCATTAAACAACTGACGGGAGGAGGAGGCTCCATGAATATCCTCATCCTCAATGATGAAGCCCAGCACGAAAAGATGTTTTCAACCATCTTCAGCCAGAAGTGCTGGATGATCCATATCGGCCTCCTCCTGAGGTCCCCACCATCACAGAAGCCAGTCTTCAGCCAATTCGATTCACTCCACGTGATATCCAGAAACGGCTGAGCGCACTGGATACAGCAAAGGCTATGAGCCCCGACAACATCCCGGCTGTTGTGCTGAAGACTTGTGTTCCAGAACTAGCCGCGCCTCTAGCCAAGCTGTTCCAGTACAGGTACAACACTGGCTTCTACCCGACAATGTGGAAAACTGCCCAGGTATGTCCTTTCACAAAAAGCAGGACAAATCCAATCCGATTAATTATCGCCCTCATCAGTCTACTCTCAATCATCAGCAATGTGATGGACGGTGTCGTTGACAGTGCTATCAAGCGGCACTTACTCACCAATAACCTGCTCACCGATGCCCAGTTTGGGTTCCGCCAGGACCACTCTGCTCCAGACCTCATTACAGCCTTGGTCCAAACATGGACAAAGAGCTGAATTCCAGAAGTGAGATGGGAGTGACTTCCCTCGACATCAAGGTAGCATTTGACCTTGTGTGGCATCAAGGAGCTCGAGTAAAATTGAAGTCAATGGGAATCGGGGAAAACTCTCCACTGGCTGGAGTCATATCTAGCACAAAGGAAGATGGTTGTGGTGGTTGGAGGTCAATCATCCCAGCCCCAGGACATCGCTGCAGGAGTCCCTCAGGGCAGTGTCCTAGGCCCAACCATCTTCAGCTGCTTCATCAATGACCTTGCCTCCATCCTAAGGTCAGAGTGGGGATGTTCGCTGTTGACTGCACAGTGTTCAGTTCTATTCTCAACTAATGAAGCAGTCCATGACCGCATGCAGCAAGACCTGGATGGCTTGGGCTGATAAGTGGCAAGTAACATGCACGCCTCCTTAAGTGTCTGGTAGTGACTATCTTCAAGAAGTGTGAGTCGAACCACTGCCCCTTGAGAGGACAATGTGAGTTGCAATGGATTTTGAAATCCCCAAAGGTAAGGTGTTGCTCAATTCAGAGCCTAACGGAGGATATTTCGGTGAGATACTTGGGGTGGAGCTGGGTGGGTATGGGGTGGATTTTAAAGGAGAGACTTAAGTAACAGGCAAGGCATCGCCACCGTTGAGCCAAATTTCCGTTGAAGTTATGATGTCAAGGTAATTGTCCATAATAAGGTAGTTGATGGCAAGGGTTTTGTTCACTCTTGAAAAGACATTCTTGGAGGCGGTGGGGGGGGGAGGGACAGCGAGCGAGTGGTGATGATTGATCCATCGGCAAAGTCCACGGCAGCAGTGGTGGATGGGTTGGCGAGATTAACCCCCAGTGGCCAGGCTGGGCAGGAGGATTGGTGAGAGAGGGGGATGGGGCAGTTGGGGTGCTGTTTATATGGCCACAGTGATGAGTGCCTTGGTGGGCCTTTCAGAGAAGGCCGTGTCAGGCGCAGAGGAAAGCCGTGAGTTTATTCAAGGGGCTTGAAGTTTTAGAGCATGGCAGTAGAGTAGGATGGCAGAAGATTAGTAATGGATTTGTTGGGGCACAGTACCTGAGAGGAGAAAGGAAAGGTCTGAGGGGGGCTTCAGGTTGGGGCAGCAGCTAAAATGCTCACCGAAGAGACACTGAAGGAAGTCAGGTTCCATATTCTTGGCAAAGATTAGCAGAGAGGTGTCCTTGTTGTAAACAGGGGGAAGATGGTGGGCCTCTCAGGGTGCGTGCGATGTGCGACATTTGCCTTTTGACAGATTGCAGGCACCCCCGGGAGATGGGCCTTTGTGGGCCAGAGATTTGGGCTATTTGCTCAGCAAATGTCCTTCACACTCTTCCGCCTGGTAAATGCAGGTGTATACCCTACTGTTACCAGCATAAGCGTTTTAAAAGATAGAAAAATCAAATGTTCTCACTAATTTTTATATTAAAAGCCCTGTCCATTGAGGCTAGTTTATTTTGATCCCTATTAAAACATTTTTTTTTAATTCAACATTTTTTTTGTCGAAAACATTTAATTTAATTAAATTTCAATTAATTTTAAATGAGTTTTTAAAATTTGTGTTTTTCCTGTCTTTCTGGGGGTTATTCTCATTGATAGTCAGCGGAGCTCCCATTATTATCAATGAGAATACTCCATGTTGATTGGTGGTCCAGGCCCATGTGACCCCAGGTTGCACTTGCGTTCCTGGGATGTGTGGGCCCGCACGCTGGCCTGTGAAAGGAGGCCTCGGACCGCAAGTCTACGTTCCTCCGGGACCACCAGGTACTTCCGGCAAAAACATTTTGGTTGGAAGCATCCGCCCGCAGGAAGCCTCCGATCGCAATTTTTGGGGGATATGAGAGTGTCCGAAGTTGAAGTGTGAGATGCTGTGCAGTGTATGTACCTGTGCAAATGTTGGTGAGAAGGACGCATGATGTGAGCTGTTGTATTATGCTCGGCCACGAGCTTCTGTACTCCAGCTCTAACAGACTCCTTCAAGCCCCTTGTATTTTTAGATACTATGTTCTTTTTGTGTGGTAGAATGCTTGTGTGTCAGTAATAAGAAAGGGAGCAAGAGATGAGCAAGTCTGTTTTTTAAGCCTTGAGTAAGACAGCTATTTCTCCTGCTAGTCCTGAATGGATGTCCAAGGTGGTCTACTCAAAAAAAAAAAAAAGTGATTTTTGGGCACATCTTCAGTTCTGGTTGCTTCTTTACAGTCTTTGCTCTCTTGTCCTGCAAGGAGAAAACAGTATTTCGAAATGTCGCTTCACTGTGATGTTTTTGATGTGTCTAGAAGGGATCTTACAATGCATACCTGGACCAGTTGGAAAGTCTATTAGCAAGAGGACGTCCTATCCCAGTACGGCTTGATCCACTTCCACAAGTGGAATCCCAAGTAACAGCTGCTCGAGCCTGGAGAGAGCGTACTGCCAGAACCTTCCTGAAGAAGAACTCTACCTACACACTGTTACAGGTAAGGCTTTGGAAAACCAGCTTCATCTACTCCATTACACCGAGGGACTGGTGATGTCAAACTGTTTTTTAAAAGTCTGCAGATAGAAAGAGGAAAGGAAGACTTAGGTGTTTTGTAACAACAGCTTGCGTTTAGATTGTGCCTTTAACATAGCCAAAGTCCCCATGTGCTTCTTCGAATTGGAGGGGGAATGAGAGAGGGGTGGAATGGCACTCCGTAAGCTACAATCAGAAGATTGGACGGTGCCAGCTCAGTCATAGGGTAGAGAACTTTGGGGAGGTCGGGTGGGCCAAGAAGACGGAAGTCACACAAGAATTCGTAAATAAGGCTGACTATTTTGAAACCTGTTTGCTGAGGGACAGTGAGTCTGGGTTGCGGGGAACTAAGGTGTTGGGTGAGCAGCAATCATATATGTTGAATGTGTACAGTGGAATTCTGGTTCATTTGGAGGTTAGAAGGCTATGAGAAGAGCATTGGAGAAGTTGAGCTTTACAGATGGTGAATGTGGGTGGTAATGGGATGCGATGGGGACCACGATGAACAATACGAAAGGTGGAAACAGATATGACTAGGCCATATTTCAAGTTTAGTTTTGATGAGGTTTCATGCTGTTGGGCTCAACCCAAATGAGCAACTAGTATGGGGATAGAGTTGTGACGAAGGGTCATCGACCCGAAATGTTAACTCTCTCTCCACAGATGCTGCCTGACTACCTGAGATTTCCAGCATTTTCTGTTTTTTCTGGAGATAGAGTTGTAGGCTTGGATGTGGCGTTCCAGTCAGCTGAACGGACTAGCTTTGGTTTTGCTGACGCGAGAGAAAGTTCTGGCTCATCCAGAACTTTATATCGATCAAGGAATGAGACCGGCCAGCACTGAGGTGTGGCTGGTGTGAATTAATGAGTCCACGCGTTTGCCATAGTTGGAAGAATTGATGTGCGTGGTGAGGTGAAAGCAGACAGGGTGGCCAAGATGTCAGAAATTAGGGCTCAGTGGGAAATGAGGTTGAACATTTGCACCCTGCAAGGGCGAAGTAAGGAGAATGGAGGGAATTTCAGTGAGAAGGTTGCTATGGGACTTTAAAGGCCAGTGGATAATTGAAGAACTAATGAGAGCTGTTCCAAGAAGCTCCTGAAAAAATTGAGGTGTGATGAATTCAAGCCGCTGTGAATGCAGGGAATAAGAAGATCAGATCGTGTACCAATCTGAAACAACACTGAGGAAAAATTTAGAGAATCAGCAATACCAATAAGAACATAAGAACATAAGAATTAGGAACAGGAGTAGGTCATCTAGCCCCTCGAGCCTGCTCCGCCATTCAATAAGATCATGGCTGATCTGGTCGTGGACTCAGCTCCACTTACCCGCCCTCTCCCCGTAACCCTTAATTCCCTTATTGGTTAAAAATCCATCTATCTTTGACTTGAAAACATTCAATGAGCTAGCCTCAACTGCTTCCTTGGGCAGAGAATTCCACAGATTCACAACCCTCTGGGAGAAGAAATTCTTTCTCAACTCGGTTTTAAATTGGCTCCTCCGTATTTTGAGGCTGTGCCCCCTAGCTCTAGTCTCCCCGACCAATGGAAACAACCTCTCTGCCTCTATCTTGTCTATCCCTTTCATGATTTTAAATGATGAGAGATGAGATAGTTTATGACAGAAGAGATTGGATGCTTGGAGTTGGAGAAAGATTGCTAAACAAAACATGAGCTTTTCTTCTATCTTGTCGAGAAGAGCCTTTGCGAATATGGGAGCATTTTTCAAATCTTGGCCAAACTGGGACTTGGAATTAAGAATTGTTGAAGGGAAAAGAAACATTTGGCACCAGAAGAAACTGCGATTCTTCCTTGCAGGTTTAGAAACGAGACCGCTGAGTTCAAATCCCCAGTGGCCATGCTGAAGCTGGAACTTGTCCTGATTGGGCCAGACTTCTGATCAGTGGGATATCCGAGACACACAACTTGCTGATCTCTGATGCTACAGAAGTAAACTGAGAGGGATGAGAAGAGGTCTTCAGCCTCGATGAGGGAGATTTCATGGGGAACTTTACAAGAATTTATAGCTACACCAGTTTTGTAAGGTTAAAATAGCCACTGTGACTGCATTCTGGGGCAGACTTTCTGTCCATGATTTGGGATTGAACAGTTTTGATTAATTGTGAAGGTACTTTTTTTTACTTTCAAGTGAGTTTGGACATCTAAGTGAAGACTAGGGCAAGGATGGATACTCGTTCAGCAGCTCCACTGATTGCTGTCGTTAGTTCTGATACAAAGCCATTTTGCTTTTCAATTTTTCGAAGCCTCCTAGCTCTTCGGCCTTTGGTTCCAGATCCGCCCTACACACATTCCTCCACTTTCTGTTTGGAGCTTACCTGTACTTTTGTGTAGTGGCTTTAGGTGTTCTAGGTTAGCTGTTAGTGAATTGATATTGTGGCTATTTCACTCTTCCATGACCTATGTGGCTCTTTAGGAGATCATCTGACCATTTGGAAATTCTCTTCCTGCGCCCTCCCTCACCCCATCAAAGTTCCATTCTTGGCCCCTTCTCTTCCATATTTGCACACTGCCCCTTGCCGACATCAAGCGTAGAATCAGCTTTCACATGATGATACCCAAATCTACTTCTCCTTCACCTCTCGAGCCCACAGCAACCTCTGCTGACACACTGTTGTCGGACATCAATCATGAATGAACCACAACTACCTCCAGCTTAACATCAGGAAACCAAAACTATTGTTTTTAGCCCTGCCATAAACTCTGCTCCCTTGTCACTGCTACCTTCCCCTCCTAGGCACTCAGTCGCTGCCTGAAGCACTATCCATATCAGCTTGCTGGTTCTGCAATTCTGTAGGTGCTGTTTAATATTACTATGAACTTGATGTGTTCACTCTCAATTCTTGGTGCAGGTACAGTGCAGTGCAAAACTGAAGAAATATAAGTGGCTATAGTTTGTGTTTCACTAGACTGCCAAGTACACTGCATTCATTGTTTGTCCTAATCTATGCCTCCAGATCAAAAGGACATTTCCTTTTAAGAGTAAATATTTGTGCCTAATAAGTACCACTATTGAGGCGTTCACAGTGCAACTTGTGAAACGACATGCCATGGGAAAATGGCGGGAGGTTGTCCCAGGTGGGAGGTATTCTAACAGCGACGCCAGCGTTGGCTCTTGCGTCATCATCATCATAGGCGGTCCCTTGAGCGAGGATGACTTGCTTCCACGAGAGTTCACCGATGTTTCAATGAAGGTTCCAGTCCTGAATTCCAATTGAGGGGGTGGAAGATGCCTGTGCGTGGATTTTTTTAACGTGTGGTGACCGTTGCACACCAGCCACCACACGGGCTTGACAGAGCTTTCTGTACTGTGAGGCCATAGCTCTCCTTTTTCCCAGTGACTCCAGAAGAGCATCTGCTGCTGCTCCAGTGTGGCCGTCTCAGAGCAAGGTTACCAATTCGTGTAAAATCAGGGTCACATTTGTTCTGTTTGCCCATGCCCACAAGGAACTCAGAGACTGGTAAATTAATTTTTATCAGGGCCCTTACAGCCAGAAAAGGGGACTTTTGTCCCTTTAGATTAAATTTTAAACCAAAGGCCCAGATGGAAAGGCTAGAGTCTACCCTGAAGAATACATTCAATAGGTGATCAGGGTCAAGCAGATTTAAAAAGAGCTAACCATTGAACTTTTAAGATGCTGATAATCAAATAGATGTTTGCGTGAACCTCACTTGATGTTCGTATTTGTGTTGGATAGTTTGGCCCCCTCCTCAGAATAACTTAAATCTGTAATAAAATTATAGCCATTTAATCTAGAATAAATGTTTCTGTGAGCGAACCTTGTGCACTGAGACACAAATGAAGAAGCCCATACTGAGCTAAATTTTGGACAAGATATTTGGCTCAAAGAAGCTTTTCTAAAGCGTGGATGATGGAAATCATGACCGCTTTGTGAAAGTGGAGGGGCCAGAGCTCCCTGTATGCTCAGGGTGCCTGGCAGTCTGAATTCAGCAAGCCGAAGATATTGGGAAAGTGTTGAGATCTGCAGTGCAGCCTAGAATGTGTTACTGGGAAAGGGAGTCAAACATTGAAGCTGAACCAGACTGAGGGAAATGTAGAGGGACGGGAGACTGGCATTGTGAGCCCAAAAAGTCAAGGATTTCTTCTTTTTTTTTTTAATTCGTTGCCAATCTTTCCAATTCTTTGTCAGATCATCTTGTCAGATTCCAAACGCCTTGCACACATCAAGGATCACTCTGCGCCAATGCTCTTAGCCAAAAGGCTTAGAGCCACTGCACCGTTCCTGGAAGTACTGCAATACCAACTGAGGCTAATCAGTATTGAGAGAATAGAGCTCTAGTAATTGACAGTGCAGAGGCAGACCATTCAGCCCATTGTGTCTGAGCCAGCTTTCGGATGGACTGGTCCGAAACGAATTCCCTGCCTGCCTGTCACAATAGTCTTGCACCTTTATCTGCTTCTCACATTGATCCAGTTTTCTTTCAAAAGATACAATCGTCTCTGTCTCAATCCCTTCCTGTGTCAAAGCATTCCAAGCCCTTCTGTGTAAAGAAATTTCTCCCAACCACTTTTCACTCTTTTATTGAAAATGTAAAATTGCTTATCCCTCATCCCTCACTCCTCAAACAAAGGAAATGGTCTTTCCTTATTCACCCTATCAAAACGTCATCATTCCAAAAAATTTTATGAAACCTCCTCTTAGCTTTCATACTCTGGTAGAAACAGTCCCAGTATCTCATCATCTAAATATAGCTCCACCCGCCCCTCCCCCCGGTATACTCCTGTTCAATCTACGCTAAACTCTCTCTCTCTCTCTCTCTGGCTTTCATGACTTTTCTGTAACGGTGTGCCCAAAACTGCACACAGTGCTCTAACCAATGGCATCCATAAATTTATCATTACCTTTTGCTCTTGTATTCTATGTATCAAATAATCAAATGCAAAATGCTCGTGACCTTTATTTATGGCTTTATTTAACTGCACTTTCAAGTAAGTTTAGAAGCAACGAAACTGAGGCCTGATTTGGAGACCACTTTATTGGTCACAAGAAATAAGGAACTATCTGAAGCACAAGCAATGGGCTCGTTAATCAGGATGATTACGATAATTAATTATAAGAGGATACAGACGGAAGGCGTTTACTATGATTGAACAAGTTGGAAATAAGAAGCTTTTTTTCAATTGTGTTATAGACATGTAATATGTTTGAGAAAATAAAATAATAAAAACTCCAGACAGTAATGCACATCATCTGCAAATCAGAGACTGTCACGACCTAATAAACAGGCCCATGTAACCTGAGCCTTTCCCCTGTCCATTCTTGTGTGCACTTTGACCCGAGCCATTCAAGACTCTTCCACTTTCCCCCTCTTTCCTTTTCTCTTTCTCCCTTCCTGATCAGTCTCTCCTGTCGTCATGCCTCCTTTCTCGGATACTCTGCCCTACCCTAATCCTTCATTACTCTTCGACCTTCCTACTCTCCTGCTGCATTTCCAGGCTTGACTCCCTCCAGATAAGTCTACAGCTTCCCTCTGTGCCTCTCTCGTTATCCTATATAGGACCCATCGAGGCACAAGATATTTTGCTCAAAGAAGCTTTTCTAAAGTGTGGATGATGGAAATCATGACCGCTTTGTGAAAGTGGAGGGGCCAGAGCTCCCTGTATGCTCAGAGTGCCTGGCAGTTTGAATTCAGCAAGCAGAAGATATTGGGAAAGTGTTGAGATCTGCAATGCAGCCCAGAATGTGTTACTGGGAAAGGGAGTCAAACATTGAAGCTGAACCAGACTGAGGGAAATGTAGAGGGACGGGAGACTGGCATTGTGAGCACGAGCAACAACCCCGGCTGCCCCATCCTACTCTTGCGACCTTACTGCCCAGCGCACCCATTGGGGGCTAATCTTGCCAATCTCCTCCCCGTCCAACTCTTTCCCCCCAGCACTGACCCTGTGGACATTGGCAGTGGATCAGCCATCACTGACCCTCTCCGCATCAGCCTCCAGAATGTCCGTTCGCTTGTGAACAGGGCCCTTCCCATCCATGAGCTTATCGTGGATGATTGCATCAACATCCTGGTCCTGACAGAAACCTGGTTGAGGGGTGATGACACATTACCCTTAAGTGAAGCCTCCCTGCCTGGCTATACCTTCCACCCCTTGCCCCGCCCAGACCGCCATGGTGGCGGTGTGGCTCTCATCAGCAAATCACTCCTTGGTCTGTGCCCCTACTCCTCCGGCACTTTCTCCTCCTCTGAGCATCTCACTGTGTTCCACCCCTTTCACCTCTCATTTAAAATTCTCATCCTCTACCACCCTCCCAAGTATCATAAAAATTACCGATATTTTTTCACTGTTTTCCTCCCACTGTTTCTGCACCGAACGACGTCTCATCCTCGGTGCTTTTAACCTCAATCTCAATTTATCCTGCTCGCTCCTGAGTTCATCAGCTTCCTATCCTCGCTTAATCTCTCCCTCCATGTAAACTCCCCAGCCCATATTCACAGCCACCCCCTCGACCGTGCCATCTTTCGTGGACTCACTATTCCTACCGTGTCAATCACAGATAAGGCCATCTCTGACCACTTCCTCGT
Organism: Pristiophorus japonicus; assembly: GCF_044704955.1. Classification (NCBI taxonomy): domain Eukaryota; kingdom Metazoa; phylum Chordata; class Chondrichthyes; family Pristiophoridae; genus Pristiophorus; species Pristiophorus japonicus. Next base: position 96,370,400 of record NC_091991.1, on the reverse strand, counting down.
ATCGCTCTCCCCCCCGCCCCCCCCACCTCCTCCTGTGTCCGCCCCTGGAAAGGACCCTCTCCCGACACTCTGACAACTGCACTTATCAACTTCCAACTGTCCTGCCTTTTGGCCCTCCATTCACCATGACATTTTTGCAGCTACCAATCTGCTCAATCACACCCTCACCACCATCTTTGATGCCCTAGTCCCTGTTAAAACAATAACTCTCTCTCACCCTGGTCATTCCCTCTGGTACAGCCCTGATCTTCGCTCCCTTAAGTCCAAGGGACGCAGACTTGAACGGATCTGGCGGACAACTGGTTTAGCCATTCACCGCCAGATCTCTCTGGAACATATAAAGCATTATCGGGTCCTGCTCTCATCTGCCAAAATCACTCACTATTCCAGAATCATTCTGGAATGTAAAGATAAAGCCCGGCTTCTATTCTCCACTGCTAACCATCTTTTTAAACATAAGAACATAAGAAATAGGAGCAGGACTAGGCCATATAGCCCCTTGAGCCTGATCCGCCATTCAATAAAGTCATGGCTGATCTGATCGTGGACTCAGCTCCACTTCCCCGCCTGCTCCCCATAACTCCTTATCCCTTTATCGTTTAAGAAACTATTTATTTCTGTCTTAAATTTATTCAATGTCCCAGCTTCCACAGCTCTCTCAGACAGCGAATTCCACAGATTCATAACCTTCTGAGAGAAGAAATTTCTCCTCATCTCTGTTTTAAATGGGCGGCCCCTTATTCTAAGATCATGCCCTCTAGTTCTAGTCTCCCCATCAGTGGAAACAACATCTCTGCATCCACCTTGTCAAGCCCCCTCATGATCTTATACATTTCGATAAGATCACCTCTCATTCTTTTGAATTCCAATGAATAATAACCCAACCTACTCAACCTTTCCTCTTAATCAATCCCCTCATCCCAGGAATCAACCTAGTGAACCTTCTCTGAACTGCCTCCAAATCAAGTATATCCTTCCATAAATATGGAAACCAAAACTGTACGCAGTATTCCAGGTGTGGCCTCACCAATACCTTTATATAGCTGTAGCAAGACTTCTCTGCTTTTATACTCCATCTCCTTTGCAATAAAGGCCAAGATACCATTGGCCTTCCTGATCACCTGCTGTACCTGCATACTATCATTTAGTGTTTCATGCACAAGTACCCCCAGGTCCCGCTGTACTGCGGCACTTTGCAATCTTTCTCCATTTAAATAATAACTTGCTCTTTAATTTTTATCTGCCAAAGTGCATGACTTCACACTTTCCAACATTATACTCCATCTGCCAAATTTTTGCCCACTCACTTAGCCTGTCTATGTCCTTTTGCAGATTTTGTGTGTCCTCCTCACACATTGCTTTTCCTCCAATCTTTGTATCGCCAGCAAACTTGGCTACGTTACACTCGGTCCCTTCTTTCAAGTCGTTAATATAGATTGTAAATAGTTGGGGTCCCAGTACTGATCCCTGCGGCACCCCACTTGTTACTGGTTGCCAACCAGAGAATGAACCATTTATCCCGACTCTCTGTTTTCTGTTAGTTAGCCAATCCTCTATCCATGCTAGTATATTACCCCCAACCCCGTGAACTTTTATCTTGTGCAGTAACCTTTTATGTGGCACCTTGTCAAATGCCTTCTGGAAGTCCCAATACACCACATCCACTGGTTGTCCTTTATCCACCCTGTGCCCTCTCCCCAGTCTCCACCCTCACCTCCGACAATAAGTGTGAGGAGCTCAAGGTTGAGACCATCCGTTTGGCCGCCTCTGCCTCTTCCCCTCCTTCTCTTAGCCCACCGAGCCAGTCTTACTCTAAGGATCCCTCCTGCCCTAGCCCTGACCACACACCTTTCTCCAGTTTCTCTCCGATCTCCACTCATGACCTTTCCGAGCTCATCCTGTCCATGAGACCCACTTCCTGTTCCCTTGACCCTGTTCCCACCAAACTGCTGACCACCCAACTTCCTTTCCTGGCTCCCATGTTAGCCGACATTGTTAACGGTTCTCTCTCCTCAGGTACTGTCCCCCTCTCCCTCAAATCTGCCGTCATCAGCCCTCTCCTCAAAAAACCAACCATCAGCGCCTCTGTCCTTGCAAACTACCGCCCCATCTCAAACCTCCCTTTTCTCTCCAAAGCCCTTGAACGTGTTGTCACCTCCCAAATCCATGCCCATCTTTCCCACAATTCTATATTTGAATCCCTTCAATCCGGTTTCTGCGCCGGCCACAGTAGCGAAACGGCTGTCCTCAAAGTCACAAAGTCCTTTGTGACTGTGACAAAGGTAAACTATCCCTCCTCATCCTCCTTGACCTGTCTGCAGCCTCTGACACGGTTGAGCACTCCATCCTCCTCCAATGCCTCTCCACCACCGTCCAGCTGGATGGGACTGCACTCGCCTGGTTCCATTCTTATCTCTCTAATCGTAGCCAGAGAATCACCTGTAACGGCTTCTCTTCCCGCTCCCGCATCGTTACCTCTGGTGTCCCCCAAGGATCTATCCTTGGCCCCTCCTATTTCTCATCTACATGTTCCCCCTTGGCGATATCATCCGGAAACACAGTGTCAGTTTCCACATGTACGCTGACGACACCCGGCTCTACCTCACCACTTCTTCTCTCCACCCCTCCTCGGTCTCTAAATTGTCAGACTGCTTGACCGACATCCAATTCTGGATGAGCAGAAATTTTCTAGTTAAATATTGGGACGACCGAAGCTATTGTTTTTCGTCCCCGCCACAAACTCCGTTCCCCAGCCACTGACTCCATCCCTCTCCCTGGCATCTGTCTGAGGCTGAACCACACTGTTCGCAACCTTGGTGTCATATTTGACCCTGAAATGAGCTTCCGGTCACATATCTGCAGCATAACTAAGACCGTCTCCGCCCCTGCCTCAGCTCATTTGCTGCTGAAACCCTCATCCAGGCCTTTGTTACCTCTAGACTTGACAATTCCAACACACTCCTGGCTAGCCTCCCACATTCTACCCTACATAAACTAGAGGTGATCAAAAACTCGGCTGCCCGTGTCCTAACCCGCACCAAGTCCAGTTCACCCATCACCCCTGTGCTCCCTGATCTACATTGGCTTCATGTTAAGCAACGTCTTGATTTCAAAATTCTCATCCTTATTTTCAAATCCCTCACTGGCCTCATCCTCCCCATCTCTAATCTCCTCCAGCCCTACAACACCCCTCCCCGCCCGCCCTCTTGAGCATCCCTGATTATAATCGCTCAACCATCGGTGGCTGTGCCTTCTTTTGCCTGGGCCCCAAGCTCTGGAACTCCCTGCCTAAACCTCTCCGCCTCTCTTACCCTCTTTGAAGACGCTCCTTAAAACCTACCTCTTTGACCAAGCACCTGCGCTAATTTTTACTTATGTGGCTCGGTGTCAAATTTCTATCTCATAATATACCTGTGAAGCGCCTTGGGATGTTTCACTACGTTAAAGGTGCTATATAAATACAAGTTGTTGTTGTGTTGTTAGGTGCTGAGTCCCAGAACAAATATTGGAATTTACTGCAGTGGAAAGAACAAACGGAAAAAAATCAAAGAATTAGTGATGGAGAAAGACAGAGAGTTAGATTTGGAGAGCCTGAGTGACTTAGAAGAGGTGACTGAAGAATCCAGTGATCCAAACACAGTTGTGAGTATCAAATATCTTTTGTTTTCTGAGCATCCAGACTTCAGTTCAACAATTGCAGCTCGTAGCTCACTTCTGGCATCGTTATTGTGTCTACCCCTAAACCCTCGATTAGATTCCAGCCTGTAACTCACTCCCAGGTATCTGTTATTCTATATATAAACCCTCCGAACCCCTCGATTAGATTCCAGCCTGTAACTCACTCCCAGGTATCTGTTGTTCTATATATAAACCCCCGAACCCCTCGATTAGATTCCAGCCTGTAACTCACTCCCGGGTATCTGTTATTCTATATATAAACCCCCCGAACCCCTCGATTAGATTCCAGCCTGTAACTCACTCCCGGGTATCTGTTATTTTATATATAAACCCCCTAAACCCCCAATTAGATTCCAGCCTGTAAATCTGTTATTCTATATATAAACCCCCGAACCCCTCGATTAGATTCCAGCCCGTAGCTAACTTCTGGCATCATTATTGTGTCTACCCCTAAACCCCCGATTAGATTCCAGCCTGTAAATCACTCCCGGGTATCTATTCTATATTTAAACCCCCCAGACCCCTCGATTAGATTCCAGCCTGTAACTCACTCCCGGGTATCTGTTTTTTTTATATATAAACCCCCTGAACCCCTCGATTAGATTCCAACCTGTAACTCACTCCCGAGTATCTGTTGTTCTATATATTTCCACACCTCCCCCCCACCCCCCCCCTCCTGAAATGCTGGAATGGGCGAACACCAAGTCATGTTCTTGCTGGGAAAGATAATACTTGAATGTCAATAGTGCCATACTGTGTCAAAACAGCTCAAGGTGCTTCACATAATTACTTGTGCAGTAATTCCCGCTGGTTCGACCCTCATCTCCGTTCTCTTAAGTTCAGTGACGAAGACTTCCAACAGATATGGCAGACAACTCGTTTCGCCATTCACCGCCAGATCTGGCTGGACCACATCAAGCATTATCAGGGCATGCTCTACCAGTGGCTCAGTTGGTAGCACTCTTGCCTCTGAGTCAGAAGGTTGTAGGTTGAAGCCTCAGTCCAGAGATTGGGGAATTAATAATAGAGAACAGGAAAATGGCAGAGACTTTGAACAAATATTTTGTATCGGTCTTCACTAAAAGCATCCCAATAATTGCTAATCAACGGGCTATTGGGAGGGGGGATCGTAAAACAATCACTGTCACTGGAGAAAAAGTACTAGGCAAACTAAAGGTGGACAAGTCCCCTGGACCTGATGGCTTGCATCCTAAGGTCTTAAAAGAAGTGGCTGCAGAGATTGTGGATGCCAAAATTCCCTAGATTCTGGAGAGATCCCAGTGGATTGGAACACCACAAATATAACGCCCCTATTCAAGAAGAGAGGGAAAGCAGGAAACTATAGACCAATTAGCCTAACATCTGTCATTGAGAAAATGCTGGAATCCATTATTAAGGAAGTAGTAGCAGGACATTTAGAAAATCATAATGCAGTCAAGCAGAGTTTTATGAAAAGGAAATCATGTTTCACAAATTTGCTGGAGTTCTTTGAGGATGTAATGAGCAAGGTGGATAAAGGGGAACCAGTGGATGTGGTGTATTTCCAGAAGGCATTCGATAAAGTGCCACATAAAAGATTACTACACAAGATAAAAGCTCACAGGGTTGGGAGTAATATATTAGCATTGATAGAGGATTGGCTAACTAACAGAAAATAGAGGCGGGATAAATGGGTCATTTTCAGGTTGATAAACAGTAACTAGTGGGATGCCGCAGGGATCGGTGTTGGGACCTCAACTATTTGCAATCTATATTAATGACTTGGATGAAAGGACCGAGTGTAATGTAGCCAAATTTTCTGGTGATACAAAGATAGGCGGGAAAGCAAATTGTGAGGAGGATGCAAAGAATCTGCAAAGGGATATAGAGAGGCTAAATGAGTGGGCAAAAATTTGGTAGATGGAGTATAATGTGGTAAAATGTGAGGTTATCCACTTGGGTAGAAAAAATAAAAAAGCAGATTATAATTTAACTGGAAAGAGATTACAAAATGCTGCGGCACAGAGAGATCTGGGGGTTCTCTACTGTCTCTAATTTGTCAGACTGTTTACCGACATCCAGTACTGGATCAGCAGAAATTTCCTCCAACTAAATATTTGGAAGACCGAAGCCATTGTCTTCAGTCCCTGCCACAAACTCCGTTCCCTGACCACCGACTCCATACCTATCCCGTGCATCTGTCTCAGGCTGAATCGGCCATTTTGCAACCTTGGTGTCCTGTTTAATCCTGAAAAGAGTTTGCGATGACATATCTGCACCATAACTCAGACCGGCTATTTCCATTGCCCGACTCCGCCCCTGCCTTACCTCATCTGCTGCTGAAACCCTCATCCATGCCATTGTTACCTCTAGACTTGACTATTCCAACACATTCTTGGCTGGCCTCCCACATACTACCCCCCGTAAACTGGAACTCTGCTGCCCGTGTCCTAACTTGCACTAAGTGGCAAATAACATTCACACCACACAAGTTCCAGGCAAATACTATCTCCAACAAGCGAGAGTCTAATAACCGCCCCTTGACATTCAACGGCAGTCCATCACTGAATTCCCCCATCATCAACATTCTGGGTGTTATTATTTATCAGCAACTTAACTTACCCAGCCACATAAATACTGTGGCAACAGGAGCAGGTCAGAGGCTGGGTATTCTGCGGTGAGTGTCTCTCCTCCTGATTCCATCATCTACAAGGCACAAGTCAGGAGTGTGATGGAATACTCTCCACTTGTCTGGATGAGTGCAGCTCCAACAACACTCAAGAAGCTCGACATCATCCAGGACAAAGCAGCCGCTTGATTGGCACCCCATCCACCACCTTCAACGTTCACTCCCTCCACCACCGGCGCACCGTGGCTGCAGTGTGTACCATCTACAAGATGCAGTGCAGCAACTCGCCAAGGCTTCTTCGGCAGTACCTCCCAAACCCGCGACCTCTACCATCTAGAAGGGCAAGGGCAGTAGGCACATGGGAACACCATCACCTCCACGTTCCCCTCTAAGTCACACACCATCTTGAGCTGGAAATATATCGTCGTTCCTTCATCGTCGCTGGGTCACAATCCTGGGACTGCCTCCTTAACAGCACTGTGGGAGCACCTTCACCACAAGGACTGCAAAGGTTCAAGAAGACAGTTAACCACCACCTTTTCAAGGGAAGTTAGGATTGGGGAATAGATGCTGGCCTTGCCAGTGACTCCCAAATCCTAGCAACAAATAAAGTCCCATTCCCCCATCACCCATGTGCTCACTGACCTGCATTGACCCTTGGTTAAGCAATACTACGATTTTAAAGTTATCCTTTTAAAATCCCTCCCTGCCCTTGCCCCTCCTTAAGTCTGTAATATCCTGCAGCCCTGCAATCCTCTGGATATTTGTGCTCTTCCAATTCTGGTCTCTTGAGCATCCCTGATTTTAATTGTTCCACCATTGGTGGCTGTGCCTGTAACTGCCTGAGCTCTGAATGCCCTCCCTTTCCTCCTTTAAGACACTCCTTAAAACCTACCTCTTTCATGGCACCGTGGGTGGCTCTGCTGCACAGGAGGGCAGGAAAAAGAGTGGGAGAGCTATAGTGATCGGAGATTCGATTGTAAGGGGAATAGATAGACGTTTCTGTGGCCGCAACAGAGACTCCAGGATGGTATATTGCCTCCCTGGTGCAACGGTCAAGGATGTCTCAGAGCGGGCGCAGGACATTCTGAAAAGGGAGGGTGAACAGCCAGTTGTCGTGGTGCACATACCAATGATATAGGTAAAAAAACGGGATGAGGTCCTACGAAATGAATTTAGGGAGCTAGGAGCTAAATTAAAAAGTAGGACCTCAAAAGTAGTAATCTCAGGATTGCTACCAGTGCCACGTGCTAGTCAGAGTAGGAATTGCAGGATAGCTCAGGTGAATACGTGGCTTGAGCAGTGGTGCAGAAGGGAAGGATTTAAATTCCTGGGACATTGGAACCGGTTCTGGGGGAGGTGGGACCAGTACATACTGAACGGTCTGCACCTGGGCAGGACCGGAACCAATGTCCTGCGGGGAGTGTTTGCTCGTGCTGTTGGGGAGGAGTTAAACTAATATGGCAGAGGGATGGGAACCTATGCAGGGAGACAGAGGGAAATAAAATGGAGGCAGAAGAAAATATAGAAAGGAGAATAGTAAAAGTGGAGGGCAGAGAAACCCAAGGCAAAAAACAAAAAGGGCCACATTACAGCAAAATTCTAAAGTGGCAAAGTGTTTTAAAAAGACAAACCTGAAGGCTCTGTGCCTCAGTGCAAGGAGTATTCGGAATAAGGTGGACGAATTAACTGCGCAGACAGCAGTTAACTGATATGATGTAATTGGCATTACGGAGACATGGCTCCAGGGTGACCAAGGCTGGGAACTCAACATCCAGTGGTATTCAACATTTAGGAAGGATAGGCAAAGAGGAAAAGGAGGCGGGGTGGCGTTGCTGGTTAAAGAGAAAATTAATGCAATGGTAAGGAGCGACATTAGCTTGGATGATGTGGAATCGGTATGGGTGGAGCTGCGGAATACCAAAGGGCAGAAAACGCTAGTGGGAGTTGTGCACAGACCACCAAACAGTAGTAGTGAGGTTGGGGACAGCATCAAACAAGAAATAAGGGATGTGTGCAATAAAGGTACAGCAGTTATCATGGGCGACTTTAATCTACATGTTGATTGGGCTAACCAAACTGGTAGTAATGCGGTGGAGGAGGATTTCCTGGAGTGTATTAGGGATGGTTTCCTCGACCAATATGTTCAGGAACCAACTAGAGAGCTGGCCATCCTAGACTGGGTGATATGTAATGAGAAGGGACTAATTAGCAATCTTCTTGTGCGAGGCCCCATGGGGAAGAGTGACCATAATATGGTAGAATTCTTTATTAAGATGGAGAGTGACACAGTTAATTCGGAAACTAGGGTCCGGAACTTAAGGAAAAGTAACTTCGACGGTATGAGGCGTGAGTTGGCTAGAATAGACTGGCAAAAGATACTTAAAGGTCTGACGGTGGATAAGTAATGGCATACATTTAAAGACATGGGTGAACTTCAGCAATTGTACATCCCTGTCTGGAGTAAAAATAAAATGGGGAAGGTGACTCAACCGTGGCTAACAAGGGAAATTAAGGATAGTGTTAAAACCAAGGAAGAGGCATATAAATTGGCTAGAAAAAGTAACAAACCTAAGGACTGGGAGAAATTTAGAATTCAACAGAGGAGGACTAAGGGTTTAATTAAGAGGGGGAAAATAGAGTACGAGAGGAAGCTTGCAGGTAACATAAAAACTGACTGCAAAAGCTTCTATAAATAGGTGAGGAGAAAAAGATTTGTGAAGACAAATGTAGGTCCCTTGCAGTTGGATTCAGGTGAATTTATAATGGGCCTGATAGTCTGCATCCCAGATTACTTAAGGAAGTAGCCCTAGAAATAGTGGATGCATTGGTGATCATTTTCCAACAGTCTATCGACTCTCGATCAGTTCCTGTGGACTGGAGGGTAGCTAATGTAACACCACTTTTTAAAAAGGGAGGGAGAGAGAAAATGGGTAATTATAGACCGTTTAGCCTGACATCAGTAGTGGGGAAAATGTTGGAATCAATCATTAAGAATTAAATAGTAGTGCATTTGGAAAGCAGTGACAGGATCAGTCCATGTCAGCATGGATTTATGAAAGGGAAATCATGCTTGACGAATCTTCTGGAATTTTTTAAGGATGTAGCTAGCAGAGTGGACAAGGGAGAACCAGTGGATGTGGTGTATTTGGACTTTCAAAAGGCTTTTGACAAGGTCCCGCACAAGAGATTGGTGTGCAAAGTCAAAGCGCATGGTATTGGGGGTAATGTACTGACGTGAATAGAGAACTGGTTGGCAGACAGGAAGCAGAGTCGGGATAAACGGGTCCTTTTCAGAATGGCAGGCAGTGACGAGTGGAGTGCTCAGTTCTGGGACCCCAGCTCTTTACAATATACATTAACGATTTGGATGAAGGAATTGAGTGTAATATCACCAAGTTTGCAGATGACACTAAACTGGGTGGCGGTGTGAGCTGTGAGGGAGACGCTAAGAGGCTGCAGGGTGAGTTGGACAGGTTCGGTGAGTGGGCAAATGCATGGCAGATGCAGTATAATGTGGATAAATGTGAGGTTATCCATTTTGAGGGAAAAACACTAAGGCAGAATATTATCTGAATGGTGGCAGATTAGGAAAAGGGGAGGTGCAATGAGACCTGGGTGTCGTGGTTCATCAGTCATTGAAGATTGGCATGCAGGTACAGCAGGCGGTGAAGAAGGCAAATGGTATGTTGGCCTTCATAGCTAGGGGATTTGAGTATAGGAGCAGGGAAATCTTACTGCAGTTGTACAGGGCCTTAGTGAGACCTCACCTGGAATATTGTGTTCAGTTTTCATCTCCTAATCTGAGAAAGGACGTTCTTGCTATTGAGGGAGTGCAGCAAAGGTTCACCAGACTAATTCCAGGGATGGCTGGACTGACATATGAGGAGAGACTGGATCATCTGGGCCTTTATTCACTGGAGTTTAGAAGGATGAGAGCTGATCTCATAGAAACGTATAAGATTCTGACGGGACTGAACAGTTAGATGTGGGAAGAATGTTCCCGATGTTGGGGAAGTCCAGAACTAGGGGACACAGTCTTAGGATAAGGGGTAGGCCATTTAGGACTGAGATGAGGAGAAACTTCTTCATTCAGATAGTTGTTAATCTGTGGAATTCCCTGCCGCAGAGAGTTGTTGATGCCAGTTCATTGGATATATTCAAGAGGGAGTTAGATATGGCCCTTACGGCTAAGGGGATCAAGAGGTATGGAGCGAAAGCAGGAAAGGGGTACTGAGGTGAATGATCAGCCATGATCTTATTGAATGGCGGTGCAGGCTCGAAGGGCTGAATGGCCTACTCCTGCACCTATTTTCTATATTTCTATGTTTCATAGAATCATGGAATGGTTACAGCACAGAAGGAGGCCACTCGGCCCATCAAACTCGCGCCAGCTCTCTGCAAGAGCCCTTCAGCCAGTCCCACTCCCCCTCACCCTTTCTCCATAGCCCTGCAAAAAAAAAAATTCCTTCCGGTACTTATCGAATTCCCTTTTGAAAGCCGCGATTGAGTCTGCCTCCACCACCCTCTCAGGCAGCGCATTCCAGATCCTAACCACTCGCTGCGCAAAATGTTTTTCCTTATCTCACTTTTGGTTCTTTTGCCAATCACCTTAAATCTCTGTTCTCTGGTTCTCAACCCTTCCACCAATGGGAACAGTTTCTCTCTGTCTACTCTGTAGATCCCACATGATTTTGAACACCTCCATCAAATCCCCGCTCAACCTTCTCTTCTCTGAGGAGAACAACCCCAGCTTCTCCAGTTTACCCATGTAACTGAAGTCCCTGGAAACAGTCTTGTAAATCTTTTCTGCACCCTCTCTAAGGCCTTCACATCCTTCCTAAAGTGCGGTGCCCAGATTGGACACAATGCTCCAGTTGAGGCCAAACCAGTGTTTTATAAAGGTTCATCATAACTTCTTTGCTTTTGTACTCTGCCTCTGTTTATGAAGACCAGGATCCCATATGCTTTTTTAAATGTTTTCTCAACCTGCCCTGCCAACTTCAACAGGTCTCTCTCTTCATGCACCCTCCTTTAGGTTGTATCCTTTAGGTTTATATTTTCTGTCCTCCTTCCTACCAAAATGTATCACTTCACACTTTTCTGTGTTACATTTCATCTGCCACGTGTCAGCCCATTGCATCAGCCTGTCTATGCCCTCTTGAAGTCTATCGGGAGCGGTAGCATAGTGTTTATGTTACTGGACTGGTAAGCCAGAGGCTAAGGCTAATGATCCAGAGACATGAGTTAAAATTCCACCACGGCAGCTGAGGAATTTTAATTCAGTTAATTAAATACACCTGGAATAAAAAGCTAGAATGGTGACCGTGAAACTATCGGATTGTCATTAAAAAGTCATTTGATTCATTCATGTCCTTTTGGGAAGGACTCCTGACCAACATTACAATTGGGAGAGCTGTCCTACAGACTCTTCAAGCAACAGCCTGACTCACAGAATCATACCTTTCAGGCGATGCCCCATATACCTCCATTACCATCCCTGGGTATGTCCTGTCCCACCAGCCATGGATCCCGTGAAGTCTTATGGCTTCAGTTCAAGCATGGGAAAAGATATCTTTTGCTGATTATGACCTACCGCCCTCCCTCAGCTGATGAATCAGTATCCTCCATGTTGACCACTACTTGGAAGAAGCACTGAGGGTAGCAAGGGCACAGAATGTACTCTGGGTAGAGGACTTCAATGTCCAACACCAAGAGTGGTTCGGTTGCACCAATACTGGCCGAGTCCTGAAGGACATACCTGGCAGCAGTTGGTGAGAGAACCAACACGAGGGGGAAAAGCTAATTGACTTCGTCCTCACCAACCTACCTGTCGTAAATGCATCTGTCTCCTTCTCCTCCTCCTCCTCCTCCTCCTTCTCTTCTTTCTCTTCTTTTTCTTTTTCTCTTTTTCTCTTCTCTTCCCTCCTCTTCCTCTTCCTCTTCCTATCAGCCACTACACAGGTTCGACGGACGATGGTGTTCTCACACAGGTCGGGGCGGCCCATGATGTTCCAGGGCCCGGCGCTCCAACTCTATTTATAGCCCCGACCTGCGGTGGTGGTCTCACACCATGCATCTGTCCATGACAGCATTGGTAGCAGTGACCACCACACAATCCTTGTGGAGACGAAAACCGTCTTCATACTGAGGATGTGCCCCATCATGTTGTGTGGCACTACCACCGTGCTAAATGGGACAGATTCAGAACAGAACAGATCTAGTCGGCATCCATGAGGCGTTGTGGGCCATCAACAACAGCACAATCTGTAAGCTCATATCGCTCGGCATATCCCTCACTCTACCATTACCATCAAGTCAGAGGACCAACCCTGGTTCAATGAGTGTAGAAGAGCATGCCAGGAGCAGCACCAGGTGTACCGAAAATGAGATGCCAACCTGGAGAAGCTGCAACACAGGACTACATGCATGCTAAAGAAGAAAGACTGGCATTTATATAGCGTCTTTCACGATCACCGAACATCTAAAAGCGCTTTACAGCCAATGAAGTACTTTTGGAGTGTAGTCACTGTTGTAATGTGGGAAACGCAGCAGCCACAGCAAACTCCCACAAATAGCAATGTGATAATGACCACGTAATGTTTTTGGTTATGTTGATTGAGGGATAAATATTGCAGCAGAAGCAGCATGCTAGAGACAGAGCAAAGTGATCCCACAATCAACGGTCCAGATCAAAACTCTGCAATACTGCCATATCCAGTTGGACAATTAAACAACTAACAGGAGGAGAAGACGCCATGAATATCCTCATCCTCAATGATGGCTGATCTGATCATGGACTCCGGTCCACTTCCCTGCCCGCTCCCCATAACCGCTTATCCCCTTATTGTTTAAGAAACTGTCTATTTCTGTCTTAAATTTATTCAGTGTCCCAGCTTCCACAGCTCTCTGAGGCAGCGAATTCCACAGATCCACAACCCTCAGAGAATAAATTTCTCCTCATCTCAGTTTTAAATGGGCGGCCCCTTATTCTGAGATCATGCCCTCTAGTTCTAGTCTCCCCCATCAGTGGAAACATCCTCTCTGCATCCACCTTGTCAAGCTCTCTCATAATCTTATATGTTTCGATAAGATCACCTCTCATTCTCTGAATTGCAATGAGTATAGGCCCAACCTACTCAACCTTTCTTCATAAGTCAACCCCCTCATCCCCAGAATCAACCTAGTGAACGTTCTCTGAACTGCCTCCAAAGCAAGTATATCCTTTCGTAAATATGGAAACCAAAACTGCACGCAGTAGTCCAGGTGTGGCCTCACCAATACCTTACATAGCTGTAGCAAGACTTCCCTGCATTTATACTCCATCCCCTTTGCAATAAAGGCCAAGATTCCATTGGCCTTCCAGTTCACTTGCTGTACCTGCGTACTAACCTTTTGTGTTTCATGCACAAGTACCCCCAGGTCCTGCTGTATTGCAGCACTTTTCAATCTTTCTCCATTTAAATAATAACTTGCTCTTTGATTTTTTTTCTGCCAAAGTGCATGACCTCACGTTTTCCAATATTGTACTCCATCTGCCGAATTTTTGCCCACTCACTTAGCCTGTCTATGTCCTTTTGCAGATTTTGTGTGTCCTCCTCACACATTGCTTTTCCTCCCATCTTTGTATTGTCAGCAAACTTGGTTACGTTACACTCCGTCCCTTCTTCCAAGTCATTAATATAGATTGTAAATAGTTGGGGTCCCAGCACTGATCCCTGCGGCACCCCACTAGTTACTGATTGCTAACCCGAGAATGAACCATTTATCCCGACACTCTATTTTCGGTTAATTAGCCAATCCTCTTTCCATGCTAATATGTTGCCTTCAACCCCGTGAACTTTTATCTTGTGCAGTAACCTTTTATGTGGCACCTTGTCAAAGGCCTTCTAGAAATCCAAATACACCACATCCACTGGTTCCCCTTTATCCACCCTGTTCGTTACATCCTCAAAGAACTCGAGCAAATTTGTCAAACATGACTTCCCCTTCATAAATCCATGCTGACTCTGCCTGACCGAATTTTGCTTTTCCCAATGTCCTGCTACTGCTTCTTTAATAATGGACTCCAACATTTTCCCAACCACAGATGTTAGGCTAACTGGTCTATAGTTTCCTGCTTTTTGTCTGCCTCCTTTTTTAAATAGGGACGTTACATTTGCAGTTTTCCAATCTGCTGGGACCTCCCCAGAATCCAGGGAATTTTGGTAAGTACAACCAATACATCCACAATCCCTGCCGCTACTCCTCTTAACACCCTCTGATGTAAGCCATCAGGTTCAGGGAATTTATCTGCCTTTCGTCCCACCTCCTTAGTGATTGTCACTGTGTTAAGTTCTTCCCCCCAGTTAAGGGAAGGTCGTGTTTGATTAACTTGATTGATCCTCCTGGTTACCGCCTCGAAAAATTCAATGAGGGTAGTGTGTACGATGTAGTGTATATGGACTTTAGCAAAACTTTTGATAATGTCCCACATGGCAGGCTGGTCACCAAAAGTAAAAGCCCATGGGATCCAGGGCAAATTGGCAAGTTGGATCCAAAATTGGCTCAGAGGCAGGAAGCAAAGGGTAATGTTTGGTGGGTATTTTTGTGACTGGAAGGCTGTTTCCAGTGGGGTTCTGCAGGGCTCAGTGCTGGGTCCCTTGCTGTTTATGGTATATATCAATGACTTGGACTTGAATGTTGGGGGTATGATTAAGCAGTTTGCAGATTACACTAAAATATGCTGTGTGGTTGATAATGAAGAAGAAAGCAGCAGACTGCAGGACGATATCAATGTAGTGGTCAGGTGGGCAGAGCAGTGACAAATGGAATTCAATCGGATAAGTGTGAGGTAATGCATTTGGGGAGATCTAACAAGGCAAGGGAATACACATTAAATGGTGCAACACTGAAGTGTAGAAGAACAAAGGGACCTTGGAGTGAAGGATCATAGATCCCTGCAAGTAGCAGGTAGATAAGGTGGTTCTGAAGGCATATGGAATATTAGCTGAGGTATAGAATACAAGAGCAAGGACATTATGCTTGAACTGTATAAAACACTGGTTAGACTGCAGCTAGAGTACTGCGTGCAGTTCTGGTCACCACATTACAGGAAAGATGTGATTGCACTGGAAAGGGTGCAGAGGAGATTTACAAGAATGTTGCCTGGACTGGAGAATTTTGGCTACGAGGAAAGATTGGAAATGTTGGATCTGTTTTCTTTGGAACAGAGGAGACTGAGGGAGACCTGATTGAGGTGTATAAAATTATGAGGGGCCTGGATAGAGTGGATAGGAAGGACCCGTTTCCCTTGGCAGAAGGGTCAACAACCAGGGCACATAGATTTAAAGTCATTGGGGAGAGGTATAGAGGAGATATGAGGGGAAATTTCTTCACCCAGAGGGTGGTGGGGGTCTGGAACTCTCTGCCTGAAAGGGTGGTAGAGGCAGAAACCCTCACCACATTTACGGACCAAGAGCTGGAAAGTGGGATGAGGCTGGATAGCTCTTGGTGGGCCTGTGCGGACACGATGGGCCGAAATGGCCTCCTTTCGCGCTGTAAGTTTCTATGACCCTATGATTAAAGCTCCTTGTGACCAGTATAATCTGCTCGTATTCCTCACTATTTTCATCCTCATCCACATCAAAAGCATGGTCAAATACTGCCTTGACCACATTATATTTATGTCTCACTATGTTTATCTCATCTAATATTTCACACTCCTCCTCCCTCATTGCAAAGTCTGTATTGCCCCTCTCGTTTGTGAAAATAGATGACAAGTGTTCATTAAGAATCCTACCCATGAAAAAGACACAGATGAACCTTGATATGGAACTCGATAAGGCAGTTATTTAGGGAAATCGGTTGATCTGCAGTTTACCCAGTCAGGATATTAGTGTGTATCCCCCTTACAAAACCGATTGCCCTGAACTTGTGGTGTCTGCAATGGTGTACTCTGAGTACACCTTTGTATTCCCTTTGAAATGCCCCGCAAGTTCCGGATTTGTGAAATCTGGAACTTGCGATCTGTCAAAGTACGCCTTGATTGATCACCCAAACAGCCTGACAACTGAGTTGCTGATGCAGAGTTGGCTATTTGCCCAGCAACTGGCCTGCAATTGCCTATGAAGCCTTATGGTTGATGCAAGCAGGCGTATGGCCTGTGTTCAACTAAAATCAGATCCCGCAATGTTTCATTGGTATCACAAAGGAAAACTATTTCAGGCATCTTCATGATAGGGTGATACTGTGGAATTTGAGAAATGAATCATGAATAAAATTAGATTGGGAGTCTGGCCTGTGGGGCTTTTAAATATATTGGTTTAGCTATTAAGTAAAGTGGGTCTGTATAACTTTAAATAAACAGTCCTATTTACAGACAGTTACTCCCATCCTGGTTAATCATTTAATCATACTAGGTCATCTTGGAAGGTGGTGATGTAGCTAAAAACTCTTACATTTTAATACTGTTACTGAAAGGAAGTCTTGGGCATCGAGAAAAAGAGTATAATGAAGCAAGTATGATGTGATAAGAGGAGAGGGTATCAGCGTTGATTTTCTTTGAGGGGCTTAGTCCTTTATTAGTTGCCCTTCCCTCTGCTTCTTGCAGCATGCTTTGAGTAAACACCAGACATTTGAGTATACGGAACAGACTTTATTTCTACAGTATAGGTGATCAGACTGTACAGTACAAGGATAGCATTGGGTTCCTTGCTCTGTAGCTACCTAACTAGTCCTAGAAACACTCTGCATATCTTCAAAAGTACATTTCACAGATAAGCAGACTTCTAACCCCGTCTAGCTGCTTCATGATTAACTACCTCCAGACTTTATGATTTAGCTGTCTCCCGACCTTCCCAGGAACAGCTTATTTACCCAAATTATAGCAGATATCCATTTTATAAAAAATAGGAGCATGAGTAGGCCATTCGGCCCCTCGAGCCTGCTCCACCATTCAATAAGACCATGGCTGATCTTCTACATCAACTCCACTTTCCTGTACTATCCCCATATCCCTTGATTCCCTTAATATTCAAAAATCTGTCGCTCTCTGTGTTGAATATACTCAAGGACTGAGTCTTCACAGCCCTCTTGGGTAGAGAATTCCAAAGATTCACCACCCTCTGAGTGAAGAAATTTCTCCCCATCTCAGTCCTAAATGGCCGATCCCTTATCCTGAGACTGTGACCCCTGGTTCTAGACTCCCCAGCCCGGGGGAAACATCCTCCCTGCATCTACCCTGTCAAGTCCTGTAAGAATTTTGTATGTTTCAATGAGATCACCTCTCAATCTTCTCAACTCTAAAGAATATAGGTCTAGTCTACTCAATCTCTCCTCATAGGACAATCCCCCCGTCCCAGGAATCAGTCTGGTGAATCTTTGTTGCACTCCCTCTAGGCAAGTATATCCTTCCTCAGGTAAGGAGACCAAAACTGTACACAATACTCCAGGTGTGGTCTCACCAGGGCCCTATATAATTACAGTAAGACACCTTTGCTCTTGTACTCAAATCTTCTTGTAATAAAGGCCAACATACCATTTGCTTTTATAATTGCTTGCTGTATCTGCAGGTTAACTTTCAGTGATTGATGTACAAGGACTCCCAGGTCCCTCTGAACACCAACATTTCCCAATCTCTCACCATTTAAAAAATACCCTGCTTTTCTGTTTTTTCTACCAAAGTGGATAACTTCACATTTCCCCACATTATATTCCATTTGTCATGTGCTTGCCCACTCACTTAGCCTGTCTATATCCCCTTGAAGTCTCTTTGCATCCTCCTCACAACTTACTTTCCCTTCGCTTTGTATCATCATCAAACTTGGATATACAAGTGTGATGTCCGAAATCCGGAAACCTCTGGACCGAGGCCATTCCGGATTTCTTATATTTCCGAATTTCGGAACATCTTTGCCTGGGCCGAGGTGGGTGGGGTGTCGGGCACGGTCGGGTCTCGAGGTAAGGGGAGGTCTGGATTTCGCAACATTTTCCGGTTTCCGGACGACCCCGCCACAGATCAGTCCGGATTCCGGAACATTCTGAATTTCGGAACTCTGGATTTCGGACGCTCAACCTGTATTACATGTGGTCCCCTCATCCAAATCATTGATATAGATTGTGAATAGCTGAGGCCTAAGCACCGATCCTTGCGGCACCCCACTAGTTACAGTCTGCCAACCCGAAACTGACCCATTTATTCCTACTGTTTGTTTTCTGTCCGTTAACCAATTCTTATTCCATGCTCGTATATTACCCGCAATCCCATGAGGCCTAATTTTGTTTAATAACTTCTTGTGATGGCACCTTATCAAATGCCTTCTGAAAATCCAAATATACCACAGCCACTGCTTCCCCCTTTATTCTGCTAGTTACAACCTCAAAAAACTGTAACATATTTGTCAAACATGATTTCCCCTTTCATAAATCCGTGTTGACTCTGCCCAATCCTAATGTTATTATCTAAGTGCCCTGTTACCACGCCCTTAATAATATATTCTAGGAGCTTCCCTACGCCTGATGTCAGGCTAAATGGTCTGTAGTTTCCGGTTTTCTCTCCACGCTCCTTTCTTAAATAGCTAGGTTACATTTGCTACCTTCCAATCTGCGGGAACCGTTCTGGAATCTGAAATTTTGGAAGATGACAACCAATGCATCCACTATCTCTATAGCCATCTCTTTCAAATCCCTAGGATATAGGCCATCAGGTCCAGGGGATTTATCAGCTTTCAGTCCCATTAATTTCTTCAGTACTATTTTTTTGCTAATACTAATTTCTTTCAGTTCCTCATCCTCACAGGACACTTGGTTCCTCACTTGAGGCTCCTCCAGCACTGCACCTGGGCTCCCCTTACCTGCCTGAGTTGCAGTCACACCCTCCTGTCCCTGACCACTAACCAGACCTGTACCACTACCTAACTTAAGGGGTTCAGGTAACTCTTTCTCCCCGCCCCCCCCCCCCACAATGTCTGCACCTCAGACTCCAGCTCAACAACTCTGAGCTGAAGTTCCTCAAGATGCTGGGACTTACTGCAAACGTGGTTGTCCGGGATCGCGATGCTCTCCACAAACTCCCGCACGCAGCACACCAACTGCCCTGTCATCCCTATGTGACCTTATATTTAATTATATTTGTTTTTAAGTAATGTAGTTTACAGTTTTGTTTCTTGACTACATAATTGATCTAGATTAAGTTATGCATGATGAAATTAAATATCTACCTGTAATGTAAAACACTACAAGTATGTCGGCAAAAGACAACAAACAACTCCTTTATCCTCTTCTCCAAATTCCCACTCTTTCCAAATTCCCAAATAAAACACACTTTTTAAGTACACTCCATTTAAGACACTGTGCAGACTGCTCTGTGCTCTGGTTAATTGATCCTTCTGCTTCTATTTGTTACTATAATCATTAAAGTTATACAAAACAAATGCTCTACTCAGAGCTCCGTCATGGCAAGCGAGTCCCAGGGGGGCAGAGGAAATGCTTCAAGGACATCCTCAAAGCCTCCTTGAAAAAGTGCAACATCCCCACCGACACCTGGGAATCCCTGGCCCAAGACCGCTCAAAGTGGAGGAGAAGCATCCAGGAAGAAGCCGAACACCTCAAGTCTCTTCTCCGGGAGCACATGGAGGCCAAGCGCAAACAGCACAAGGAGCGCACGACAACCTAAGCACCCCACCCACCCGTCCCTCCAACCACCATCTACCCCACCTGTGACAGAGACTGTAGGTCCCACATTGGACTCATCAGAGAACTCATGTTAGTGTGGAAGCAAGTCATCCTCGACTCTGAGGGATTGCCTAAGAAGAGAAGACATTAATCAGTCACGGTCAATATTCGAATCACATATTTCCTTGGACAGGCATTCCCTGTGGTTGATGAGCAGAACATTATTCATTCCCCCCCTCACCTACAGCTTCCTCTTGTGTCTTGACAGCCTGTTGTCCCATCGGTGAGTCTTCATAGAATCATAGAATGGTTACAGCACAGAAGGCGGCCATTAGGCCCATCGAGCCCGTGCCGTCTCCCTGCAAGAGCACTTCAGCTAGACCCACTTCCCCGCCCTTTCCCTGTATCCCTGCAGAAAAAATTATTTCATGTACTTATCCAACTCCCCTTCGAAAGATATAATGGAGTCTGCCTCCAGCACTCCTTCAGGTAGTGCATTCCAGATCCTAACTACTCGCTGCGCAAAAAGGTCGCCTTTGGTTCTTTTGTAAATCACCTTAAATCTGTGTCCTCTGGTTATCGACTCTTCCGCCAATGGGAACAGTTTCTCTCTATCTACTCTGTCCAGACCCCTCATGATTTTGAACACCTCGATCAAATCTCCTCTCAACCTTCTCTGCTCCAACGAGAACAACCCCAGCTTCTCCAGTCTATCCAAGTCACTGAAGTCCCTCATCCCTGGAATAATTCTCGTAAATCTTTTCTGCACCCTCTCCAAGACCTACACATCCTTACTAAAGTGTGGTGCCCAGAATTGGACACAATACTCCAGTTGAGGCCGAACCAGTATTTTATAAAGGTTCATCATAACTTCCTTGCTTTTGTTCTCTATGCCTCTATTTATGAAGCCCAGGATCCCATATGCTTCTTTTACCCACTTTCTCAACCTGCCCTGCCACCTTCAGCAAGTTGTGTACATATAACCCCAGGTCTCTCTGTTCATGCAGCCCCTTTAGAATTATACCCTTTAGTTTATATTGCCTCTCCTTGTTCTTCCTACCATAATGTATCACTGCACTTTTCTGCGTTAAATTTCACCTGCCACGTGTTATGGTTTATACAGTTCAGTTGATTATTAACTCTTACCTCACCAACATGTCCAAGTCTTCCACAGAAAGGATTTGGGAATGAGCTGTTTGGAAAAAGAAAAAAAACTAAACTTAAGTTGCCTCAAAATGGGCAGCATATAACTGAATTACCCCGTTACACACTGCTGGCTGGTGAGGTTTCCTCGTGCTTATCCTTACTGTCTCTGTCTGTCTGGTTTGCCAGTTAATTCTCATTTGCGCTGTCCTCTTAAGACAAAAAAAAACAGTTGAGAACATCTGAAGTTTTACCTCAAAAATTCATTCTGCAGTTTGTTTTCAGTTAATCTGAAAAAACTCTAAAAGACACTCAAAAATTGTTTTACACCATGAGGAGATAGGCCGCTAAAGGTATAGCCACTCACCCTGACAGAATCCAACTGATGCATGTCTCGGACTGCACCATCTCCCTGAACTAATGATGGGTCTGGGTCAAAATATTAACTTCAAGCCTGGACCTTTGAAAGAGGCTGAGATAATCATGTACAGGACAGTATGAAAATTACCAGTACACTCACAAGGTAATTTGATCGCAAAGTTTAACCATGTTATTGTGAAATATGTACATTTTTATCTTTTTGACATTGAGAACTTTATTTCTAGCCCATACTCTGTGCCCAAGAAATTTACAGTCGCCCAAATGATCAAATGCCCCATAACCCCTTGGTTAAAAACCAGGCTGTAACCCTTCCCTGTGTCCAATTATAATCCTTCTAAACCCTTTGACTAGCAACTGTAACAGCTCTCGGTTATCTACTGTTCTTGAGATATGTGTGCAATTAGAATTTAATGCTGGATGTTTTATTCACAGTTAGAATAATTTTCATGTGCCTGTTGGTCGTTTCACATTGACATGCAGTGAAATTTAATTGTTAATGAATGTGATGTTGTGACTGTGTGTGTCTCAACAGTTATTATTCACTACTGGCCAAGTATTATATTTTCATATATTTTCTTTTGCCATTCTTCAGATTGCAGGCTTCCGAGTAATGGAACAGAAGGAGTGTGAAGCCATGCATTCTCTCAGGGCAGCAAATCTGGCTAAAATGGCAATGGTGGACCGAATTGAAGAGGTGAAGTTCTGTATCTGTCGCAAAATAGCCAGTGGGTTTATGCTTCAATGTGAACTTTGTAAAGACTGGTTTCACAGCACATGTGTTCCTCTGCCCAAAACTGGCACACAGAAGAAAGGACTAGGTTGGCAAACCAAAGAAGTGAAATTTTTGTGCCCATTGTGCATGCGTTCCCGACGGCCGCGGCTTGAGACTATTCTCTCACTCCTCGTTTCCCTTCAGAAGCTTCCGCTCCGTTTGCCCGAAGGGGATGCCTTGCAGTGTCTCACAGAGAGGGCAATGAGCTGGCAGGACCGGGCCAGGCAAGCCCTCGCCACAGATGAACTGTCTTCTGCACTTGCCAAGCTGTCTGTGCTGAGTCAGCGCATGGTGGAGCAGGCAGCAAGGGAGAAAACAGAGAAAATTATTAGTGCTGAGCTGCAGAAGGCGGCAGCCAACCCAGATTTACAGGTAAGAAAAGAATCAAAAGCATCTGAGCAATAATGCATTGGGGATAACTGCTGCAAATCAAATCTTAATCTGCTTAATGTATGAGATCGAGATGAGTAAATTGTAGGCTCTAACCGTAATCTTTCCTGTGCACATAAAGTGCTTCATGTCAGTCAGTATCATGAATCTGCAAGATTAGCTCATCTACTGAAATGTTGAATTGTATGCATCTATCCCCACGCCTCACGTGCTACATCGTGTCGATAGTAATAAGTTTGTCTGCAGGTCTTAGCCATATAACCAGTGTTTAATAAGGCTCATGGTTCAGGTTTGAGCTCTTATTCATGGAATAATCAGCATATTGAAGAAATTACCTCGCCGATAGGATTTGTTGACGAACCAATTGAATCCGTCAGAATGTTGTCTGAAAATTTTTACTTGCCGTTTTGTTTCAGTAACTGAAACTTCTGGTGCCCAAAATAAGATTTAAAAATTAAAAATCAAACCATATTTCACAACACTAGCAGCTATTCATTTTTTGTGTCTTTTGATACTATCATTTCAAGTTTTTAACAACCCTGGGCTTAGATTTGAGAGTTCGAAGCGGTCTGTAAAGTACAGATGCTCTGAATGCACAGATATTGTTCGAAGTTCTCAGCCATTTTACTGAGGTAACATTTCCAGTTGAAATTCAGGGTTCTGGGAAAGGCTTTCAAGCAAAAACTACAGAGGTTAAAATCCAGGAAAAACAATTCCATGCAGATATTTGTTGCTGTGCAATATGTAATTAGAAGAAGTTTACTTTTTATAAAATAATGGACCGTAGAAATATAATTTGCAAATGGGGAAAAATGGCAGTTGAAGTTTTTGGGTGATGCAGTTAGTTTATCAACAAAGTGACAGTGAAATACTGATGTATTGCTACAGGATTTCCCATTATACATGCTGACCTGTTGCTATAAGAATTTCCCATTATGAATGTTGGAAGATTCCTGTGGGATTTCCCCATTATAAATTACCTGGTGGTCCGGGAGGAGTGTGGGATTCCGGTGGAGGAGCCTTCTCTTCCCATGCTGTGGAGTGCGCTCCCGTTTTCCAGGTTCCCACACAGAAGGTGCAGTCACGTGTGAGTGCTCAGCCAATCAGGTACAGTATCCACAGCTTTCCCATTAATAGCAATGAGAACTCCGTATCTACCAGTTCTCATTGCTATTACTGGGAAAAATAAACAAACACTAAACACCATAATAAAAAATAAAAAACACACCTCACATAATTAACAGTAATTGAAATTAAAGTTAATATATTCAGATATTTCTAAAGTTTTTTAAATTATGGTTTAAAATAAATTTACCTTAGTGGGCAGAGTTTTTAAACAATAAAATGTGTTTTTTAAATTTTATTTTACAATGTTTTTGTATGTTTTAAAACTCTTACGCCTGTAAAAGTAAGCTATGCGCCTGCTTTTATCAGGCGCAAGAGTTTTCAGGATATTTTCTGGATATGGGTAAATCCCACAATTTTACCCATGCGAATGTCCTCGCTCCCGAGATAGACCAGGAGCTTGACCGATTTGGAAAAGCTGGTTTTCAGCACATGCATATTGTGCGCTGAAAACCGGCTTTTGCGATGCCTTCCCGGGTCCGTACACACTCCATACGGACCCGGGAGGCCGGGATTTCCAGACCAATATCGGGAAGTAAGATTTGGCTCGCTCAAACCGTCTTACTTCAGCTGGTTTAATTATATTTTAACGTTTGCACTACCAAACCACTACTGGAGCACTTATTAGCTACTGTGTGAGTTAATCTCTTCTTGACAAAGTCATCAAAGAGAAAGTAAGAAAATTGCAAACTAACATTACTTTATAAACACTCCACACAATTAGTGCCATATCCTTGTTAAACGCTAGCTTTGAGGTGACTATTAACTGACAGAATTAACATGGGATTACAGCGCTAGTTCCAGTGTATCACAGTAATTCAGTATTATTGGGCTCTATTTTATGGAATTATAGAAATTTACGACCCAGAAGGAGGCCATTGTGTTGGTGCCAGCCGAAAAAGAGCTATCCAGCTTAATCCCACTTTCCAGCTCTTAGACCGTAGCCCTGTAGGTCACGGCACTAAAAGTGCACATGCAAGTATTTTTTAAATGTGCCTCTACCATTCTTCAGACAGAGAGTTCCAGACCCCACCACCCTCTGGGTGAAATTTCTCCTCAACTCCCCTCTATTCCTTCTACCAATTACTTGAAATCCATGATCTTGGTTATTGTCCTCTCTGCAAAGGGAAATTGGTTCTTATACACTCTATCTAGGCACCTCAAAATTTTACACACCTCAATTACATCTTCCTTCAGCCACCAAGGAAAGCAACTCCAGCCTATCCAATCTTTCCTCGTATCTAAAATTCTCCAGTCCAGGCATAATCCTCGTAAATCTCCTGTGTATTCTCGAGTGCAATCACATCACTCCTATAATGTGGTGACCAGAACTGCATGCACTACTCTAGCTGTGGCCTAACTAGTGTTTTATACAGTTCAAGCATACTCTCCCTGCTCTTGTATTCTATGCCTCAGCTAATAAAGGAAAATATCCCGTATGCCTTCTTAACCACCTTCTCTACCTTTCCTGCTACCTTCAAGGATCTGTGGACATGCACTCCAAGGTCTCTCTGTTCCTCTACATTTCTCAGTATCACACCATTTATTGTGTATTCCCTTGCCTTGTTAGCCCTCCCCAAATGCATTACCTCGCAATTATCCAGATTGAATTCCATTTGCCACTTTTCTGTCCACCTGACCAATCCATTAATATCTTCCTGCAGTCCGCAGCTTTCTTGCTCAACTATCAGCCACACAGCCAATCACATTTCATCATCAAAGTATCATCAAATTTCTTAATCATTCCCCCGACATTGAAATCTAAATCATTGATCAATACCACAAAAGCTAGGGACCTTGTACTGAGTCCTGTGGAATCCCACTGGAAACAGCCTTTCAATCACAAAAACATCTATTGACCATTACCCTTTGCTCCCTGCCACTCAGCCAGTTTTGGATCCAGATTGTCACTTTCCCTTGGATCCCATGGACTTTTCCTTTTCTGACCAGTGTGCCATGTGAGGACCTTGTCAAAAGCCTTGCTAAAATTCATGTAAACTACATCAAATGCAATACCCTTATCGATCCTCCTTGTTGCCTCCTCAAAAAATTAAATGAAGTTAGTCAGACATTGACCTTCACTTAAGAAATCGATGCTGACTGTCATTGATCCTGCCTTTCTAAATGACAATCAATCCTGTCCCTCAATTTTTTCCAGTAATTTGCCCATCACTGAGGTTAGGCTGACTGGCCTGTAATTACTCGGTCTATCCCTTTCTCCCTTTTTAAGTAACAGTACAACATCAGCATCCTCCAGTCCTCTGGCACCACATCTGTAGCCAGAGAGGGCTGGAAAATGATGGTCAGAGCCTCTGCTATTTCCTCTTTTGCTTCTCTTAGCCTCAGATACATTTTATCCGGGCCTGGGGATTTACCTACTTTTAAAGATGCTAAACCCCTTAATATTTCCTCTCTCACTATTTCACGCTCCTCCTCAACTCTGCATCATCCCCCTCTTTATTTGTGAAGACAGACACATATTATTCATTAAGAACCATACCCACGTCTTCCACCAACACACCTTTTTGGTCTCTAATAGGCCCTACTTTTTTTTGTTATCCTCTTGCTCTTTATGTATTTATAAAACATCTTTCGGTTTTCCTTGATGTTACTTGCCAATATGTTTCTCATGCCCTCTCTTTGCTTTCATTTTTTTTAAATTTCACCTCTGCACTTTCTGTGCTCCTCTTGGTTTTCTGCAGTATTTAGCTCTCGGTAGCTGACATAAACTTCCCTTTTTTGCCTTATCCTAACCTGTATACCCTTTGACATCTAGGGTGCTCTAGATTTAGAAGTCCCACCCTTTTTCTTTGTGGGAACATATCTCCTCCTTGAATGACTCCCACTAATCTGACACTGATTTACCTTCAAGTTGCTATTTCCAGTCCACTTTTGCTAAATCACAGCTCGGCTTAGTAAAATCTGCTTTTTCTCAATTGAGAACTTTTACTGCTGATCTATCTTTGCCCTTTTCCTATACTGCACTACATCTAACTGAATTATGATCACTGCTGCCAAAATGCTCTCGCATTGATATCCCATCTACCTGCCCAGCTCATTACCTAAAACCAAGTCCAGAACTTCTCCATCTCTTGTTGGGCTTGCTACATACAGGCTAAAAAAAAGTTCTCCCAAATGCATTTTACAAATCCTGTATCCTCTATACCTTTTACATTGATTTTATCTCAGTTAATGTTGGGATAGTTGAAATCCCCTACTATTACTGCCCTGTTGTATTTGCACTTCAGAAATTTGCCTACATATTTGCTCTTCTATCTCCCTCTGACTCTTTGTTTGAGGGTCAATAATGCACTCCCAGAAGTGCGATCGCCCCTTTTTTGTTCTTCAGTTCAACTCATATGGCCTTGTTTGATGCTCCTTCTTGCATATGATTCCTCCTCACAGCTGTAATTGTTTCTTTAATCAATATTGCGACCCCTCCCTTTTTATTCCTCTATCTTGTCTGAAAATCCTGTAACCAGGAATGTTGAGCTGCCATTCCTGGCTTTTTTTCAGCCATGTAATAGCTATGATATCGTATTTTCATGTGTCTATCGGTGCCATCAGCTCATCTGCCTTATTACAAGTTGATACTATGCTCAATGTCCTCGATTGACATCAAATAAACAAGGTTGGCAAATTAACAACCTTGAATGACAAGTCTATTTGATATATTAAAAGTCCAGTTTATTTAGCTTAGTGCTGGGAATCTTGCAGCATTAGCAAAGATTTCAGGAGCTTATGCAATCTTGTCCTTTTGAGTTGGTGCAGTAGAATTGGTTGTCTCACCTCTCTGGGATGTCCCATGAGCAAACATAGGCTGGGATTTTCATCCTTGTTCCTTCTTCATTGTTTCTTTCACTATAACTAATTTCCTTCTATACCCAGGCACTTAATTCTTGCACACGATACCCTACATTCTTGCACATGATACTCTACATCACTTGCCACCTCTGATATCATTCTTAAGCTTTCTCTCAAGTCTCTGACTTTTCTTCTGCCTCTCGACTGACTTTTTGGATCTTTTATAGATTTGATTCACGAGGCAAATTCCTTCCATTTAATTTCTGTCAGTCGCTGGGATACATCTTTTCATTTTTATATACTGGTCAATCTGAGTGGCACACTTTGTGACAGAGATTCGCTTTTTGGTTACAAATATCTTAGACAGACCCATGTTAACTACTTAGAATGAAAAACTTCTTAATATCTCAAGGAAAAGACCAAGTTGGTACATACCTGCGATTTTACTGGGCCATAAATTCACCTTTTTATTTTGGTGAGTTTAAATCATAAAGAAAGAAATACTTGCCTTATATAGTGCATTTTACAATCTCAAAACGACTCAAAGTGCTTTATAACCAATCAAGTATTTGTCAAGTGTAGTCACTGCTGTAATTTGAGGAACACGGCAGCCAATTTGCACACAGCAAGGTCCCACAATCCGCAATCAAAGAAACGATCAGATCATGTATTTTAGGTGTTGGATGGATAAATGTTGGCCATGACACTGGGAGAACTCCCCTGCTCCTCTCAGAATAGTGCTGTAGGATCTTTTACGTCCACCTGAGAGAGCAGGCTAGGCCTCCGTTTACCGTTTCATCCAAAAGACGGCACCTCTGACAGTGCAGCACTCCCTCAGCACTGCGCTGAAGTGCCAGTCTGGATTTTGTGCTCAAGTCTCTGAAGTGGGACTTGAACCGACAACCTTCTGACTCTGAGGCGAGAGTGCTACCACCATGGTTTTTAGCAATAACCCTTTTCCCACAGTTTCAATGCTGAAAATGTTATTTTGGGGCTATTTTTAAGAGCAATTGGTCTATATTCTTCTTGCCCCATATGAGTTCAGACCTGGGTCCATTCCTATTATTCTTGCCCCTATCAGTTAGTCCAGACCTGTGTATATTCCTATGCTGTGTACAAGTCCTGGAGCCAACTATTCCTTTGATTCTGCTTGGGAATTAAGTTCTATTATTTTACTATTAAAATCAGCATTACTCTTGCATCCTGCAGGATTTGTGACAATATCATAGGTTAGAATTGCAAGAATAATAGGAATGGACGCAGCTTTGGACTAACCTGCCAAGTTTGCTGACGATACAAAGATGGGAGGAAAAGCAATGTGTGAGGAGGACACACCAAATCTGCAAAAGGACATAGACAGACTAAGTGAGTGGGCAAAAATTTGGCAGATGGAGTATAATGTTGCAAAGTGTGAGGTCATGCACTTTGGCAGAAAAAAATCAAAGAGCAAGTTATTATTTAAATGGAGAAAGATTGCAAAGTGCCGCAGTACAGCGAGACCTGGGGGTACTTGTGCATGAAACACAAAAGGTTAGTATGCAGGTACAGCAAGTGATCAGGAAGGCCAATGGTATCTTGGCCTTTATTGCAAAGGGGATGGAGTATAAAAGCAGGGAAGTCTTGCTACAACTATATAAGGTATTGGTGAGGCCACACCTGGAATACTGCGTAGTTTTCGTTTTCATATTTACGAAAGGATATACTTGCTTTGGAGGCAGTTCAGAGAGGGTTCACTAGGTTGATTCCGGGGATGAGGGAGTTGACTTATGAGGAAAGGTTGAGTCGGTTGGGCCTCTACTCATTGGAATTCAGAAGAATGAGAAGTGATCTTATCGAAACGTATGAGATTATGAGGGGGGCTTGACAAGTTGGATGCAGAGAGGATGTTTCCACTGATGGGGGAGACTCGAACTAGAGGGCATGATCTTAGAATAAGGGGCCGCCCATTTAAAACTGAGATGAGGAGAAATTTCTTCTCTGAGGGTTGTAAATCTGTGGAATTCGCAGCCTCAGAGAGCTGTGAAAGCTGGGACATTGAATAAATTTAAGACAGAAATAGACAGTTTCTTAAATGATGAAGGGTTATGGGGAGCGGGCGGGGAAGTGGACCTGAGTCCATGATCAGATCAGCCATGATCTTATTGAATGGCGGAGCACGCTCAAGGGGCCATATGGCCTACTCCTGTTCCTATTTCTTATGTTCTTATTTAACTGATATGGGCCAAGAATAATGGCAAGTATAGTTGCTTGTAGCTACACATGGTACTGTTAAAGTGACCCCTGGGAGACACCACTATATACTTCACTCCAGTCTGAAAAACAATTTTCTGCTTTCAGTCACAACCAGTTTTGTAACCTCGCTGCCACTGCCCTTTTATCCCATTGCCTTCCATTTTGCTAACAGTTCTATTCTGTGGTCCTTTCTCAAACATTTTTAAAAGTCCATCTACACATCAACCGTCTCCGTTACATCATCAAAGAACTCAATCAAGATTTGTCTGCAGTCTTTGACATGTTTGATCATAATATCCATCTCCAACGCCTCTCCTCCGTTGTCCAGCTGGGTGGGACTGCACTCACTTTGTCCCATTCTTATTTATCTAGCTGCAACGGCTTCTTTTCCCGCTCTCGAGCCGTTATCTCCAGTGTCTCCCAAGGATCTATCCTGGGCCCCCCTCCTATTTCTCACCTAAATGCTACCCCTCGGCAACATCATCCGAAAGCACATCAGATTTTACATGTACGCTGACAATGCTCAACTCGACTTCTCCACTGCCTCTGATTTGTCACACTGCTTGCCCGACATCCAGTATTGTAAGAGCCGAGAGTTCCTCCAATTAAAGATAAGGAAGACCCAAGCTATTGACTTTAGCCCCGTTCCGTAGCTACAGACACCACCTCACTCCTTGGCTGTGCCTGACGCTGAATCAAACTGTTCACCACCTCGCTGTCCTATTTGACCCTGAGCTGTCCAAGAAAGCCTACTTCCACCTCCGTAACATCACCCTGCCTCAGCTCATCTGCTGCTGAAACCTTCATCCATTCCTTTGCTATCTCTAGACTCAACTATTCCAATGCTCTCCTGGCCACTCTCCATAAACTTCAACTCATTCAACTTTGCCCGTGTGGTAATTCGCACCAGGTGCTGTTTCTCCTTCACCCCAATTGAAAATTCCTATCTTGTGTACAAATCCCTCCATGGCCTCGTCCCCCTCTATCTCTAACTTCCACCAGCCCTCCATCTCCGAGAGCTCTACGTTCCTCCAATTGTGGCATCGTACATCCCCAATTTATTTTGCACCTCCATTGGCGGTCGTGCCTCCTGCAGTCTAGGCCTACGGCCTGAAATAACCTCCCTAAACAAACCTCTCCATCTCACTGCTCCTTTTTAAGACTATCTACCTCTTTGATCAAGCTTTAGACCATCAACCTTAATTTCTCAAAGAAAGAAAAGACTTGTATTTATAGAGCGCCTTTCACGACCACTGGACATCTCAAAGTGCTTTACAGCCAATTAAGTACTTTTGGAGTGTAGTCACTGTTGGAATGTGGGAAACGTGGCAGTCAACTTGCACACAGCAAACTCCCACAAACAGCAGTGTGATAATGACCAGACAATCAGTTTTTGTTATGTTGATTGAGGGATAAATATTGGCCCCAGGACACCAGAATAACTCCCCTGCTCCTCTTAGAAATAGTGCCATGGGATCTTTTACTTCCAGCTGAGAGTGCAGATGGAGCCTTGGTTTAACGTCTCGTCCGAAAAACGGCATCTCCAGCAGTGCAGCACTCCCTCAGCACTGCAGTGCTTACGCTTAAATTTATGTGCTCAAGTTCCTAGAGTTGGACTTGAACCCACAACCTTTCTGATTCAGAGGTGAAGGTACTATTTTAACTGCTGATGCTACTGTGATGTGCCTTTGGACATTTTAAAGGCACTTTATAAATGCAAGTGGTTATTTACTCTGTAAGGGGGTATGTGATAGAAGAGACAGTCCTGTTTTACTCTGTAAGGGGTATCTGATGGCAGGCATTCTCAACCTTTTTGCTTCTGAGGCCCCCCTGCCATGTTGTAAAAATTTCACGGACCCACGTAACATATGTATTTTTCTGTATAAAAATTAGTTATATAATTAACACACATTTATTATTTTTGTTTTACTTACTTAATGTGAAACTTGTTGCTGGAACTGAAGTTGAGATTGTCCGATGTTGGCGGAGTTATACTGAAGTGAGGTTGGTAAGGTTATATTGAAGGTGGTGTTGAGGGCCATCCCAGCTCTCTTGTCCTCTTGTCCGTTACTAACGAGCGGAGCGGAGCCAATCAAGCCTGCTGAGACTGGATGCCGTCTCCTTGATAACACGGCAGTGGTTTCCGGTTCCTCACGTCCTGTCCGGAGCCATGGCTAAAGTGCTTCTTGCTTTGGATACTTGTTGGGAGGTCAGTGGGCCACTCAACATGTCCTATAGGCCAGGGGTTCTCGACCCCGAAACCTTCTTGCGGATCGCCGGTAGAGAACCCCTGCTCTAAGGGACTGTCTGATGGAGCAGTTGGTTTTATTCTCTCCACAGGAACATTTACAGAGTGTCCAGCAGTCTGCTTTCAGCAGGAGCATGGGGAGTTTGGCAAACTCGCCCAGAAAATCTCTTGAATTGGACGAGGAAGAGACAGACTCTGATGATGATATCAGAGATGCGTATCGCTATGAGAAAAAAGTAAGTCGGTTTTATATAAATAATTGTATTCCTGCCCGGAGTGACATGTTTTGCTGCATGTCTACAATAGCTTTGATGGGTGAGTTGCTGCAATGCTCACTTGTTATACAGATCCAATGTCTGTTATAATAGCAACAGCTTTTGTCCGAGCAATTTTCCACAAAACGTACAGCAGGAACTGTGTTCTGCTTCAATTAGCATTATTCTAACATAGAAACATCGAAAATAGGTGCAGGAGCAAGCCATTCGGCCCTTCGAGCCTGCACCACCAATCAATAAGATCATGGCTGATCGTTCCTTCAGTACCCCTTTCCTGCTTTCTCTCCATACCCCTTGATCCTTTTAGCCGTAAGGACCATATCTAACTCCCTCTTCAATATATCCAATGAACTGGCATCAACAACTCTGCGGCAGGGAATTCCACAGGTTAACAACTCTCTGAGTGAAGAAGTTTCTCCTCATCTCAGTCCTAAATGGCCTACCCCTTATCCTAAGACTGTGTTCCCTGGTTCTGGACTTCCCCAACATCGGGAACATTCTTCCCGCATCTAACCTGTCCAGTCCCGTCAGAATTTTGTGTGTTTCTTTGAGATCCCCTCTCATCTTTCTAAACTCCAATGTATAAAGGCCCAGTTGCTCCAGTCTCTCCTCATATGTCAGCCCAGCCATCCCTGGAATCAGTCTGGTGAACCTTCGCTGCACTCCCTCAATAGCAAGAACGTCCTTCCTCAGGTTAGGAGACTAAAACTGAACACACTATTCCAGGTGGGGCCTCACCAAGGCCCTGCACAATTGCAGCAAGACTTCCCTGCTCCTCTACTCAAATCCCCTTGCTATGAAGGCCAACATACCATTTGCCTTCTTCACCGCCTGCTGTACCTGCATGCCACCTTTCAAGGACTGATGAACCATGTCACCCAGGTCCCGCTGCACTTCCCCTTTTCCTAATCTGCCGCCATTCAGATAATATTCTGCCTTCGTGTTTTTGCTCCCAAAGTGGATAACCTCACATTTATCCACATTATACTGCATCTGCCATGTATTTGCCCACTCACCTAACCTGTCCAAGTCACCCTGCAGCCTCTTAGCGTCCTCCTCACAGCTCACACCGCCACCCAGTTTAGTTTCATCTGCAAACTTGGAGATATTACACTCAATTCCATCATCTAAATCATCAATATATATTGTAAAGAGCTGGGGTCCCAGCACTGAGCCCTGCGGCACTGCCTGCCATTCTGAAAAGGACCCGTTTATCCCAACTCTCTGCTTCCTGTCTGCCAGCCAGTTCTCTATCCACATCAGTATATTACCCCAATACCATATGCTTTGATTTTGCACACCAATCTCTTGTGTGGGATCTTGTCAAAAGCCTTTTGAAAGTCCAAATACATCACATCCACTGGTTCTCCCTTGTCCACTCTACTAGTTACATCCTCAAAAAATTCCAGAAGATTTGTCAAGCATGATTTCCCTTTCATAAATCCATGCTGACTTCGACCAATCCTATCACTGCTTTCCAAATGCGCTCTATTTCATCCTTAATGATTGATTCCAACATTTTCCCCAATACTGATGTCAGGCTAACCAGTTTATAATTATCCGTTTTCTCTCTCCCTCCTTTTTTAACACGTGGTGTTACATTAGCTACCCTCCAGTCCATAGGAACTGATCCAGAGTCGATAGACTGCTGGAAAATTATCACCAATGCATTCAGTATTTCGAGGGCCATTTCCTTAAGTACCCTGGGATGTATGCTATCAGGCCCCGAGGATTTATCGGCTATCAATCCCGTCAATTTCCCGAACACAATTTCCCGTCTAATATGATATCCTTCAGTTCCTCCTTCTCACTACACCCTCAGTCACCTAGTACATCTGGAAGGTTATTTGTGTCTTCCTTTGTGAAGACAGAACCAAAGTACTTGTTCAATTGGTTTGTCATTTCTTTGTTCCCCATTATAAATTCACCCGAATCCAACTGCAAGGGACCTACGTTTGTCTTCGCTAATCTTTTTCTCTTCACATATCTATAGAAGCTTTTGCAGTTAGTTTTTATGTTCTGGCAAGCTTCCTCTTGTACTCCATTTTCCCCCTCTTAATTAAACCCTTTGTCCTCCTCTGCTGAATCCTAAATTTCTCCCAGTCCTCCAGTTTGCTGCTTTTTCTGGCTAATTTGTATGCCTCTTCCTTGGATTTGGCACTATCCTTAATTTCCTTTGTTAGCCACGGTTGAGCCACCTTTCCAGTTTTATTTTTACCCAGTCAGGGATGCACAATTGTTGAAGTTCGTCCATATGATCTTTAAAGGTTTGCCATTGCCTATCCACCGTCAACTCTTTAAGTATCATTTGCCAGTCTAATTTAGCCAATTCGCATCTCATACCGTCAAAGTTACATTTCCTTAAGTTCAGGACCCTAGTTTCTGAATTAACTTTGTCACTCTCCATCTTAATAAAGAATTCTACCATGTTATGGTCACACTTCCCCAAGGGGCCTCGCACAACAAGATTGCTAATTAATCTCTTCTCATTACACATCACCCAGTCTAGGATGGCCAGCTCTCTGGTTGGTTCCTCAACATATTGGTCTGGAAAACCATCCACTCCAAGAAATCCTCCTCCACCGCTTTGCTACCAGTTAGGTTAGCCCAATCAATATGTAGATTAAAGTCGCCCATGCTGTACCTCTATTGTACACATCCTTAATTTCTTGTTTGATGCTGTCCCCAACCTCACTACTACTATTTGGTGGCCTGTACACAACTCCCACTAGCGTTTTCTGCCCTTTTGTACTCCGTAGCTCCACCCAGACCGATTCCACATCATCCAAGCTAATGCCTTTCCTTACAATTGCATTAATTTCCTCTTTAACCAGCAACGCCACCCTGCCTCCTTTTCCTTTCTGTCTATCCTTCCTAAATGTTGAATACCCCTGGATGTTGAGTTCCCAGCCTTGGTCACCCTGGAGCCACGTTAACTGCTATCTGCACAGTTAATTCGTCCACCTTATTCCGAATACTCCTCGCATTGAGGCACAAAGCCTTCAGGCTTGCCTTTTTAACACACTTTGACCCTTTAGAATTTCGCTGTAAAGTGGCCCTTTTTGTTTTTTGCCTTGGGTTTCTCTGCCCTCCACTTTTACTCTTGTCCTTTCTATCTTTTGCTTCTGTCTCCATTTTGTTTCCCTCTGTCTCCCTGCATTGGTTCCCATCCCCCTGCCATATTAGTTTAACTCCTCCCAAACAGCACTAGCAAACACTCCCCCTTGGACATTGGTTCCAGTCCTGCCCAGGTGCAGACCGTCCAGTTTGTACTGGTCCCACCTCCCCCAGAACCGGTTCCAATGCCCCAGGATTTTGAATCCCTCCCTGCTGCACCACTGCTCAAGCCACTTATTCATCTGAGCTATCCTGCGATTCCTACTCTGACTAGCACGTGGCACTGGTAGCAATCCTGAGATTACTAATTTTGAGGTCCTACTTTTTAATTTAACTCCTTGCTCCCTAAATTCGTCTTGTAGGACCTCATCCCGTTTTTTACCTATATCATTGGTACCTATGTGTACAACGACAACTAGCTGTTCACCCTCCTTTTTCAGAATGTCTTGCACCCGCTCCGAGACATCCTTGACCCTTGTACCAGGGAGGCAACATACCATCCTGGAGTCTCGGTTGCAGCCACAGAAATGCCTATCTATTCCCCTTACAATTGAATCCCCTACCACTAGAGCTCCCCCACTCTTTTTCCTGCCCTCCTGTGCAACAGAGCCACCCACAGTGCCATGAACTTGGCTGCTGCTGCTCCCCCCTGATGAGTCATCCCCCTCAACAGTACCCAATGCGGTGTATCTGTTTTGCAGGGGGATAACCGCAGAACATAACAAGAACATAAGGATTAAGAGCAGAAGTAGGCCATTCAGCCCTTCAATCTTGTTTTGCCATTCAATAAGATAATTGACCTGAACTCCACTTTGCTGTCCCATCTCTATATCCCTCGATTTCCCCCAGAGTCCAAAAATCTATCGATCTCAGCCTTGAAAAAACTCAACGAATCAGCTTTCTCAGTCTTTTGGAGTAGAGAATTCCAAAGATTCCCAACC
Organism: Pristiophorus japonicus; assembly: GCF_044704955.1. Lineage (NCBI taxonomy): Eukaryota > Metazoa > Chordata > Chondrichthyes > Pristiophoridae > Pristiophorus > Pristiophorus japonicus. The sequence goes on along the minus strand of NC_091991.1, from coordinate 96,334,033 downwards.
CTCTGAGTGAAGAAATTCCTCCTCATCTCCGTCTTAAATAGCCGACCCCTTATCCAGAGACTATGCCCCCTAGTTCTAGACATTCCAGCCCGGGAAAATAACCTCTCAGCATCTACCCCGTCAATCCCCCTCAGAATCTTCTATGTTTCAATGAGATTACCTCTCATTGTTCAAAACTCCAGAGAGTATAGGCCAAATCTACTCAATCTCTCCTCATAGGACAACCCTCTCATCCCAGGGATCAGGCTAGTGAACCTTTGTTGCACCGCCTCCAAGGTAAGTATGTCCTTTCTCAGACATGGAGACCAAAACTGTGCACAGTGCTCCAGGTGTGGTCTCACCAAGGCCCTATACATTGGAGCAAGATTTCCTTACTCTTATACGCCAACCCCCTTGCAATAAAGGCCAACATGCCATTTGCCTTCCTTATTGCTTGCTGTACCTGCATGCTGACTTTGTGTTTCCAGTACAAGAACATCTAAATCTGTCTGAACACTAACATTTAATAATGTCACCATTTAAAAAAAAATGTATATATATTTTCTGTTTTTCTATTCTTCCTACCAAAGTGAATAACCTCACATTATACTCCATCTGCCACCTTATTACCCACTCATTTAACCTGTCTCTATCCCTTTGCAGCTCTTTGTGTTCTCCTCGCAGCTTACTGTCCCACCTAGCTTTGTATCGTCAACAAACTTGGATACATTGCACTCGGTCCCTTCACCTAAGTTATTGATATAGATTGTGAATAACGGAGGCTCAAGTGCTGATCCTTGTGGCACCCCACTAGTTACAGCCTGAAAACCTGAAGATGACTGTTACCTGTCCGTTAACCAATCCTCTATCCATGCTAATATATTACCCCCAACCCCGTGAACCCTTAACTTGTGTAGCAACCTTTAATGTCACATTTTATCGAATGCCTTTTGGAAATCCAAATTTACTACATCCACTGGTGCCTGTTTATCTACCCATCTAATTGCATCCTCAAAAAACTCAAATAAATTTTTAAATATGATTTCCCTTTTGTAAAACCACGTTGACTGCCT